>NC_140276.1:12512946-12590446 GCF_964030765.1 Micromesistius poutassou
ATCGAGCCCGCCATCACTCTGGAGCGTGTGACCCCGGCGTCACCCTTTAACCCCCCAGGGGTCAATAAAAAATATGGCTCCCGAGTCGTTGTCCCCCCCCCCCCCCCCCCCTTATCTGACTAGACGCCATATGTTGGAACACACCTTGCTGTTCACCTACCTTGGCCTGGGACATGGGGAGTCTGGTGAGGAGCAGGAATTGAAACATTCCTAGAATAACTTGAAGCATAATCCTCATTGTGTTGTGGTCCCGAAGGCAGGCAGAATTGGGGGGGGGGGGGGGGCGATCCCGAAGGTGATTCACGCCGGGCTCAGGGTCCTCAGGGGCCGGTAGAGAACGGAGACGGTCCACGCTGTATCCCCCCGCCGTCCTCTCATTGACGGGACGCCCGGGTCGGCATCCTCAGCGGTACAAAGTTTATCAGAGCAGACGACACATAGGATCTATATCCCAGCTCCATAAAGGATTCCCTGCTGTCAGTGTTACGGAATACATCTATAACAGCGTTATAGATGCTGGTCTATTTAGGCTTTGCCCCTACGTCTAGCCTAAAGTAGCCTTTGCATTGTAATTACAGCCTATTGCTTGATTGATTTAAAAAAAAGAAAAAAAAGACCAATGTATATCCCTACTACTATGGCTTACCTTATGGATAAACTATGTGAGATCTGGCAATGGGATGCATCCATGATAAATCCATAATCCATCAATACTTAAGTGAACTTTAAGTCTTCCTTCCTATCCGGCTGGTGTAAATCAAACGCCGGGCAGGAATAACAAACCGACCACGCGAGTCTATTGGTCAGAATCAGGATTCCGGTGGCGTGTTCACATCTCCCAAGTAGAGTCCAATTCAATCGTGGCGTGATCCTAAATCCCCGCTGCAAAGAACAGCTCCACTCTTTGGACGTTTGTGCACAGACGGTGCAGCGGTGTGAATGACGGAGGGGCCGGTGGCGCACAGCCCATGCCTCGGCTCAGTCACCGTGCACCCGACGCGTGTGAAAAGATGTCGTATCCACACGATGCGCATCTTCGCAGTTTTATCCCCCCAATGTAACCAGGCTGATGGTCATCTGGCTTCGCTGACGTCGCGCAAAAGCCACGAGGTGTAACGAAAGGGAGAGAGAGGGAGAGGTTGGCAAAGTAGGAGTCTTCATTTGTTGTTGTGTTCGGTTTCCTCGTTTCGTTTGCCCTTGAGAACACAATCACGAATGGCACTCCACGTAACCATTGCACTGCCAACTTTTTTCAAAATGGGACAGGCGCACTGCCGGCGGTGCGCTGCTTACAGGTGTCGTCTCCCTCCAGGACCTCAGTTCAATCCGCCGATCAGCCGGTCAATTATTGACCGCGTCACTCCGTCTGTACACGCCGCTCTTTATTACCAGTAGCGGATAGGTGAAGATCAATGGAGCGTTCTGAACCACGGCCACACTCGTGTGCTTTATCCAACCCCCAGATAGTATGCTATTTTCGTATATTCAATTTACTAGGTGATTCATAATTCAATAATCTTACAGGCGTTTCAGGGGAGATCCATAATTAATCAGAATCGTTGTGGATGCAAGCTCCCTATAGTCCCTAACATATGGTTAAGGTTAACCGACGACCGACCAAGACTCTGTGAGGAGTCTGTGGCTGTGTGTGTGTGGTGTGCCGACAGAAGAGTGTCTTCTCATGATGTGTTTGGGTTATGAGGGGCCCTCACAGGCCCCTGATGATGGGGGCTGTGTGGTCTATGCGGGGGCCACGTTATCTCCTGTCGAGCAGTCAGCCAGGGGCCCCATACTGACAAAACTATATGAATAAAAAGTTGGTAATGTTTCTGTAATTGACTCAATACCAAATGGTAATTATAATCAAACGATTGTGAAGTTTAAGTCTGCTGTCAGTAGATGTCCTTCAGCGTTTCTGTCCCTTCAGGAGTTGTTCAAGCCTGTTTAACTTAAGTCTCCATAGAGGATACTTCCCCAGAGGTTGTGAGGAACGTAGATCAGAGAAGCCGATTTATCATGTGTGCTTCAGGCAACATGTTTACCACATTACCCAATTTAAAAAGGCCCTGTTGCCTTGTATTTAGCATTTAAACCTTTCTTTAATTTAAACATCAACCTATTTCCCTTTTATTCATCTGTTTTATGCTTTATATAATCTTTTGTCGCTGTTGTTTTATGACCCAGTACCATGTATGATGAAATTAATTGGACTAAAATGTTGATCAGAAGGTTTTTAATTCTAGAAAGCATTTTTTAAAACCACAACCACAACAATGTTGTCATAATGTGGGAACAGTTTGGGCAGTACCATTATATCCTTCCTCCCGTAATCTCACACTCAATTACAGCACTTGTTTATTCTAAAGGACTCACATAAAAACACAGATTCATCCCACACTTCAACACTTCTTAAAAATAGCTCAGTAACAGCTCTGGTTTCCATTCTACAGAACGTACGCAGGGACTGTATTGAAGGGGGAACACAGAGCTCATCAGAGAAGTGGTAGCAGAACCTAAACCGACTCAACTGAAATGTACATTTAGACACACCTAAAAGGGTTGATGAGAAACCGATCCAGTGCATCTTCTGTCCTCCTCTAACGGCAGCCGTCCAACACATCGCCCTCTGCGGGTCACACTGGAACTACACTATTCCTTTACAGTGAATTAGGCCCGGCAGTATTATTGCAATAACAATTATTTGACAGTTTAAGATACTAAACAACACTGAGTGTCTCTGCCATTGTCTAATAAGACCATGATGTCTTAACCAGATAATGCCACTGACTGAGAGATGAGGATTGAAAATGCTCTCTTGGTAATAATAAAGTCATGGTTTTCGTTTTGTAGTGTAGTATGTCAGTCTTCAGATGTCTGCGTGGAAAACAACAGCTCTCTTCCAAACAAAGGGTGTGGTTGGCCACAGGTCTTTCAAATGACATGTTCTGAATCGTCCAAACATCGATCAAGCTTTTGTGTTGTGTGTGCGTGTGCGTGTGTGTGTGTCTCATCCCTGCTTGTTCCTTTATTCCTTGTTTCGGTGTTACCTTGAAAGTCTTCCCCATCAAACCCGAGGGCTCCTTGTAACGGCCGGCCCATAAAACACACTCCCGGGTCACAGAGTGGAAGAACCGTCTCTAAATCACCTGCTCGCTGTGCGAACCTCTCTGCCCGCTGAGCCCCGCCCCGTCCGTAGAGGTCACACGTTCGAGTCCGTTCCACAGGGCTACTTCTCCTCACCTCCGTCAGCGTTGGACAGGTTGTACTTCTCCACAAACTCTGCGCGTTTCTGACGGAGAATCTCTGTCTGCTTCTTGAAGCCGTTGACTCTGAATGTGAACACACACACATGCGCATGAACACATCTGATTGAATATGTGTGTCTATATATACACTTAATACGTGTATAACCTCTGAATACATGATGTTATATTACTGTCAAGTAACACACAGTTCCTATTTGCATTCTGTCACCACCAGATGAACACACATATTTGTTTGTACCTTCAGAATCCTACGTTCATTCATTCATTCATTCATCCTCTACACACTCTGGGTTTCTGTACGCACCTCGCCCTCTCTTTTGATTGGTTGTAGATCTCTGTGATGTTGCGGTCCTTCTCGTCCATGAAGTTGGAGTGCATCTCTTCCAGTTTCCTGAAAGGGGAACATAGAAAACCACTGGAATTAGTTACGATATTGATCACTCTCAGTTCAGTATGTAGAATGTGATGAGTGATATTACCATTCAACCCCAGCGGCAAACATTCATCCACAAAACAACTCACTCACATCAAATCAAAAGTACGACCAATGAGTGAAATTAGCTTGCTAAAAACATGGTCGCCCCACAACCACAGCTGGACGGGAAATTCTCAACATAATTATCGAGTTCAAAAGGAAAATCACTTTTTATAGACAAGGGGTTAAAGTGTTCAGCAACAAATAAGAATAAAAGTAGAGTGTGTGTGTGTGTGTGTTTACACATAACCTTACTCCCATAACATACCACCCTGTTGTTTCCCCATAATATACAACGCTCCAGAGTGACGGCAGGCTTGATGCCTCTCACTGCAGCCTATTACGTGGTGTCCCTGGTGGTCTGTGATTTCAAAACACATTTTTTTCCGGAGCCACGCCGCACAGAGCCCATGTCTGCTGCTGTATATATTAAAGGTGAGCGTGATTAGCCGTTACATGCCATTTTGAAAATCTGCCTCTTCTGACATCACAAGTGGGCGTGTCCACCAAGATGTATGATGGATAGATGAGCAACGGTCCACTTGGTAGGCTGGTAGACTGATCTATCCAGCACTAATCACACTGACACCTGGTGGTATAAATATGTCACCTTCAAAAAACAAAAACAAAAACATCTTTATTTTGCTGAGGGCCCCTGCGGCCCCTCGAAGCCTCACCTGAAGAAGAGGAAGTGGCTGCCCACGCTGAGCAGCATAGTGAGCAGGCAGTAGCCCACCAGACGGAAGTCCCTCCTCCTCTTGCGCTCCCTCTCTTCCGGGGTGACCTCCTGGGCCTGGGACTGGGTGAACTGCTCCCAGTAGCGCGTGTTGTCCTGGGACTCCTCACTGCAGCACACCCCGTCACAAAAGAAGCATTTTAAAGATCCCATTGCGTGTGTGTCTGCAAATTCAAATCCCGAGAAGTTGTAAACAGGTAGCAGGTAGCCGGGAGTCTGAGCACAAACGAGCTGGTGGGCACGAATACTCCCCCTGGCTCGAACTAGGGGTGTAAATCAAGTCAACTAGTATGGCAATTAGCCTATTCACTGTATAAAAATAAATATATTAAAAAAATTATAATAATTTTAATAATCAATACTCTTGCGGACAAATCGATGCATCGAATTGTCGGCTGTATAATTGATTAATCGATACAAATTGATTAATATTTACACCCCTAGCTCTGACTTTTCTGATTTTTCTAGCTTAGCAGACGTAAAACATGTTTACATACAGTACGTCATATAACATCTAAAGCAAAGGGAAAAGTTGAAAAAGCATGACATCACCCCTTTAAAGGTGACTTATTATACCACCAGGTGTGATTAGCCGTTACAAGCCGTTTTGAAAGTCTGCCTCTTCTGACATCATAGGTGGACGTGTCCACCTAGATGTGTGACGGACAGATGAGCAACGTTTGCTACAGTCCGCTGGGTAGGCTGGTAGACTGATCTATCCAGCACACATCTAGGTGGACACGCCCACTTGCGATTTTCAAAACGGCTTGTAATGGCTAATCACACTCACACCTGGTGCTATAATATGTCACCTTTAAGAAGATATGAGCAGCGCATTGTCAGTGATTTGTTGTATTGCATTGTAATGTGTGTGCTACAATGCAATACATTGTCAATCAAGTCAGTATATTGTATTTTAGTGCACACACACACACACACACACACACCTGGCTCTGTAGCCGGTGGAGCTGGTGCGTATGTTGGCGTCCGGCCCCGGGGCCCATCCCCCTCGGTACGTCGTCCGCAGCTTGAAGTCGTACTCCTTCCTGCTGCGCTCGCGGCCCAGCACGCGGTACGCCTCGCTCAGCTCCACAAACTGGCTGTGCAGCGCCGGGTTGGACGGGTCGCGGTCCGGGTGTACCTGCAGCAGCAGAGTGGTGGGGGTGGTGAGGTAAAGGCAAAAGCCATATTTTGACAAAATATGGCAACCTCACAAGGACTTTGTGGCATTAAGACACACTATCAACACTGATCGTAATTATTATTATTACCTATTTATTTGTATTATTATAATTATCTATTTATTTCTATTCTATTTCTATTTTTATTATTTATTCATATAAATGTTCCTTTATGTTAGTTGATATGTATGTATGTTTGTACGTGTGTTCAAATAATGTCAGTGCTCATAATAAACATATTATAAATAAATAAAAAGGTATAGGCAGCACTGTTGAACAGGTTGATCTCATCAAACAGAACGGCATGAGGCTCAGAGTGTGGGTCGGCTGGTAACCAGAAGGTTGCTAATGCGAGTCCCCGGCTCCTCCTAGCCTGAGTGTCGAGGTGTCCCTGAGCGAGACGCCTCACCCTGACTGCTCCAGACGAGCTGGCTGTCGCCTTGAGTGGTTGACTCTGCCATCGGTGTGTGAATGTGTGCGTGAATGGGTTAATGTGAGGCAGTATTGTAAAGAGCTTGGAGTGGCCACTGGTTAGAAAAGCGCTGTATAAATGCAGTCACAGGAACCTTGTTCATAAGGTTACACGTTTCTAACATGATCACGATCTGGATGTTGACCGAATTCATTAAACTGTTTGGTCAAAACAAAGAAGGACCACTGAGTGGTAATATTGAATAAGAAAATACATATTGTGTAAACTGAATTACATCTTAACAGTTTGCAAAAAAATGCCAATCCTTTACAATTGCATTCAATGCACTGATGGTGACAAGAGCACATACCTCTTTTGATTTGGCAAAGAATGCATGTTTTATTTCCTCCAAGGTGGCAGTAGGTTTGACTCCCAGTAGTTCATAGTAGCTCACGGTTGCTCTGCAAAGAAAACCCAAAGAATACCACACTGTTGGGATCCACTTTGAGAAGAATAACTGACATATCGTCTGGTCTCACTCATATCCACTACCTGTCTGCTGAGCTCAGGGACAGCAGGCGCAGCCCACCCCTGTAGCACCAGATACACGTCCGACAGAGACTCAGCTGAGCCTCAAACTGCATCGTGAGAAACAGCTACAGCGCCTGGGCCGAAAATATGTGAGTTTGACAGATCAAAAATGTGACTAAAATTGTTATGCCCAAAACGGACATGAAAATCATCAGAATTCAGAAGTCAAAATGAAGGTAAAAAGTAATGTACTCATTAAAGCGTCTCACCCGACTTGAGGTAGTTGTCACACCTTTCAGTGGGATTCCATTGGACGTAGTTGAGTAGGTTCCAAAGGAAAGACTCACATTGTCTCTTCCAGAAGGGTTACGTGATGACGCTCTGAAAGAATAGGACTCGATGTTCTGTCCTGCAAGCTCAGCTGTTTGGTTGACCTTTGTCGCTCACCCATTGGTGAAATAATTACATTTGATCACTTTCATCCTATACAACATATAAGACAACTTCAGGACAGCACCGGTGATGGTTTAGTCTACGAAAGCGTTATGTCGTTGAACTTAACTCTTTTAAGATAAGTGCTGTAGGTTAACGGTTGTTCACTGGTAAACAACAGATTGCAAGACGTTCACCAGAGATTTTAACCTATTCATGCGTAACGGTCCTACAGACAAATCTCTCAGCTGGCAATATATTGGAAACAATACAATTGATATGAGCAGACGCCAAAGTGAACATAGTAAACGAAAGTGAACATACCACCACCACCACTATGCAGCAGTTTCATAACACAGCTGTGCTGAGGTTGTGCAGCTGAAATGTTTCCGGGTAGGAACCATTCTCCAATGAAACTTTGCATGGCAAACGGTCAATCCCCTGCGTAAATCCAACCTTTACGCAATATGTTGGATGAGCGTCGGCAGAGGCGGTTGAGTCCGTTTTAAATACGGTACAGAGTGTAAATATTTAAACATATTATACAAATAAGACAAAACAATGGTTTAAGTTGTAAGGTTTATTTTCCAGTGGGTGGCAGTACTGTTCAAGTTATTCTAGACGCGTCAAAAAAGAAAGAGGAAGACATTTCACACACTGGTCATGCAAATTTGTCCAACAAGGTAGAGACACAGTGTCAGCGTCATGCCCTCCGGTGACTATCCAAGGTATTGTGGAAAAACCCGTCTGGGTGGAAGTCTGTTCCAACACAACGACCCTACTCTGTAACCTACTCTGACGACGCTATCTGAGGATGAGGAATGGTGTGTACTTCAGATGTTGATGTTTTTAGAAGATCATAAAATGTAACGACTGCTGTAATTGAAACTCAGGTGTGTGTGTGTGTGTGTGTGTGTGTGTGTGTGTGTGTGTGTGTGTGTGTGTGTGTGTGTGTGTGTGTGTGTGTGTGTGTGTGTGTGTGTGTGTGTGTCAGAGATGGACCCTGACGTGTCCGTGCTGCTGGAGTGTACGGTCTGGCGTGGACTTGCGGAGGCCGAGGTACAAGTGGAGCTCTCCGAGAGGTTGGTTTATTAAGTTATCAAAATGGACTAATTAACTAATGTTCCTGATGAAGAAGACATAATGATTAATAGTCAGCAACTTGTATGGATACATATGATTTGTTTCCCCATTTCCAGCTTCAACAGACAGACAGACGCTGCGCTAGAGAGCCACATAGAAGAGGTGTGGACAGAACGCGTCACCAGGGAGCCCTGGCTTTTCAACGGGTCCAAATTCAGACTGCACTCATTTACCTTCGCCTCCTCCAAGTTCTCCCCCTCCCAAACTGGTTGTCGGGATTCCAAACATCCCCCATTCGCGCCTCCAAAGCAACGCCAACCATTGACCGATGCGGGGGACAAAGGTGAAGAAGAGCGCCGATGTCTTGAAGGTGAAGGTGCAGGTGCCATTAATTCCACTCCTCAGTGTACAGAAGGCCGTCGCTATCAACTAGAAAATGGAGACTGTGACCATCCACCCCTGAGCAGTTTGGCCGGTGTAGACCCAGGCTGTGGCCCCGTGGTCCAGGGCTCTACAGGAGCAGGGGCCAGTCCTCGCCTGACTCTCCGGCTGGGCCTGACGTCCTACAAGGACTTCCTGGGCACCAACTGGTCCCAGCGAGCCGGAGCTCTACGGCAGCGAGGAGAGGCCGAGCTGAATGATCCGTGCGGCCTATTGGCCCAGCCCCTGGGGGTGGGCGGGGTCCTGTGCACCAGCGACGGGAAGGTGGTGCTGATCAGGAGGAGCCAGCGGGTGGCGGAGGCCGGGGGGCTGCTGGACATCCCAGGGGGGCACCCAGAGCCACAGGTGAGGAGCACCCACAGCCACAGGTGAGGAGCACCTGGGTGCATAGACCAGAGATCACACAAAGTCGGAGGACGCTGGAAGGACCCGTGCCGGCTGCCAGGTACTGATCAGACCTCGACACTGGTTGGTTAAACGTGACAACATAATGACACATAAACGGTAAACAAGTTGTAGCAAAAAGCAGGAAGAAGCAAGGTGGATAGTAACCACTGTCCCACATTATCCACACTGGTCAATACAGGGTTTTAATGGGAGGTCAAATAAATACCTTTTGTTATTTTAATGGCTACTCTTGGAACACTACACATCCATTTCTAGTCATAACGGCAAACAAATAATGCAAATGTAACATCAACTTTAAATTCCCTGCTCATACTGTGACACTCTCTCTCTCCCTCTCTCTTTCTCTCCCTCTCCCTCCTTCTCTCTCCAGGCGGTGTGCCCCTCTATGAGCGATGGCGTGAGTCAGGATCCCATCAGCATCGCCGTGGTGCAGCAGAGCCCCAGGGCGGTCGTCTCTGAGATCTTCAGCTCTGTTTGTGCCGAGATCAGAGACGAGGTGACCTTTGCTTCAGAGCACTGAGTGGCTCTTCTGCCAAACCTCAACAAATGAAAAGAAAGGGCAACCGCAAGAGAACACAGACACCAGGGATTTAGCTTTTGTTCCCAATTTGTGGAAATTGGTCGGTGTTGTCGCATCATAACCCCCTTTTAATATGCTCACCAGAAACCGTGATTGTAATGACGGTTTCACCAGAAGTGTTGCTGTTCCTTTGGTTTGACTTTAGTCGTCCTTACTTACTTATGTAAATATCTCCTGAGAAGCCGAGGCCACTACAGCCTGCGTTCGCAGGATGTTCAGCAGTTGTCGGTTCCGAGGGCTCGTACTGAGCTGGGATTTTGTTTGTTTTTTAAGTATGCTGACCAATCTGCTTGGAACACCCTCCAGAAAGACTTAAAACTACCAGACCTGATCTCATTTGATCCCTTTGGTTCCTCACTTGAAATCCCCAAACTGTCTTTTCATTGTGTGTAAATTGTGTTTTGTTTGTATGAAACATACACGTGTTGTCTGTTCTATGCTGCCCTCTTGACCAGGTCTCTCTTGAAAAAGAGATTTTAATCTCAATGAGACTTTTACCTGGTTCAATAAATAATACAATAAGTGTTGGTGGCTCTTTAAACGGTGGTCTTGTGGGAGCAGAAACCAACGGCAGCGTCTCCCTGTTCTCCTGTGAGCAGGTCAACGTGCCGCTGGGTTCCCTGGGAGAGCCCGTGTTGATGGGCGTAGCGCTGAACCACACCAGTGCAGGCAGACCCAGCGCAGAGTTCTACGTCAGGTGGGGACTCGGACTCTAGTAGCACCACCCGTACACCATCCACCTCCACTGCTTTACATATAAAGTCACACATTACGCCTGTTTGGAAAGGAAATAATACAAATCTATCGATCAATATATTATTCTATTAAATATATGAATATGTGTTTTTTATGCATAGTTTTGTAATACACTGCACATAAACAACCCATGTAAAGGTATATAAAGGCTTTATATACTAAAGCCTTGATTGGATCAAGCCTTTCATAATGTGTTTATCTGCAGCTGCTCCTTGACCTCAGAGGAAGTGAGAGAGTTGTACTGGAGAGGTGGAGCAGAGGCCAATGAGTCCACAGACATTGTGTTCCTCAGCACAAAGGTAAGGGATCTGATTCATCACAAATATTGGCTTTGTACACATAATAATGGGTCAACCATTTGTACAGAAAATGGCCCATTGCAGAATCCCTCTGTATACTTAAATAAATAAATAAAATGTGCTCCTTCTTCATTGTATTTTCCTTGTGTAACAATGCAGGAGCTGTTGCAGCTGGACAGCTCCAGGCCTATGTGGTCAGAGCTGTGTCCTTCGGCCAAGGGAGCTGTGCTTCTCTATCAGCTCGTCAGGCCTGACGCATCAATCAGGCCAGAGCAGACAAGCTCCGACCAACAAAAGCACAAAGAGCAAGAATGATGTTCATCTTCCACATGTTATGGTTTTAATACTTTTTGGGGTTTTCTCTTTTTACATACAAAGTTCTGTACCATTTCTTACCAATAAAATGTTGTTAAAATTGCACTGTTTTAAAGAATAAAATCGATGAATTGATTTGTTTGTAAAATAGCTATGCAGAAAACCTACACATGACTTTATGCAAAACAAGCTAGATATTAAAGGTCAGAACAGGAAGTTTGCACAAGCAAAATCTTTAAAAGAATAAAGCAAGCTCTGTAGGTTTAAAAACCAAACAAAACTCCACTGAAGCAGTCAGTCAGCCCCAACCAGGAACCATCTGTCTGCAACAACCCTGATATGAATCCAGGGGACTTAGTGTTGTGGGGAGGGGAGGGGGGGGTGGCTATCACCAGTGACCCTGGTAACCACTGTAGCCCAGAGCTGTGTTGTAGTAGGACCCATGGCCTGGATGACTGGAGTTCCACTGCAATTTGAAGCACAATAGAATCCAAAGATGAGTATTTCAGACACTTCAAAACCTTGTTGGTTTGAAAGGGGGCTTCGTGTTGTGCTTAATTGCACAATGACCGAGACAGGATAATCAATTTCCACCTTGTTGGGTTCTGAACCAACTAGTGTAATGTTAACCAGGGTGGGAGTGTGTGGAAGTGTGTGTGGATGATGGCTGGTTTAGGCAGCCTCACGGGGGCCGAGTCCTGATTGGACTCTGGGGCTGGGTGAGGCTACACACCTGTTGCTCAACACACACACACACACACACACACAGAAAGATCTCCTACGTGGCAACATGGAGCACCAGCGCCATGTATCTTTATGTGCAAATCTTACAATAAACTAGCCATAAGCTAGATACTTTATAGTCAGTTAGCTGACTAGTCTACTCTACAGCATTAAACTCTGGGAAAAGGTTTCTCCTAGTGTGTGATCATGTTGTTAAAGCAAGGTGAGAGAAAAGTGGTGGGTGAGGCAGATAGGAATTTTCTTTCATAGGAGTTTCACATGAGATGAGCTTGTGGCTCAGCCACACCTACACACCCCAGCTCTACTTGTGTTCAGTTTAAAATGTCGAGTGCTGCAATGATGACACTGGACTTACATATATGGGCTGTGGGCCCCAGGCTTGCCTGTTGAACACGTTTTGACTTCCCACTAGAAAAACATACATACATACATACATACATGTTACTTTGTTTGCATTGCAACACAAACACATCACTGAGCACTCAAGGCAACACCTGAACAGGTCTTCCCACTCTCTGTCACTCACCGTATCTCCTCTTCCATTGGTGGCCGTGGGAAGGGGGCGGGCAGAAGGCTCTGTTCTTTCGGACGCGGGCTCTCCTCTGTGGTGGAGGGACGGGGGGCAACAGGCGCCGGGCCTCCTCTCTGTAGGTGTGGAGGAGCGCCTGCGCCTCCTCCTGGGGCAGCTCCACGAAGCGCAGCTCCTGGGGGAGCCCCGCCCCCTGGGGGAGCCCCGCCCCCTGGGGCTGGGGCAGGCTGTAGCTCACTGAGGGGCGGGGGAGAGGGCGTGTACACATCTCATTAGGAGCCTTACTCTCTGACACCCCTAGTTAGTTTTCTTTTTTTGCATTTGTTAGCGGCACAACCGATTTGTAACCGATTACAAAATAACTGCTTTGGTTGAGTAATGATGTAATGACAGATGTACTGTCATTCATTACATCGGTTTGTCTTGCCAGGTATGCAAAATTGTTACTCCTTGTAATCATTGGATGTGAAGTCTCCTATCCTGCTCAGATTTCCTCTGCTATCTCAATCATTTCACAGATTAAAATAAATCAGGCCGGCAAGCCCTCTGCAAAGAACCAAAAGGGCGTTTGTGAAGGATTTAGTCATTTAACCTTGCTATAAGCTAGTTATAAGTGCCCTTGTTGCATGTGAAGCATTTCAGGGCAGCAGCATCTCTGGACCAGGCCGCCAGAGAGGGAACCACGACAGGAACCACGTGGACCATTTTCTTAAAACAGCGGTTTGAACCTTTGAGTTTGAGGAGGGCCGTGTCTGGGATCCGCTCGCCACCCTGGGCCTGCCGCAGCGCGAGACGTCTCCTCCACTCCTCTGCGGGCGGGAAGACCACCGCCACCACCTGCCGCCGGAAGCCTGCGAACAGCTGGAGCTTGTGGTGCCGCGCCGAGACGAAGACGTTGAGCTGAGGAGGAGGAGAGGAGTGGGGGCGAGAAGAGAGAGACCAGAGGAGAGGAGCGAGAGAGAGAGAGAGCAGAGACCAGAGGAGAGGAGCGGGAAAGAGAGAGCAGAGACCAGAGGAGAGGAGCGGGAGAGAGGAGAGACAGGAGGAGAGGAGGGGGAGAGAGGAGAGACAGGAGGAGAGACCGGAGATTAGGAGGGGGAGAGAGGAGAGGAGAGAACAGAGGAGAGGAGGGGGAGAGAGGAGAGACCAGAGGAGAGGAGGGGGAGAGAGGAGAGACCAGAGGAGAGGAGGGGGAGAGAGGAGAGACGGTGGAGGTCAACACTGCGCTGACCTCAAAAATACACCACTGTTCAAAAGTTTGGGGTCACCCACATGAAAACTCACCCTTTTATTCAACAGTTTTCAGCTGTGCAAACATACTTGGACAAGGGTTTTCTAATCATCAATAAGCCTTTAACACGATGAGCTAAACAATCTACCAAAAGAACACAGGAGTGAAGCTGGAAATGTACACCTATGTAGATATCCCATGAAAAATCAGCCGTTTCCAGCTAGAATAGTCATTTACCACATTAGCAATGTCTAGACTGTATTTCTGATGATATCATCATCATCATCATCATCATCCTGATGATTGCACGCATTTTACTTTTGGTTGCTTGACAATAGACAGAGGGAATGCAACAAGGGAATTAACCAAGCAACTATCGGCTAAATAAGTGCTGACTTCACTCATCTAATAACACTAACGCGGTGGACAATCGATACGGTTTTAATCTTGGAGGTTCACCTGGTCCAGGATGTAGTTTCCTGGTTTGCGTGCAGCCATCTTGATCAGCTCAGTCAAACACTGAGAGGCCTGCTGCCACTTCCTCTCCTTCTGACCCTCACCCTACACACACACACACACACACACACACACACACACACACACACACTTGGATAAGTACACTGCAGGAAATATTGATTTCGTAATGGCTTAGATGGGGGAGTGTGTCGAGTCAGGATGAACTGACGATCATGCTGGCTGTGAGCGTCTCCGTGCCCAGGAGCTGGTATCGTTTCTCCGGCTGCTGCTCCATGAGGATCCTGGCCCAGTGGCTCTTCCCAGAACCAGGCAGACCCACCATCATGATCACCTGGCAGAAGGGGGAGGAACAAACAGAAAGGCAGGGAGAAAAAAATGTAATTGCATGTTTCTAGGCTCAATGTTGAGTATGACAATTGATTAAAGGCTGCTTTACATGTGACAGCTTTTCTACAAAACAAAAAAAAGAATAAAGCTTTTTTTCCTTGTTGTATGGCTGTGTATGAAAGGATTACAACACAGCCGTCATTTGTTCCAGTCACATCAGTCTATTCAGTGTATGAAATCACCATGTTGATGGATTTAATCATGACCACGATGCACCGAACTGCTGAATAATCAGACAGATCTGGGTTCAGAGAGGAACCCCCTCCACACTCTGCTATGAACGCCTCACCTCACAACTCTGCTTTGAACGCCTCACCTCACAACTCTGCTATGAACGCCTCACCTCACAACTCTGCTATGAACGCCTCACCTCACAACTCTGCTATGAACGCCTCACCTCACACTCTGCTCTGGAGCAGGGGCCTGCAGGGGCCCGCACCCTTTCGGCCACCGGCAGAGCCACCAGGGGGGTGTCCCCGGGGGGCCCAGGGTACCAGGGGCCCCCGGCGGGGTCCAGCCTGAACCTGACAGAGCAGCCCCGGCAGAGGACATGGGGGAACAGCGCACGGATCCCCAGCACCGAGGGGCCCAGACTGAAGGCCACGCCCATCGGACGCCCGTTCCTATGGAAGGACATCTCTGCCGAGCCGTCTGTGGAAAACACCTACGGTCGTGCACACATGACGAATGAACGCGCACACACACACACACACACACACACACACTTCAAATCTCAGAAAATTGTGTGGTGTCAGAATCAAGCATGGTTTAAAATAACAAGCAAATGTATAGGAGGAGTTGGTGCGTTGGAACGCATCAGATAGCAGACAGGTGTCACTCACTAGGTAACAGCCAATGATATCGCCGTCTGAGAGTGGTTCGCCAAACTCCTCCTCCCTACCCCCGGAAACCTTCCTGCCCCGCCCATCGTAGGCGTAAGACAGCTCCTCCTCACCTGGCGAGGATGGAGACAGTTTAGTGAAAATATAGAAAGAAAACAATATTTTGAATCCGTTAACATTTCTGAAGGCAACTATTCATGAAACCAATAACTACACTTTCATTCGTGGAAATTTTCATTTTGACCTTTCTCCAACACATCTGTGCTAAAGCCTATCACATGTCAAACATCTGTCTGGCAGGGTTCCACTCCATACCCAGCGGCAAGGCCTTGTTGTCCGGTGCCCAGCCCACCCTCAGACGGAGTGCGTCCGGCCGTGGCTCCGCTCCGGCCAGCCCGCTGGAGGGGAAGGCAGCGGCTGGGGCGTGGGCCTTCCCCTCCAGCCTCACCTCGAAGCTGGCCCTGGTGCCCCCCCGCAGGCCGTGGGTCAGCCTGCAGCCCGACCAGAGCAGGGGGAAGCGGCCCGGGAACAGAGGGCGGCCGCTGCTGCGGTCGGGGTCCGTCTCAAAGTGGAGGTCACTGGCGTCTGTTGGGGCCGGTAAAGAAAAACATGCTATGAAAATAACACTATTCAAACCTTAACCTCAATCAAGAAAACGACCCTTGATTGGAGTTGATTATGTCCTATGACCGGCTGTATACCCAATAATACCCATAATGAATAAATGGTAACCTGAAACTAATATGAAGGCGGGATGATGGTTCAAAATACTTACACGTATCTATTCTGACACTTTCGTTCTCCTCTTCCACAACTTCTCGTTCTGTCTGATAGGTAGGCGGTGTGAATTTGGCTCTTAAAGTGGGTTAGAGAGGACGTTTAGTGTCAATCGTCAGCGATGCTCAGACTCTCAAGCAGAATCAATAATAGATCAATAGTGATGATGACGTCATGCAACGATGAGCTCCTGTTGGTCTGCACTAAACACCTCACAGATATAAACACACAGCGTCCAGGGCGATATATGTCGTCACCTTTTGTAGCGGATCTCCTCTTTGAATTCGTAGAAAGCCCTCCCCATCTCTCCCCACCGGGTCGAGTCACCGGCCATCCCGGTGCGTCCCTCCTCTCCATGCCAGCTCTGGGACTCTTCCTCCTCCTCCTCCGTGTCTCGAGAAACAGGGACCTGGCTCGAATCTGCTAATCTGAATTCACTGTCATGGACGTGTGGTGATGTCTGACCCTGTGCCGGTTCTTCTTCGAGCACGGGAGTCGGAGCGGTGGAAACCTGTCGCTCCGCTGAAAGCCCCCCCTCCCCGACCGTGGAGTGGTGGTCCACTGGTCGTGTTGACATGATGGAGCTACACGTGTCTGTCTGAGTGGCGGTGTCTGTCTGAGTGGCGGTGTCTGCGTACTCTCTGATCGAGCAGGAGATGTAAGAGGACGTCATGGTGGCGACGGGGGCTGAGGTCGACGTGACATCAATGTTGTGAGTCTCCGTTTCCAAAGACGATGTTGGGATTTCATTGTGTGTTCCGACCTCCACCTTGCAGGCATTAGTTCTGCTGTCTCGGTCGCTCTGGTTCGATGGGAGACCGATCTGAAGTCCTGCCTCCAGCGCGGACCACAGCCGCCCGATAAGTTCAGCCCTGAGCCCCTTGGGGTCCAGTCCCAGTTCTTTGAGTTTGGATCGCAGTTCTGGCACTTTGCACTTTTTGATATCCGAGAGTTTCATTTTTATAGATGGAGTTATTCCGTCGGTCATTGATCAACATGTGTGTGCGATTCTTTCTTTTTGTATAAAAACGAAAACTGTACGAAACCTGAACCAAAACAACACGGGTACAGATTCAATATGGGACCTGAGGATGTGATTGGTTGAGCTGTTCTTCGTTGTAGTATTTCTGGTTCTATATTTATTGGAAGGGTGTAACACTGCCCCCTATCGGTGTGGAGAGTGGGTGACTGTGAGGACTTTCTGAATCTCAACACATGTTAATCTATTGTGCTTCTCCGCCCCCAACGCTTTCACAAAGGGAGATTAATCATATCGGAACGTCCTCCTCTGAACTACTATGTATATAATTATTTTACAAACATGAAATGTATATGTAAATTGACATGAGGCCTAATTTTATGATTTGATTTTTGTAAGCAAACAATTCAACATAGTACAAGAAATGAGGAATTCATAACAATCAAGTATTTATTGAATAAATAGAAAAACAAAACAAGAATTGAAACACAGAAATGGTATAAGTGGCCATAAAAAACATAAGCTCCACATCAATCCAGTCTCATCCGTCTTTCCTTCAGACTTTGTTATCCATCGTCTACATGTCATTACAGCTGCTGGGGTCCAACGACTACATGTGAGGGTTAGAAACCACCACTCAAATCGTCCACACCCCTCTGGGCTCCACACAAATCTCTCTCAGCCTTCAAACCGTACCTGGTCACTCATAGCTCTGTTGCTAAACACGCCGAGCTCTGACCAGACCGGAGTCCTGGCCGATTTGAACAGAGTTTGAGATAAACGCTTCACGTTACGCCCCGTGAGAAGCTGCCTCCATGTCGACGGCATCATACACAGAATCTTCACAAGTAGAGAGTGAGAGAGAACAAGAGAAAAAAACACAATAATGCACACAATCACACAATGTGCAACGTTCAAGTCCGCATGCTCAAGCAGTCACACGGTCAACCTGTCTGAATATAGCGGCTGGCTCACACCATGCTGCCACATGCTTCACCATTAAAGAGCTTCAGTGCAACACCAGAGTATAACCTCCAGGATTAAAAGTGTATTCTCCCAAATGACACACGTTCAGGTGAGAGTGCCGCAATGCAATACGCATAAACACATAAATATCCTATCAGAATAATGACAGCCATGCAGGTTGGACAGACTGAACATGAACCAAACCGAATCTTTGGACTTGAAACAAGTCCAGGGTCACAGGTAGCATTTGCTGCGGGATATGTAAACGTAACTCACGTAAATAAAACAAACAAAGTACAATTATAATCGCATGGCAAGCTGTAGCGCCTGGATAACACTGTGTGATCATTAGATCAAGGAATACAACCTTTCCTTCTTTCCCGATTCTAATCCCTTTATGCCAGATCTTCTCCCAGTAGCAGTGTTCTGCTTAGGCCTGGCAGTACCATGTTTTTAAGTAGGACCGTCTCTAGACCAGAGATCTGCAATGTGATCGTTTGTTTCTAATGGTTTCGAAAAAAAGTCCCCTGTAAGAAAATAGACATATCTTTTCTACTTAAGTACTCATGCAGTAATACATATTCCTAGCACACAAAAGCAGTCTTTATAACCACTACAGTGCCCCTTATTGTAATGGTTATATTTGTTTGCTGTCAGCAATTTGATAAAAATCTTTGGCAACACGATTTCAGCACTGGGACCACTATTTAAGCTGAAAGAAAATCCTCAAAAGAAAAACAGATGAAACTTACTCATAGAAAAAAGGCGTTGACCTAAATGTTTTAGTAATTCTTCGAACCATTTCGAGATGAGTGCGGTAAACTAAAAGATTTTTTGGTTGCGATCAGACAAAGATGGTGGAGGACGCGTGTGGAGGCGTGGCGCAGCCGTCTGAGAGAGAGCGGGCCAGCAGCAGCTCCTTCTCGCGGGGCAGACAGGGCCCGCTGATGTGCTGGCTGTGGGAGTGGTACAGCCGCAGGAAGGACAGGATGGACTGGGCCAGCCACAGAGCCGTCACGAACCACAGGGACGCCTGGGGACAGGGGTCAGACACGGGGTCAGACAGGGGTCAGACGGAGGTCAGACATGGGGTCAGACACGGGGTCAGACAGGGGTCAGACGGAGGTCAGACATGGGGTCAGACAGGGGGTCAGACAAGGGTCAGACAGAGGGTCAGACAGAGGGTCAGACGGGGTCAGACAGGGGTCAGACACGGGGTCAGACGGGGGTCAGACGGGGGTCAGACAGGGGTCAGACGGGGAACAGACAGGGGGTCAGACAGGGGTCAGACAGGGGTCAGACGGAGGTCAGACAGGGGTCAGATGGGGGTGTTGGTGAGGTGAGGACTAGTAACTCAAGGCAAAACACTCCCATGGAAATGGATCTGTTAAAAACATGGATTGTGCCCGTTGCTACGGTGATTGTGACCTACTTTCAGTTAAAAATACATTTCAGTTAAAAAAATCAATGTGATTTTTTAAACAGTAAGAACAAATTATTTAAGTCATTTTTACAATGTAAGGTTTACTGTTAGGAAGAGCCTGAAATAAATAAATACACTATGATATTAACTTTTTAATATCAAACTTATCTGTGTTTTTACCACAATTGGTTGTATGGTGCATGTGTGTGCATGTGTGCATGCTTGTTGTGTGTGTGTGTGTGTGTGTGTGATCCATGCCCCTACCTGCGCCAGTGTGAGGTCTGTGTAGAAGGAGGAGGTGTCCACGTCCAGGTAGAAGGGGATGGACTGAGACTCTGCACAGCTGTGTGAAGGCAACAAAGAAACACACACACATAAACCAAACATAATGTCAGCACGTCAACACAAACCACAACGGCAAGCAGACTAGCTTCCAGTGTTGTGTGTAGAAGAATGAAATCCAGTGTGTGGTCATGTGTGCTGGTGTTTTGACTAGATTGCCAGGAACAATCGTGGCAGTCTAATGTGGTCAGTTAGGCAGGGCCTTGCATCATTTAATCAGCTATAATGTTTATTTTGTTTTCTCTTTTCTTTCCCCTGGAGGACTGGAAAACAGGCTCTCACATGATGTGTTAACTTCTACAGAGCAGGTCAATGCATCCATACACGTCCAACTACTGGGGTTCATGGCCCTTGACCGTGTGTGTATGAAATATACCTTTGTTCATTCACATTAAACCCAACACTATAAACAATAACTTGGATAGGAAGGAACAACCCTTATTCACCATCTAAGATGAATAAACTACATCCAACCCTCTCTTCCCTTTTCATCTGACAAAACTCATTCTTAACCTATATGCGTGGTTACCATCACCTTACTATCGACATTAACTCATACAATCAAAAGCTGAAATCCAGCCAAGTGGAGCCCCACCAGCGGACCCACCTGTAGGGCCGCATATTGCCATCTGTGACCGTGTCGCACCAGGAGGCCAGCCCCAGGGACAGCGTGAAGCTGGCCCCCCCGGAGAGGAACAGAAAACACAGGCTGAGGAGCACGGTCAGGAAGGAGGACATCAGCGTGCTAGGGACGAGACACAAACGTAGTAAGTACAAGTGTATAGCACAACCATATAGGATACCATATGATATAACCTTAACTAACCTGCAGACACTGAAACTATTATTTACTTACATTTTAACTTCATATCGTAAGCAGTGCACAAAGCTATATTCAATAGTAATGACAGTAATGATCATAATAATAACAGTAACTAAGGCGGGGCCATACAAGAAAGTGTCCATCTCGAATGCAGGACGTTGTTTGTGTACAAACACAGTCACTCACTCGTCATGCCGTCCATGGAGATAGAAGAGGCATCTCCAGCCCTGCGCGGCGCCGTACAACACCGTGAAGATCCCCACAAACGTGGCGAACTGACAGGCGGCCGGCGGGCCCCACTGCTGCACCACCAGATGGGACACATCCCCGGGCTGTCCCGTCAGCTCACTGCGGTTCTCAGTCCTCCAGTATCCCGTAGAGAACAGAGCACAACGCCCTTTGAACGCGGAGCCGTTCAGAGCCAGGGGGACGACCACCAGGAGCCCCGCCACCACCAACAGGGTGTGGGCTGTGCAGTGAGCCAACAACAGCCGTCGATCCAGCTCCATGTTCTGGGGAAGATACTAGTAAAACCCTTAAAAATTGAATGTTTAACCTATCCAATGGCGTTAAACGCGACCAAAGGTCCACGTTAATTTCCTCGGTCTTTTTTTAAAACATGGAGTAGTTTAGGCCAACGAGTGGGCATACAACTAGCGTCCGATCTGTTATTATCCAACGCCCCGTTACTACTGGAGGGCACGGAGACGCCCTGCTGTGACGCAGGGTCCGGACGCAGCGCTGACAGTGTTGCCAGATTGGTGCCAGATTTCCTCTTCCACTGGCTGTAGTCAGCGTTGCAAGATTGGGCGAGAAATCTGGGCCAATCTGGCAACATTGATGTCTGTTTGGCCCGTAAGGAAGTGGAACAACTGGCCGGTTTCCATAATAAATGTAGGCTATTGAATTCGTATCGTCGAGCCCTCGATGGTGATGGATTAGCGCAAAGTAGCGATTTTGTGGTTATGCTTGTTATAAAGAAAATGTCTATGCTAAATGGAAACAGCATAATGATAAAGCCATCAAAGGGGTGAAATGGGACATGGACTATTATCACATCACCAGCATTATCATGAACCATCACCCATGTTGTAAAGTTTGCCGACTTTCACATTATGCCGTTTCTACGGTGGCCGAGAAGGGTCACAACACATGCAAATGCCACAACACATGCATAATACCGAAAACACCTGCAAATTAAGAAAAAACTTTCATCGATTACACAACACGTGCGCTGCAAATTCCAAAACACATGCATATTCAGAAAACACCTGCAAATTCAGAAAAACACCTGCAAATTCAGAAAAACTCTTTTGGTTGAGAGTAGGCTAGAGTTAGCCAGGCTAGCGCCGCCTACTGGTTCCGGCAAATTTAATTTGCCTCAACCATATAGTCAGGGAACTAGCAATGCGTTTCGGTTTGCTCCGTCCGCCAGAGCGGACGGACCAATCAGCGAGCAGATGTGGCGATGACGGGCGATAACAGTTGACGAGATGGATGTCGGCGAAGCTATACGCTCTGTGCTTGAAACTATTCCGGATATTGAAGACTTAAAGCCAGAACAAGAAGCATGTTTGACGAATTTTTTGGAGGGCAAAGACGTTTTTGGACTTCTTCCTACCGGGTTTGGGAAAAGTTTAATTTACCAGCTGGCCCCGTTAGTGGCGAAGACATTATGCAAGCCAAACGCTAATGCTAACCCTATTGTCATCGTTGTGTCCCCCCTGCTTGCCCTGATAGAAGACCAGATTAAGGAGGCAGGGATACTGGGTGTAACAGCAGGCCAGCTTGGCGTTAGTGATGACCAGGACATAATAAACGGAAATAAATAAACGCATAGCATACGTCACCGCCAAGCAGCAGCGATTAGTCGAAGCAAACGGAAGCAACCGCCTCCCGGAAGCAAACGAATCTCTACGGCTCGTGTTCAGACGCTATATGAAATGTAATGAAGTAAGCGGCTGATGCATCAGGCTAGGCTAGAGTTGCTGTGTTTCGCCATTCTCCACTACTACTGCATTGTAGTAATTCGCTGGAGCTTAGATCCCGCTAGTTGGATACATTGCCTTCTTTCGTAGTGGCGACTTCTCTACTGCAAGGGAAGCTCGGCTTCACCTATAATTTCGAAAATTAAATGGTCAGATATACTGTTGTTAACATTTCATTGATTAAAAATGCGTTAGAACACGTCCATCTCGAAGACGAGTTCGTTCAGAATCAGCTGCTTATCGTAGGTCGACTGACTCGATTTCCTTCTCATACACTTACGTGTTTAATTTGCGTGTGTTTAGACAGATGGGCGCGCACACACACGCGCACCAAGCATCACCCGCATTCATTCATTCTTTTAAACACTCACTCGCGGTAAAACTATGTTTTCTCACGATCAAATACTCATAAAGTAATGGGCTTGTACACAATGTCTGGGTCAAGAACATATGTGTTTGCTGTAGCCTACGGTGTTTGGTACATGCTGCCAGTCCGACGTTCTCCCATTCCGACAGTCCGGTGCGCGTATGCAAATTAGCCATGTGCGCCAAACAGAAGAAGGGCCCTATCTTGCGCCCGGCGCAATTGACTTTCTACACCGACGCATGTGTCGTTGCTAGTTTGCACCCGGCGCAAAGCTGATTTCCCCCCGCAGCAACCAGGCACCACTACACTTGCGCCTGGAGAGGCGTGTCGGCGAAAAGCAGAGGCGTGTTCCGGTGTTGTGCCAGAAGTTGATTTTTGCCAGTTCTAAACTGATTTCCGGTCCGCTGATTTTTACATTGTAATGGCCCTTTACACATTATTCAAGCACTGGTTGATATCAAATCTTGTCAGTATTACTTTGCTGAGTGATATCAAGCCATTTTGAGGCAGAAACACAACTTTAACAGACAGTGCGCGCTCCCGCGGACCGGAAATCAGTTTCTGGCAAAAAATCTACTTCTGGCACGACGTGCCAGAAGTTGATTTTTGCCAGAAACTGATTTCCGGTCCGCTGATTTTTACATTGTAATGGCCCTGTAATGGCCCTTTACACATTATTCAAGCACTGGTTGACATCAAATCTTGTCAGTATTACTTTGCTGAGTGATATCAAGCCATTTTGAGGCAGAAACACAACTTTAACAGACCGTGCGCGCTCCCGCGGACCGGAAATCAGTTTCTGGCAAAAATCAACTTCTGGCACGACACCGGCGCAAATGATACGTGGTGCTTTTTTTCCATAGGGCTGCATGAATGAACATGAATGAAGTATAGTAGGCTATGCCATGCGTTAAAATAATAATAATAACAATAATACATTCGAGCAAAGTAGGCCTATATTCCAGGCTTCCAAAACAAAATATAGTTTTAGGGTAGGCCTAAATGATTAGTTAAATTATTTGGAAAGAACAGCTGCGGTAAGTTGTACTTTTAAATCAATGCATCTGCAAACACCGTAGGCTACAGCAAACACATATGTTCTTGACCCAGACATTGTGTACAAGCCCATTACTTTATGAGTATTTGATCGTGAGAAAACATAGTTTTACCGCGAGTGAGTGTTTAAAAGAATGAATGAATGCCGGTGATGCTTGGTGCGCGTGTGTGTGCGCGCCCATCTGTCTAAACACACGCAAATTAAACACGTAAGTGTATGAGAAGGAAATCGAGTCAGTCGACCTACGATAAGCAGCTGATTCTGAACGAACTCGTCTTCGAGATGGACGTGTTCTAACGCATTTTTAATCAATGAAATGTTAACACAACAGTATATATCTGACCATTTAATTTTCGAAATTATAGGTGAAGCCGAGCTTCCCTTGCAGTAGAGAAGTCGCCACTACGAAAGAATGCAATGTATCCAACTAGCGGGATCTAAGCTCCAGCGAATTACTATAATGCAGTAGTAGTGGAGAATGGCGAAACACAGCAACTCTAGCCTACTCTCAACCAAAATAAAAATAAAACTAATCGCAAACCTAAGTTAGGTTACTTTTTAGCAGGATGGAAGTGATGCTGATGCGGCTCTCAGCTGTGCCAGAGCGTTCAGTTGCTAGGGAGACCACCTGCCGTCGCCGCCCGGTGCAGCAGTGTGAACTGCCCCGTTTTTAGAACGTCTCAGCCCGTCTCGTCGCAAGGAGTTGCGAGTTGCAAGCAGTTGCGTCGCGAATCTTTGGTCTGAACGCCTTATTTTAAGGCAATATTCAAGCGGGTTGGTTTCTGACATAGGTCAGACGTGTAATGATAGTAAAAAAAAAAAAAAGTATTAAAAAAAATTGCGTTTTAGAGTGATTTTGACTGGGAAAGGACCTCTGTCCCATCGACATTTATTCATTCAGTTGGGTGGTTACCCCGCGGCAAGATGGCGGCGGCATTGACGTATATGTTCCACTGAACAGCACAGCTCAGGCGATATCTAGTCAGTATATATATCTATGATTGGATTGTGCTACAATAGGTACGTGTTTCTCTTTTATGACAGACTTGTCGATGTGCCGATGTGAGATAATTGTTATCAGAGCACATCGACAAGTCTGTCATAATAAAAGAGAAACACGTACCTCTTGTAGCACAATCCAATGACTGAAGACGTTCGAATAGAACCGCCAACCGGATATGGGTCCGTCACTGATTATGGTCCCCCCGGAAACATTTCCGTTGTCATTACTTGCAGTTCGTTTCCCTATTTGCTCGTGTTGTGAATATTTGCAACGCATGTGTTGTGAAATCAATGCAGGTGTTTTCTGAGTTTGCAGGTGTTTTTCTGAATTTGCATGTGTTTTGGAATTTGCAGCGCACGTGTTGTGTAATCGATGAAAGTGTTTTCTGAATTTGCAGGTGTTTTCGGTATATGCATGTGTTGTGGCATTTGCATGTGTTGTGACCCTTCTCGGCCACCGTACGTTTCAATTTAGCACTGACATTTTCTTTATAACAAGCATAACAACAAAATCGCTAATATGCGGGTCCGTGTACGGTCCGTGTAGTACACATCAGTCAACATCATTACACGGTTACATAAAATAACATAATCAGCAAAGACAAACATTTATAGCCATGATTTAAACGGCACGCGAGCTGCTGGGTTCAGCGTCCATAGCAACCATGTTATTATAAAGTATGTCCGCCATTTTCACATAAATCCAATCCTAATCAATAGGAAAGATGCTCACAACGTCTACTAGAGCCGTAGTCGGGTTAATACAGGAGTGAATGGGCTGCTGGAGCAGCCGGTCTGAACGTCAAACATCGACGGGATGGCATTACATTGTAGTGAATTTAATCCCTTCTCCGTCTGCAGGGGGCGCCAAAGGATCCCTTTGCCGTCAGTGACTGACGCTGAAGTGCCCTTGCCACTAGTCGGATGATGGGGACATGTCCCCGGCGTCCCCGGTGGAAATGACGCACCTGCGTGTACTCCTCATAGACCTCCACAAGCAGCTTCTGTTCGCCGCTGGAAAAGATCCCGCTCGATCCTTTTCGGACATTTGATCCATGATTCGACATTCACGGTTCTGGGCTGGTTACATATCTCGTGAACGCGCGTAATCCAGGATAACGTGAGCCTGGTTTGAACTAACCTGAGCAAGGCGCGGCTGAACTGCGTTGATGGAACGGCTTTAGCCTCAAGTGGAAGTTGGCGCTAATTCTAACCAGGCTTAATCAACTAATCGCCGCTTTCGTTAGCGACTTTGATGGAATACCCCCCTGGTCACCCTATTATTTAGGCTATTTGTTTATTTATTTCGTTTAGCTCTCCTTAAATTAAATTCACGCTTCAAAACGCACTTTTACTTCTAAGGCGAGCTGTCTCTGTTTCCGCCTCTCGACTTCCTTGTTCAAATATCATTGTACAACTTGGATAATCGAACAAGCTAACGCTTTGGCGCGCTAAATTGCATTGCACGTCTCGGACAATGAAATTAGGCAATACCCCCTAAACTGGCCTGTTTCATTATACAACGTGAACAACTGTAAATGAATTATACTTCGTACACGGACCTATGCGCTATACTATACTAATCGCTAGATAGCGAACTTTACAACATGGATGATCGTTCATGACAGCATTGGACATATCTCCATATTAGTATTCCATTTCCCCTCTTTGATGGCATGTCGATTGATTGCGTGAAACATTTACGTTTTTGTATTTGGCATTTGAACAATGTTATGATATCCATATGTTCTATATTCTAGGGACTCCACGTTTGAAGATTAGCTTTAATCCCCTGTCAGGTAATGCAATAGTTATTGTTTAGTGCTAAAATGCTTGGAGATTTTTCCCACTGGATGTTTTCAATAAAGACACAAATTAAAATAATTTCTCTTAAACAATTTACTTTTGAACATTGTAGGCACAGTATGAAAACAGATTTATTGGCATTAAAAATGAAAAGGAATTATAAAATAAAACATGCCACAAATAAAGCAAAAGAAGGGAGTAATAAAAGTGTCCAGCTGAGGCTGGACCCTTCTCGAATGATCAGGCCCTGAACAACAGGAACCACCAGAGAGTGTTCCTTCACCTAGTAAGGGTTAACCCTAACCCCCAGTAACACTCAGTCTGTGAACAAATGGTGCAGCTCCTCTTTGGGAGGAGCTGCTTCTTAACCTCAACGTCCAGGTGGGCGTGAGGTTTTTCTTCAGTTTGTCTCTCCTGTGGACATTTCGGGTAGCGTCGAGTCTCTGTCGTCGATTCGCCACCGTCTCTGCATCATCAGCAGCTCCGTCTGACAATGACCCATTCATTGTCAGGCAAGCTGGGTGTCGATTCCACGGCCTCCACCCACCAGTCGCCTGTCTCTGACCTCCAGAGGTACCGAGATGGCAGGAGGTATCATGATCCATTTGGGGCAGGATATTCTCCACACATTCTCCACACATGTTCATGTGTGTCCATTTGGTAACGGAAGTGGAAGTGCTCCTTCATGTGGACGACGTTGGCCACACCATGCTCATCGTTCTTCTGGATCAGCTCCAGAATTTCCACCTCTGCCATCGCCTCATCTGCAAACCGATTGATTGGTTGGTTTGAGGTTCATGGAAAGTAATTGTTTAGGATTATATGGTTTTGCATATTGATGACAGAATGTAATTTGAATGATAAAATATGAAATGTTAGTTTAATGTAACGATTGCACTCTATCATTGAGCTTGATCCGTGATAAGATACCTTTGGTTGTTCCCAATGACCTTCATGGCTACCAGCTGCTGGGTTTTGTGGTCCCTGCACTTGAGGACTCGACCGTAGCTGCCTTGACCCATCAGCTCCAGGACCTCATAGCGGTAGGCGATGTGGTCTTTGATAACCTGCATTTAAAAAACCCATTCATAACATAGAGAACCAACTGTGAATAAATATAGATACATCTCGCTGAACCCAACAAAGCCCATTCTTCTACTCTGAAAGGGTTTGTGGTAGGATCCCTCAGGAGGACACGTGTTAGTATTTACCATGCCATTGATACCAATGATTCCCCTTTGATTGATTGCCCTCCGCTCAAACAGTGTCAGGTGTTTTCTGAAGACCATCGAGGCATCTGTGTGCAGGGAAAGAAATGAGACACAGGGAGCATGTTGAGGCCTTGTTGCTCAGAAGGAAGTGATGGCCTGATCAAAGGGACAGGCATCTGTTTCTTCATGACGGTTTTAATGCTATTTCTCACTGAAAAGGGTTTAGAAGGTGCTGTGGTCTTTTTAAGTCTTAACTCGTCTCAAGGTTGATGATGAGATGGTAAACTAGGGTTGGGGTATGTCAGCAACAACTTTGGAGTCTGAATGTATGTTTTTCTTTTCTTTTTTTTCTTTTCTTTTTATGTCCTTGGACTTCAAAGCTTTGTGTCTCCAATGTCTTTTTTGTATCCAATATCAGATCAAACATTGTATGGACAAAAATGTTGGACCTTATAACGACACAAAAATGAACAATGACTCACTTGGGGGGGCTCATGTTACGATACATGTCCTGGGACTGGGCTGGGCTGCGTTGTTGGTAGTCCACATGGAGCCCACCATGTTCCCAGTTAGTGGACTGGTGAGGAGAAGAGTACGCACTGGAGCTGGGACTCTGGAAGTGCTCCAGAATCCACGGATGCTGCATGGCCTCAGCATGCGCTTCGCCGGCTCATGTGTTAACATTGCCGCATCAACAAGTACATGCATCAACATAGCTGCAACACGCTGAGTGTGGAAGACATTATTTCCTTATATATGTGCAAAATCATTTCCCACCAATGGTCACGACCTGACCCTGTGCTACAACCTCCAAGACTACTTTATATCTCCTCATAACAACTTACGCGATACAGCTCTGGATGAAGTCAAGGAAGAGTTGGTCCTCCATGTCCAGGGCCATAGACAGACACTGCCTGGTTGTGCGTCTGCTGGTTCTTGGACCTGCATTAACGTCACACAACAACATCACACAACAACAACACCTGAAGTACACAACAACCAAGAGGCCAAGGACATTTTGTCATGTCACTGGGAGGATAACTTGAGACTGGTTTAGTTTCTACTCACCAGAGAGCAAGTCCTGAAGCGGGGTTTCCTTCAGCATACCCTTTGGGGGAACACCCAGCAGCTTCAACAGAACACGCACACCAGACAAGGTTCATCATTCAAATGAACAGTAGCTTCAGTAAGAAAGTGCTACCTTTAAAGAGGGGTGTTTTTCGGTCAAGGTAAAAGGCCAGACACTCACTGCTACGATGTTCCAGAAGGGTTGCCCCAAAGTCAGCCACCTTTATGACCTCTGAGTCATCTTCTGATATGAGGATGTTCTCCTAAACAGAAAATAGACATTGAATCCCAAAGACATGTGCATGAAGTGTATATTCTAACTAAATGTGTCAACATGGAGGACTTAGATGATGATGAGGCTCCTACCGGTTTCAGGTCACAGTGGATGATGCCTACAGAGGAACTGGAGAAACTGCACAAGAGAGATGGCATGGCTCCTCAGCTGAGAGGTGCCCAGCCCTCTGAACTCTCTCTCGTTCATCACCTCATACAGGTTCCTTCTGGAAGGATAACACATTAAGAGGATTCATAAAGCTTTGTCCTAGGTCTTTCTCTCTTTAACCTAATGCCTTTGTCAAGCACCGATATTTGAAGCAACATTTGTATTGTTATTGGCACTGATTCTATCAATTACAAACATCTTGTTTGTTGTTGGTGTCTTATTTCTATATGAGTGGGCATGATATGAAGCTTTTTTTTTCCAAACCCACCCCATGAGTTCAAAGGTGATGCACAGATGGTCACGGAAGTGGAGGTGCTCCTTCATGTGGATGACGTTGGCCACGCCATCCTTATCGTTCTTTTTGAGCAGCTTCAGAATTTCCACCTCTGCCATCGCCTCATCTGCATACCTGTTGATTGGTTGGTTTGAGGTTCATGGAAAGTAATTGTTTAGGATTATATGGTTTTGCATATTGATGACAGAATGTAATTTGAATAATAAAATATGAAATGTTAGTTTAATGTAACTATTGCACTCTATCATTGAGCTTGATCCGTGATAAGATACCTTTTGTTGTTCCCAATGACCTTCATGGCTACCAGCTGCTGGGGTTTGTGGTTCTTGCACTTGAAGATTCGACCGAAGCTGCCTTGACCCATCAGCTCCAGGACCTCATAGCGGTAGGCGATGTGGTCTTTGATAATCTGCATTTAAAAAACCCATTCATAACATAGAGAACCAACTGTGAATAAATATAGATACATCTTGCTGAACCCAACAAAGCCAATTCTTCTACTCTGAAAGGGTTTGTGGTAGGATCCCTCAGGAGGACACGTGTTAGTATTTACCATCGTGTAGTGTCCCTCGATGTCATCATAACCATGGTGGAGGGGGAATGTATCCTGGACCTTTTCTGCAGCTATGCCACGGTACCACACCTCCTTTACTGTTTGATTCCCCTCTGCTCAAACAGTGTCAGGTGTTTTCCGAAGGCCATCAAAGGTGCTGTGTGCAGGGAAAGAAACGAGACACAGGGAGCATGTTGAGGCCTTGTTCCTCAGCAGGAAGTGATGGCCTGATGAAAGGGACAGGCATCAGTTTCTTCATGAAGGTTTTAATGCTGTGTCTCAGCAAAAGGGTTTAGAAGGTGCTGTGGTCTCTAAGTCTTAACTCGTCTCAAGGTTGATGATGAGATGGTAACCTAGAGTTGTTCTGAAAATGTCCTTGCAGCAACGTCATTGGAGTCAAATGTTTTGCCATATCCTTGGACTTCAAAGTTTTGTGTCTCAAATGTGTTTTTTTCATCCAATATCAGATCAAACATTGTATGGACAAAACGGTTGGTCATTGTAACAACACAAAAATGAACAATGACTCACTTCGGGGGCTCACGTAACGGTGCATGACCCCATGAGGGTGGTACCGGCTTTATTCAGCGCCCCCTCCCTCCTCCTGCCTCTGGCTCCGACCGGTCTGGGTCCTACTCCGGAGGTGGATGGGATGAAGTCGCTGGTAAAGTCCTCCATGTGTTCCCAGTTAGTGGACTGGTCAGGAGAAGAGTCCACATTGGAGCTGGGACTCTGGAGACTCACAATCCAGGGATGGTACATGGCCTCATCCGGGGTCATGCGCTTCTCCGGCTCGTATCTTAACATTGCCAGATCAACAAGAACAGGGATCAACATATCTGCAACACGCTGAACGTGGAAGACATTGTTTCCTTAAATATGCGCTAAATCATTTCCCGCCAATGGTCACGACCTGACCCTGGTTCTAGTGCTACAACCACCAAGACTGCTTTGTATCTCCTCAGAACAACTTAACATATCACATGTTGGAATTAATACATGAGGGAGGACTTGGGGACCGTATCAAACTTCACACTTGGGTCAGAGTGGAGGTGCACTTACTCGAGACAGCTCTGGATAAAGTCAAGGAAGAGTTCGTCCTTCGTGTCCAGGGCCATAGACAGACACTGCCTGGTACTGTGTCTGTTGCTTCTTGGACCTTCATTAACGTCACACAACAACATTACACAACAACAACAACTGAAGTACACAACAACCAAGAGGCCAAGGATATTGTGTCGTGTCACTGGAGGGACAACTTGAGGATAGTTTAGTTTCTACTCACCAGAGAGCAATTCCTGAAGCGGGGCAGCAAGCATACTCTTTGGGGGAACACCCAGCAGCTTCAACAGAGCACAAACACCAACCCATTAGAATAACAGTAGGGTGTGGAGATATTAAAGCTAACCGTACTAGGTATTCCTTACCATCGTCATTTCCTGCAGCAGCTCCCACTCATCATACACGTCAAACAGGACCTTGCCTGTCTTCAGCTCGGCTAAGATACAGCCCAGACTCCACATGTCAAAGGCCTTGCTGTAGGCCTTAATCAGAATAGCTTCCGGGGACATGTAGATCAGTGTCTGGGCAAGAGTGGCTGTGGAGAAGGACAAGGTTCATCATTCAAATGAACAGTATCTTCAGAAAGAAATAGCTACCTTTAAAGATGGGTGTTTTTTGGTCAAGGTAAAGGGCCAGACACTCACTGCTATGATGCTCCAGAAGGCTTGCCCCAAAGTCAGCCACCTTTATGACCTCTGAGTCATCTACTGATACGAGGATGTTTGCCTAAACAGAAAATAGATATTAAATCCCAAAGACATGTGCATAAAGTGTATATTCTAACTAAATGTGTCAACATGGAGGACTTAGATGATGATGAGGCTCCTACCGGTTTCAGGTCACAGTGGATGATGCCGGTCCTACTGAGGAACTGGAGAGACTGCACAAGAGAGATGGCATAGCTCCTCAGCTGAGAGGTGCCCAGCCCTCTGAACTTTCTCGCTTTGATTACCTCATTGAGGTTCTTTCTGGAAGGATTACACATTAAGAGGATTCATAAAGCTTTGTCCTAGGTCTTTCTCTCTTTAAAATGCCTTTGTCAAGCACCGATATTTGAAGCAACATTTGTATTGTTATTGTCACTGATTCTATCAATTACAAGCATCTTGTTTGTTGTTGGTGTCTTATTTCTATATGCTTGGGCATGATATGAAGCTTTTGTTTTCCAAACCCACCCCATGAGTTCAAAGGTGATGCACAGATGGTCACGGAAGTGGAAGTGCTCCTTCATGTGGACGACGTTGGCCACGCCATCCTTATCGTTCTTTTTGAGCAGCTTCAGAATTTCCACCTCTGCCATCGCCTCATCTTCATAACTATTGATTGGTTGGTTTGAGGTTCATGGATAGTAATTGTTTAGGATTATATAGATTGGCATATTGATGACAGAATGTAATTTGAACGATAACATATGAAATGTTAGTTTAATGTAACGATTGAACTCTATCATTGAGCTTGATTCATGATAAGATACCTTGGGTCGTTCCCAATGACCTTCATGGCTACCAGCTGCTGGGTTTTGTGGTCCCTGCACTTGAGGACTCGACCGAAGCTGCCTTGACCCATCAGCTTCAGGACCTCATAGCGGTAGGCGATGTGGTCTTTGATAACCTGCATTTAAAAAAAAACATTCATAACATAGAGAACCAACTGTGAATAAATATAGATACATCTCGCTGAACCCAACAAAGCCCATTCTTCTACTCTGAAAGGGTTTGTGGTAGGATCCCTCAAGAGGACACGTGTTAGTATTTACCATTGTGTATTGTCTATGGCGGTCATCATAACCATGGCTGAAGGTGCATTCCTGCTGGATCTTCTCTGCTCCTATGCCAAGGTACCACACCTCATTGTAGTTTAGGATTTCCCTCTGCTCAAATGGCGTCAGGAATTTTCTGTAGGCCATCAAGGCATCTGTGTGCAAGGAAAGAAACGAGACACATAGAGCATGTTGAGGCCTTGTTGCTCAGCAGGAAGTGATGGCCTGATTGAATGGGACAGGCATCCTGTTCTTCATGAGTTGAAAAAGAGAGAGAACAAGATGGATTCCCCAAACCAATCAGGGTAGAGACAACCTGAAATTATCCCCAACAAGAACAGGAAACCGATCACAAATCTCACAAAGCGTTTCACTCACTAATGGCTGATGGATGGGCCATTTCTAACAACTTGCATTCAAATAATAGCAGTAACCTTACCTACAGCACATTAAATGGTAAACCCTTAGCCAATTTCTGCCACTAGTGTGTTTACCTGCTGTGGCCAATCGGCCATCACACCTCTGGTTCTTCTTCTGTTTCTTCACTCTCTGCTGCTTTTGGTCCAAGATAGAAATCACAAGCGCGCGCGCGCACACACACACACACACACACACACACACACACACACACACACACACACACACACACACACACACACACACACACACACACACACACACACACACAGTGAAGAGTGAACATCCTTTTTGTACCATTGAGAAGATGAGAGAGCGATTGTGACTTAAGGAGCAGATCACTGACCAGGTCACCAGCACGGCGGGGGGCTCTCTGCTGGGCCTTGGAGCTGTCTGGAAGGACGGGGGTCTTCCCCTTCTGGAGAGGAGCCTTGTTCACCGCCGCAGACTTTAAGTCCAGCGGGGGCAGAGGGTCCTTCCTTTTGATCAGCTCCTGAGGGAGGAAAGACGTAATGGTTATGATCTCGGTAGACGTTACTGAGCACTTTGCATTGAAGTAATTTGAATTAGAATTAAAACACTTTTTGGTGTTTTTATCGATCAATGATGAAGAATTGCACGTTAATGATTTGCCATTTCAACAAGCAAACATAAAGTACAATCAGCAGAGGGGGCAGAGTATAACTCTTTCTTAACAATTCACCGCTCATCCAGCCATGAATTAAGTGTCTGTCCCGACTCTATGTATAATACGGGTCTGTGGACACCAGCCTAGAACCATTTGATCATTTTCCCAGTTTTGTAATTGGGCCTTTGTTGGAGTAAGAGAGTGTCAATTATTGGTTATAACTAAGTGGTGGAAGAAGTACCCGAAAGCCATACTTGAGTAAAAGTGCAGATATCTTCCCAGAAAATGTCTCTGGGGGCCTTGGATCTGTCTTGAAGGACGGGGGTCTTCCCCTTCTGGAGAGGAGCCTTGTTCACCGCCGCAGACTTTAAGTCCAGCGGGGGCAGAGGGTCCTTCCCTTTGATCGGCTCCTGAGGGAGGAAAGACGCATTGGTTATGATCTCAGTAGACTTTACTGAGCACTTTGCATTGAAGTCATTTGAATTAGAATTAAAATATTTTTTGGTGTTTTTATCAATCATTCATCACGGGCTAATGCAGTGACCTCTCATTAGATGGAAGAATTGCACATTAATGATTTGCCGTTCAATTTCAACAAGCAAACATAAAGTACAATCAGCTGTGACAGAATTAGCCAATGGTTCAAAACTCCTAAATCGCTAGCATTGTAAGGCATCCAGAAAACAAATACACTAGGGCAGAGTATCTCTTTCTTAACAATTCACCGCTCATCCAGCCATGAATTAAGTGTCCGTCCCGACTCTATGTATAATATGTGTCTGTGGAAACCAGCCTAGAACTATTTGTTCATTTTCCCTAGGTTTTGTAATTGGGCCTTTGTTGGAGTAACAAGTGTCAATTATAGTTTGTAACTAAGCGGTGTTAGTGGTGGTGAAAGAAGTACCTGAAAGCCATACTTGAGTAAAAGTACAGATATAGTCCCAGAAAATGACTCTGGTAAAGGTAAAAGTCACCCAGTTGAATACTACTTGAGTAAAAGTCTTAAAGTATCTGATAATAAACTTAAGTATCAACACACACACACGCTTGCTCTGTGTGCATTGATACAGCGACCGAAAATGTATATTTAGAACATGAGCTCAAATAAAACAACCCTCAAAATATTCCTCCATAAAATGATCTTACATTTATGTATAACTTCAACTTCAAATAATCATACAAGAACTTAAAGAACATAAACCAGCAAACTATGTACAGTCAACACCAGCTCAACTAATACATCATGAATCAAATCTCCTTACGACTGACGCAGAGGTTTGCGTGACAGGTCTGACGGCCCTCCCTCACCCCTAATTACTATTGGACAGGTGTAAAAGAGCACTCTGATTGGCTTATGCTATAGCCAATGAGGCGCATTGAATCAGCAGCATTAGGAGGGTACAGTTAGGTTAGATATCCCAATTTCGCCAAAATTAGGCTATTATGCTATGAGGCTAACGATTTGAAATGATGCAAGTAATGTGGACATGTAGGACACTAGCGGACTAGTTCAGCAGGTACACTGACCAGGTCACCAGCATGGCAGTGGGCTCTCTGCTGGGCCTTGGAGCTGTCTTGAAGGACGGGGGTCTTCCTCTTCTGGAGAGGAGCCTTGTTCACCGTCGCAGACTTTAAGTCCAGCGGGGGCAGAGGGTCCTTCCCTTTGATCGGCTCCTGAGGGAGGAAAGACGCATTGGTTATGATCTCAGTAGACGTTACTGAGCACTTTGCATTGAAGTCAATTGAATTAGAATTAAAAGACTTTTTGTTGTTTTTATCAATCATTCATCACTGGCTAATGCAATGACCTCTCATTAGACGGAAGAATTGCACGTTAATTATTTGCCGTTCAATCTCAACAAGCAAACAGAAAGTACAATCAGCTGTGACAGAATTAGCCAATGGGTCAAAACTCCTGAATCGCTAACATTGTGAGCCATCCAGAAAACAACTACACTAGGGCAGAGTATCTCTTTCTTAACAATTCACCGCTCATCCAGCCATGAATTAAGTGTCTGTCCCGACTCTATGTATAATATGTGTCTGTGGAAACCAGCCTAGAACTACAGTATTTGTTCATTTTCCCTAGGTTTTGTAATTGGGCCTTTGTTGGAGTAAAAAGTGTCAATTATAGTTTGTAAATAAGTGGTGTTAGTGGTGAAAGAAGTACCCGAAAGCCATTCTCGAGTAAAAGTACAGATATCTTCCCAGAAAATGACTCTGATAAAGGTAAAAGTCACCCAGTTGAATACTACTTGAGTAAAAGTCTTAAAGTATCTGAAATGAATTGTACTTAAGTATCAAAACACACACACACACACACACACACACACACACACACACACACACACACACACACACACACACACTCTGTGTGCATTGATACAGCGACCGAAAATGTATATTTAGAACATGAGCTAAAATAAAACAACCCTCAAAATATTCCTCCAATAAATGATCTTACATTTATGTAGAACTTCAACTTCAAATAATCATACAAGAACTTAAAGAACATAAACCAGAGAACTATGTACAGTCAACGCCAGCTCAACTAATACATCATGAATCAAATCTCCTTACGAATGATGCAGAGGTTTGCGTGACAGGTCTGACGGCCCTCCCTCGCCCCTAATTACTATTGGACAGGTGTAAAAGAGCACTCTGATTGGCTTATGCTATAGCCAATGAGGCGCATTGAATCAGCAGCATTAGGAGGGTACAGTTAGGTTAGATATCCCAATTTGGACAAAATTAGGCTATGCTATGAGGCTAACGATTTGAAATGATGCAAGTAATGTGGACACGTAGGACACTAGCGGACTAGTTCAGCAGGTACACTGACCAGGTCACCAGCACGGCGGGGGGCTCTCTGCTGGGCCTTGGAGCTGTCTGGAAGGACGGGGGTCTTCCCCTTCTGGAGAGGAGCCTTGGTCACCGCCGCAGACTTTAAGTCCAGCGGGGGCAGAGGGTCCTTCCCTTTGATCGGCTCCTGAGGGAGGAAAGACGCATTGGTTAGGATCTCAGTAGACTTTACTGAGCACTTTGCATTGAATGTCTATGTGTATGCACTATACACATACGACCGTATCGTGGGGAGTCTCATTTGAAATGTTGTAAGTAATGTGGACAAGTAGGACACTAGCGGACTAGTTCACCAGGAACACTGACCAGGTCACCAGCACGGCGGAGGGGTCTCTGCTGGGTCTTGGTGAGGGCTGTAAGCACGATCCTCTTCTGAGCAGGAGGCCTGGGCAGGAGCACACACTTGTGGACATCCATGTTCCTAAGCTCCTAATGATACATTACAAGGAGAGGGAGGTTGTGTTAGATATTTGATATTTATAATTATAATCTTTTTTAAGATTGATATTTTTAATACGTTCATAAGGGGACGTGAAGTTGACGCCACATTGAACCACATGGTGAACCCGCCACTCAAGAGGTCGCTGCCTCTGATGGTCTGATGGGTCTGTCTCACACTATGGCGCCTGGCGTGACGTCACTTCACGTTGCCTATTGTTGTGGTTATTATTATGAATAATAATATGAATATTGTTACTATTATGATTATTACAATTATTGTTATTAATAACATTATTTATTAGGAAATGTTAACATTTGACGTGAGACAGAACACTACTACTGCATCCCGTAACCAACGATCAACGATCTATTCAACAGGTGCTTAAGGTTGCATAGGCCTGTATACAATCCTCGAAGGATAGCTGGCTAATTCAGTGACTCCTCATTAACACTTTTCCTTACAATATCAAGACGCGATTCTCAAGTGCAATGATATGTCAGACAACTGTGGGTCGAAACTAATTAATGTCTAGCATTTTACGATACGATACGATACAACTGTATTAATCCACCGTATGAGAACTTCGTTAAATTCGTTTTCAATCATCCTGTGGAAAAAGAAAAAGCTTGCAAACAGGCATTATCTGATCAAATATGTATGTTTAAATCAGAGCGTTGTCTTTCTCTTTCGTAACAATTCACCTCTCGGCCTGCGAGGATTTACCGTCGAGGGCCGTGATTTAACCAGGGGAAGTTTCCCAGGCTCCTACCTTTTTGTGGTGTTCAGTGTCACGGATTGGATTGGACCTAACGTACCACTAATACAATAGTTAAAATAGGTGAATTAAGTTATTAATTCATATTTTGGTGTCGACTTTGGTGGACGATTACATTTGAGGGGGGAAAGAAAACGACTTGAGGGCCGCATTATGGGAGGCCTTCATATCACGGAGAAACGATGCATCAGATAAACGATTCAACCAACACGACAGACAGGGCCTATGGACTCCAAAACGAAGGAATCCTATTTATCTGCTAATTCCCGAGTGAATCATTATATATTTTTTCATGTGTGATTAAAAAAATCTAACTTTTCTCAAATGAGGAGAAGAAAGTCACGGAAACCAACCTTTGTTTTCTACTGGATCAAACCGTCAACTGGACCGTTCGCTCCTCGCAGAAACAATACTGAGAATAAAGACACTTATTAATAATCAGAAGGAAATCGTCGAAAACGTCGAGCAATATCTCTTCGGATCAGAAGCGGCTTCAATGTGAGTGACAGTTGTCATGACAAATGCAAACATTAAAGATTCTGAGAAAAAATAACTTTACGCAGCTCATTGTGACGTCATGAGAGAGATGACCTTGACCGTGGCCGTGTGTGTGTGTGTGTGTGTGTGTGTGTGTGTGTGTGTGTGTGTGTGTAATTTAAATCTAGATTTTGGCCCGTGCAATTGACTAATCGAGAAAATTGAAGTCATAATAATAATAAATGTATATAAAGAAAAAACATTTAACAAATTTGAAAAAGTATCTGATTTTGTAGGCTTATTATTTAAACAAAACGACTTGAGGGCCGCCTTGGGAGAGGCCTTCTAATCACGTAAACGATGCATCAGATAAACGATTAAACCAACACGACAGACAGGGCCTATGAACTCCTAAACAAATTCATCCTATTTATCTGCCAATTCCCGAGTGAATCATTATAATATTCATCAAATGAGTGGCGGAAAGTCACGGAAACCTACCTTGGTTTTCTACTGGATCAAACCGTCAACTGGACCGTTCGTTCCTCGCAGAAACAATACTGAGACTAAAGACACTTATTAATAATCAGAAGGAAATCGTCGAAAACGTCGAGCAATATCTCTTCGGATCAGAAGGGTCTTCAATGTGAGTGACAGTTGCCATGACAAATGCAAACATTAAAGATTCTGAGAAAAAATAACTTTACGCAGCTCATTGTGACGTCATGAGAGAGATGACCTTGACCGTGGTCGTGTGTGTGTGTGTGTGTGTGTGTGTGTGTGTGTGTGTGTGTGTGTGTGTGTGTGTGTGTGTGTGTGTGTGTGTGTGTGAATGTGTGTGAATGTGTGCGTCTGTGTGTGTGTGTGTGTGTGTGTGTGTGTGTGTGTGTGTGTGTGTGTGTGTCCGTGTGTGTGTGTGTGTGTGTGTGTGTGTATGTGTGTGTGTGTGTATGTGTGTGTGTGTGTGTGTGTGTGTGTGTGTGTGTCCGTGTGTGTCTGTCTGTGTATTTTGTGGTTATGCTTGTTATAAAGAAAATGTCGATGATAAAGCCATCAAAGGGGTGAAATGGGACATGGACTATTATCACATCACTCCTGACTGTACCGAATCCACAGTGGATATTAGGAGAGAAAAGGTGAGACGATCAGCAGGTGTTTTGTATGTCTAGGCCCCAGACACATTGCGCGTGACTGCAGGGCGCATGGTATTGAATGTGCACAGTGTGGCAGACGACACCATAAAACAATTTGTAACCAACAGTCAACCCAGACAAGAGAGACCATGACTAAAACAGAGATAGACACTGCCCAAACCCAATGTTCAGTTTCGCCAGGTGATTGCACTGGTAAAGCAGTGCTTTTACAAACAGCAACCATTTGGGTAGACACGCCACGACAAAGCCAAATAGCCAAATGCTTGTTAGATGGGGGAAGTCAACGTAGCTTTATCCGTGAAGATATTTCTACAGCTTTGAATCTACCAGTAGTGGGAACAGAAATAATTAAACTACACGTGTTTGGTTCAGTAAATGCCAAACGAATGACAGCCAGAAAAGTTAAGGCTAGTCTGAGAAATATGAAAACGAATGATTCTGTTGAAGTTGAATTATTAGAAACCCCAAGTCCATGTGTATGTTCATCTAACACTAAAACGGCCACTGAAGAAATCAGACGCTCTCTTGAACAAAAGGGCCTCCAAGTTGCGGATCATCCTGTGAGAGGCATGGAACAGGAAGGCCTTCTCATCGGAGGAGACTACTATTGGAACATTGTGTCAGGAAACACAGAGAGACTGGACAATGGACGTGTGGCTGTAGAGAGCAAATTTCGGATGGTTAATCCAAGGAACTGTGTCCATTCCTGTAATGAGCGTAACAACTGAAACAGTGGACGTGAATGCTCTGCATATCAGCATCGACGAAGAACAAGCACTGACTGACCAACTGCGCAGTTTCTGGGAGACCGAATCGTTGGGGATCATAGACATCAAACGGAACCCAGAGACAGACACGCTATGTAAGTTCGAGCAGTAGGTAAAGTACCAACAAGGTAGATATGAAGTTAGTTTGCCTTGGCGAGAAGAGAATATGAATTTGGCTACTAATTACTGTACTGAAATCGTTTGAATGGCCTAGTAAAACGTTTTCATAATAACGACGAGTTGTATGGGCAATATGATCAAGTAATTCAAGAATATCAGGCTGAGGGAATTATCGAAGATGTGACTAATGTTGAGACTGAAAACCCAGTGTACTATATGCCCCATCATCCCATAATCAAAGAAAGTAGGATTACAACGAAGTTGAGAATTGTGTTTGATGCTTCATCACATGAGAGAGAAGGCCGCTCACTCAAGTCTCTTTACGGGACCGAATCTGAACCCTGACTTGCTAAGCATATTGATAAAATTCAGGCAGCACAGAGTTGCTATGATGGCAGACATAACCAAAGCCTTTCTGCAAATTGCCCTGAATGAGAGAGACAGAGATGTGCTTAGATTCGTGTGGTTAAAAGAGAGACCCGCCCCTAATGAGGATCTTAAGTTAGCGATTCTGAGAATGACGCGTGTGCCATTTGGTGCAACATCAAGTCCCTTTTTATTGGCTGCAACCATCAGACACCACACTGAAGCCATTCCTGGATGAATGCGGACTTCTGCGCGTAGGAGGGAGATTGCAGGAAACAAACTGGTCCTTCACCCAGAAGCATCCGTGCATCCTACCAGCTAATGACACATTGTCAGAACTTTTGATCAGAAAGGCACATGAAGATGTGATGCATTCAGGCCTACAAGCCACACTGTACCAATTGAGAGAAACGTACTGGATACTGAAATCCAGACATAACCAAGAGGTGTGTCAAGCGTTGTTTGATCTGCAGACGTGCACGCGTAAAAGCAGGCCAACAGGTCAGTGCACCGTTACCAAAAGAGCGCATTAACGAGGCCCAAGCATTTGAAATAACTGGAATTGATTTTGCTGGTCCAGTTTATGTGAAACCAGACAACAAGAAGGCCTACATTGCCTTATTCACATGCGCCGTAACCCGAGCTGTGCACTTATGTAACGGACCCAATTTCTGATTTAGTTAGCCTATAGAAGAGAACACAGCGCTATCGAGTGGTAATGAGCCTTAATTATTGCTTTGCATTTTTTTTTGGTGAATTTGTGTTGCTTTGTGTTCTGCCTTGTTTGAAGGACTTTTAAGTTGAAGTAATTGGCCGTGCTGACGTGAGTTCCTAACGCGCGCAAAATGCGGATGTTCTATATGGAATTGTTTTAGCACCCCCCGAAGAAGCACAAGCTCTTACGGTGGTTTAATGGTCTACTCACGGAAGAATTTCAATAAACAAGAAAACCATCAGTCTAATTCTTGACCATTCATCGATGGGGATGCTACAGTAAGAGATTGACCTACACCTGCTTCATCAAACTGCCAACGCAATCCACGGACGGCACGGCACGGCACGGCACGACACGACGGCAGTGACTTGGAGCGAGTGTGATGGTCAGCGGAGACGGTAAGGAAAATTAAAAGCAAAAATGGACGGAGCTAAGGAACTTATAAAGAAGCTACAAACGGAAAAACAAGAACATAGAAGCTTATTAAATCAAGGCGAATCTCAAAGCAAGTCTAGGATTGAATTAAAGGAGCTGATTGAAAGTAAGGAAAAGCAACTAGCTGAACTTCAAAATGAAAGGGATGATAATGAAGAGGATGTAGTTTTACCGTGTCGTACAGATCGCCCGTCAAAACCTACGTAGAAAAATCGTGAATACCAAATGGAGGAAGTAATTAAAAGGGAAAAACATTTCCTCAGCATATATGAACACTGGAAAATTCTAATCAGAAAATCCAGAGACAATTTAAAGGAAGACATATCTGAGACGGAGTTGGCAACTATGGCAGATGACATTGAAAAAGGAACGAATGAAATAATGAAACTTTATGATGAAATAAGAGGGAAAGTGTCGCCTTCCACCGAACTTAGAAGGAGAGTTGATGCATGTGAGGCTGTAACAAAGGACATGCTGAAAATAATCTTGGAGCGTATATCAGAGATAAGTGAGTTCAATGAAAAACATGAAAGGAGCCGTCTCCATCAGCTACTAGCCCATGACTACGCTCACTCCATTTATGGCACTGTTGCCTCACATTCTCGAGCCAGCCAGCACTCCGAAACCCTGAGCATAGCTGCAAAAAGAGCTGAAGCAGCCGCAGAGCTTGCTGCTAAAAAGGCTCAATATAAAATAATGCAAGAAGAAATAAAACAAAAAGAAAAAATAAGGTTAATGGAAGAGCAGCACAAAAGGGAACTTGAAATGCAGCAATCTCAATTAGAACGCCTGCAAACAGAAGGGGACATGGAGGTGGCTCGTGTTAGACTTGAAATCTATGATCAGGAAATCAAACAAGGAAGTGATCACCAGCGTCCTCACATTGATATCTCAATGCCCCCTACTGATGTCTCCTATTTAGCAAAAGCAATCCAAGAGAGCATAGCCACAAATAGACTCCCAATGCCAACACCAACAATATTTAATGGCGAGCCAATGCACTTCATTGAGTTCCCTTGAAGGAATATTCTACAGAAATGATGAAGAGGCATACATAGACGCATGAAATAAGCTTAACCAATGATACGGTCAGCCGTTTGTAATCCAACGAGCTTTCAGAGAGAAGCTGTCAAAATGGCTGAAAATACAGCCCAAAGACGCAGAAGGTCTAAGAACATTCTCTGATTTCCTGAATGCCTGCTTACAAGCTATGCCCCATGTGAAAGGGCTAGAAATATTAAACGACTGTGAAGAAAATCAAAAGCTAATGCTTAAAGTTCTGGATTGGCTGGCATCCAGCTGGAACCGCCAGGTCACAGTAGCCCTCATGAACGGTAGAGCATTTCCCACTTTCCAAGATTTTGCTAACTTTGTGTCTCTAGAAGCAGAGATAGCATGTAATCCCGTCACTTCACTACATGCCCTTCACACAACCAACGAAAAGAAAGGCATAAAGGAATTCAGAGGAAACAAGGCTAATGTCTTCAGCACCCAAACAGCTGCAAACGGTAATAAATCAACAGTAAGCAACGAGAAACCAAAACTCCCATGCATGTGGTGCAAAAATGACAAACATCAACTACCCAAATGTCCAGAATTCATGGGACAGCCTTTAAATGATAGACGGAAATATGTGAAGGAAAACAGGCTATGTTACAGGTGTCTCAAATCAGGTCACAACGCCAAGGACTGTCGTTACCGACACACTTGTGATGTATGCAAGGGAAAACATCCCTCCTGTCTCCACGATGAGAACTTCAAAGGGCGTGAAAGGCGAGAAGGTCAAGCATCCATGGCAAACACAGCTTCATACACTTCAGGTGAAACCATGGCAGCCACGACATTGAATGTCACCAAAGAGGGCCAATCATGCAGCACATCCATGATCGTTCCTGTATGGGTGTCCTTGGCCACTGATCCGTCCAAAGAGCATCTTGTTTATGCGTTACTGGACACTCAAAGCGACAGCACATTCATTGACAATGAGATAAGCAATGAGCTGCAGGCAAATACCCAACCAGTGAAGCTGAAACTTACCACTATGCTCGGAGAGAACATGATTGTGAAGTGTGAAAGGGTGTCTGGACTTAGGGTACAAGGTTACAACTCTTTCATTCACATTGACCTGCCCCCTGCATATACAAAAGACCGCATTCCGGGAAACCGTGATCATATACCCACTCACGACACAGCAAGAAGATGGCCTCACTTAAGACCAATCGCTGATAAAGTGCCACCCCTCCTCACCTGTGATGTTGGGCTTTTGATTGGGTACAACTGTCCCAGAGCATTGACACCCAGACAAGTATTAACAGGGAACAACCACGAGCCCTACGCCATTTGTACGGATTTAGGATGGAGCGTTGTAGGCTGCTCGGCACCAAGCTTAGACGGAACAGACACCAGCCTGTGCCACAAAGTCTCTGTAAAAGAACTCCCTACATTTACGCCAATGGATGTGATCAGCACCCTAGAGTCAGATTTCAAGGACATTAAAGGGGATGACAAAACAGTGTCACAAGAAGATCTCATTTTCCTGAACAAACTAAAAGAAGGCATTAGACAAAATGAACAGGGACATTATGAGATGCCATTACCCTTTAGACAACGGCCACACTTACCTGACAGCAGGAGACTTGCTGAAACCAGACTCAACCATTTGAAAAAGAAGTTTAACAGAGACGAAAAATACAAAAGGGATTACACAACATACATGAGGGAAATCATAGAGAGAGCTGATGTGGAAGAGGTGCGAGAAAATGGAATCCCAGGTGAACGGTGGTACATTCCCCATCACGGCATATATCACCCGAAAAAGCCAAACAAGCTGCGTGTCGTATTTGACTGCTCTGCAAAGTGTGGTGGCACAAGTCTCAACGAGCACCTCCTCCCAGGGCCAGATATGATAAATAACCTCACCGGCGTCCTCCTACGGTTCAGACAGTACACGATCGCTCTCATGTGTGATATAGAGAAAATGTTTCATCAGTTTCACATGCCAGAGCAGGATCGCAACTACTTTCGGTTCTTGTGGTGGAAAGATGGAGATTCCAACGCGCAGCCACAGGATTACCGTATGAAGGTCCATCTTTTCGGTGCAGTGTCATCCCCTGGCTGTGCGAATTATGGATTGAAGTACCTAGCCAATGAGAACAGACTCTCACATCCAGTAGGATCACAGTTTGTAGCAAGAGACTTCTATGTGGACGACAGGGTCACAAGTACAGACACTGTGGAAAAGGCCATACAGTTGGCACAAGAGGCAAGAGAAATATGTGCCAAAGGAGGTCTCCGTCTCCACAAATTCGTCTCGAACAACCATGCCTCAGATGAGTATACCCTCATCTGAGCGAGCAACGGACACAAAGACAAAGGATTTGACTTTCACAGACACTCAAATAGAGTGAGCCCTAGGAATCCAATGGAGCATAGAAGGGGATAGTTTCAGATTCAACAACACTGTGGCAAATCAACCAGGGACACGTAGAGGAATATTGTCTACTGTCGCCTCCATATATGATCCTCTTGGCTTCCTGGCGCCATATGTCCTTACCGGGAAGAAGATCCTACATGTGTCGTCAAGGCGTCGGATGGGACGACTCTCTACCTGAACTGCTGAGGCCACGGTGGGAGAGCTGGCAACATGACTTCGCAAACCTGGAAAAGGTTTGAATAGAATTGAATAGAAAAAACAGAATTACACCACTCCGATGCAAGCACCAGTGGATACGGACAGTGCTCTTATCTGAGAGTCAAGAACAAAGGAGGAGAGATTCACTGCTCTCTCGTGATAGGAAAGGCCCGTGTCTCTCCCACAAAGCTATTGACGATACCAAGGCTTGAATTGTCGGCGGCAGTAGTCTCAGTTACTGTCAGCAACATGCTCAGAGAAGAGCTTGGCTGTGCTAATGCAAAAGTGGCAAAAAGTGGCTCCAAAGTGGTGTTAAGCTACATTAACAACGACTCAAGGCGCTTTCACACATTTGTCGCTAACAGGGTGCAGAAGATCCGCAATAGCACAACCCCCCAACAATGGCATTATGTGCCCACGGATAAGAATCCAGCCGACGGAGCATCCCGCAGACGAACAGTGAATGAACTACTCAAATCTGACTGGTTCTCTGGTCCCATGTTCCTGTGGGAAAGTGAAGTACCCTCAACAGAAAATGTGATACCAGACCTGGCGATAGGAGATCCAGAGATCAGAAAAGCTCAAACACTACAAACTTCTGCCTTGCAGACATCGGAACCATTCAGCATTGCAGATCGCTTGTGCAAATTCTCGTCATGGAGCAGAGCCATCAAAGCAGTGGCCCGCCTTGTGAGACGGACTAAGCAAATCAAGTCAAAAGCTCTCTCCACAGTAAATGAACAGAAAGAGGCAGAAGGTGTCATAATCAGAGATCTACAGAGTCAAGCATATGCAAAAGAAATGTATAAAAATATATATATATTGTGTCAATAAATGGTATTGTGTTTATGTTAAATGTAATTTCTATTGAGAAAATGATTTGTAGTGCATGTTGTGTAACGAAATACTCTGGGGAAATACTATTGGTGGGAGTGTAACGGACCCAATTTCTGATTCAGTTATAGAAGAGAACACAGCGCTATCGAGTGGTAATGAGCCTTAATTATTGCTTTGCATTTTTTTTGGTGAATTTGTGTTGCTTTGTGTTCTGCCTTGTTTGAAGGACTTTTAAGTTGAAGTAATTGGCCGTGCTGACGTGAGTTCCTAACGCGCGCAAAAAGGCGGATATTCTATATGGAATTGTTTTAGCACCCGCAGAAGAGGCACAAGCTCTTACGGTGGTTTATTGGTCTACTCACGGAAGAATTTCAATAAACAAGAAAACCATCAGTCTAATTCTTGACCATTCATCTGTGGGAATGCTACACTTATTAATAATCAGAAGGAAATCGTCGAAAACATCGAGCAATATCTCTTCGGATCAGAAGCGTCTTCAATGTGAGTGACAGTTGCCATGACAAATGCAAACATTAAAGATTCTGAGAAAAAATAACTTAACGCTGCTCATTGTGACGTCATGAGAGAGATGACCTCGACCGTGGTCGTGTGTGTGCGTGTGTCTGTGTGTGTGTGTGTGTGTGCATGTGTCTGTGTTTGTCCGTGTGCGTGCATGCGTGTGTGTATATATTTTGTGGTTATGCTTGTTATAAAGAAATAGATAGCTGCCGTAAGCTATGGGCCTCAGCACCAGGCGCGCTCTGCAAATTCCTTCTGTTGGAAAAGCCTGTAGGCATAATGCAACGCCACTGCCACGGCCCATTGTAGGCACAGTATGTTCAGTATGTACATTCACCTTTAAAGTATGTAAAGTATGGACATTTAGTGCCAGTATTAAACAAACAAAAACTGATTTATTGACATGCAAACATGGAAGAGATTACTAAATAAAACATGTCACAAATAAAACAAAAGACAGGAGTAATAAGTGTCCAGCTAACGCAGGACCCTTCTCGAATAATCAGGCCCTGCACAACAGGAACCACCAGAGAGGGTTCCTTCACCTAGTAAGGGTTAACCCTAACCCCCAGTAACACTGTGAACAAATGGTGCAGCTCCTCTTTGGGAGGCTGCTTCTTAACCTCAACGTCCAGGTGGGCGTGAGGTTTTTCTTCAGTTTGTCTCTCCTGTGGACATTTCGGGTAGCGTCGAGTCTCTGTCGTCGATTCGCCACCGTCTCTGCATCCTCAGCAGCTCCGTCTGACAATGACCCATTCATTGTCAGGCAAGCTGGGTGTCGATTCCACGGCCTCCACCCACCAGTCGCCCGTCTCTGACCTCCAGAGGTACCGAGATGATAGGAAGTATCCTGATCCATTTGGGGCAGGATATTCTCCACACATGTTCATGTGTGTCCATTTGGTAATGGAAGTGGAAGTGCTCCTTCATGTGGACGACGTTGGCCACGCCATGCTCATCGTTCTTCTGGATTAGCTCCAGAATTTCCACCTCTGCCATCGCCTCGGCAAACCTGTTGATTGGTTGGTTTGAGGTTCATGGAAAGTAATTGTTTAGGATTATATGGTTTTGCATATTGATGACACAATGTAATTTGAATGATAAAATATGAAATGTTAGTTTAATGTAACGATTGCACTCTATCATTGAGCTTGATCCGTGATAAGATACCTTTGGTTGTTCGCAATGACCTTCATGGCTACCAGCTGCTGGGTTTTGTGGTCCCTGCACTTGAGGACTCGACCGTAGCTGCCTTGACCCATCAGCTCCAGGACCTCATAGCGGTAGGCAATGTGGTCTTTGATAACCTGCATTTAAAAAACCCATTCATAACATAGAGAACCAACTGTGAATAAATATAGATACATCTTGCTGAACCCAACAAAGCCCATTCTTCTACTCTGAAAGGGTTTGTGGTAGGATCCCTCAGGAGGACACGTGTTAGTATTTACCATGCCATTGATAAAATGATTCACTTTGATTGATTCCCCTCCGCTCAAACGGTGTCAGGTGTTTTCTGAAGACCATCGAGGCATCTGTGTGCAGGGAAAGAAATGAGACACAGGGAGCACGTTGAGGCCTTGTTGCTCAGAAGGAAGTGATGGCCTGATTAAAGGGACAGGCATCCGTTTCTTCATGACGGTTTGAATGCTATTTCTCACTGAAAAGGGTTTAGAAGGTGCTGTGGTCTTTTTAAGTCTTAACTCGTCTCAAGGTTGATGATGAGATGGTAAACTAGGGTTGGGGTATGTCAGCAACAACTGTGGAGTCTGAATGTATGTTTTTCTTTTCTTTTTTTCTTTTCTTTTCATGTCCTTGAAGCTTTGTGTCTCCAATGTCTTTTTTGTATCCAATATCAGATCAAACATTGTATGGACAAAACTGTTGGACATTATAACAACACAAAAATGAACAATGACTCACTTGGGGGGGGGCTCATGTTACGGTACATGTCCTGGGACTGGGCTGGGCTGCGTTGTTGGTAGTCCACATGGAGCCCACCATGTTCCCAGTTAGTGGACTGGTGAGGAGAAGAGTCCACACTGGAGCTGGGACTCTGGAAGTGCTCCAGAATCCACGGATGCTGCATGGCCTCAGCATGCGCTTCGCCGGCTCATATGTTAACATTGCCGCATCAACAAGGACATGCATCAACATAGCTGCAACACGCTGAGTGTGGGAGACATTATTTCCTTATATATGTGCAAAATCATTTCCCGCCAATGGTCACGACCTGACCCTGTGCTACAACCTCCAAGACTACTTTGTATCTCCTCATAACAACTTACGCGATACAGCTCTGGATGAAGTCAAGGAAGAGTTGGTCCTCCATGTCCAGTTGCCATAGACAGACACTGCCTGGTTCTGCGTCTGCTGGTTCATGGACCTGCATTAACGTCATACAACAACATCACACAACAACAACACCTGAAGTACACAACAACCAAGAGGCCAAGGACATTTTGTCATGTCACTGGGAGGATAACTTGAGACTGGTTTAGTTTCTACTCACCAGAGAGCAAGTCCTGAAGCGGGGTTTCCTTCAGCATACCCTTTGGGGGAACACCCAGCAGCTTCAACAGAACACGCACACCAGACAAGGTTCATCATTCAAATGAACAGTAGCTTCAGAAAGAAAGTGCTACCTTTAAAGAGGGGTGTTTTTGGTCAAGGTAAAAGGCCAGACACTCACTGCTACGATGTTCCAGAAGGTTTGCCCCAAAGTCAGCCACCTTTATGACCTCTGAGTCATCTTCTGATACGAGGATGTTCTCCTAAACAGAAAATAGATATTGAATCCCAAAGACATGTGCATGAAGTGTATATTCTAACTAAATGTGTCAACATGGAGGACTTAGATGATGATGAGGCTCCTACCGGTTTCAGGTCACAGTGGATGATGCCTACATAGGAACTGGAGAGACTGCACAAGAGAGATGGCATGGCTCCTCAGCTGAGAGGTGCCCAGCCCTCTGAACTCTCTCTCGTTCATCACCTCATACAGTTTCCTTCTGGAAGGATAACACATTAAGAGGATTCATAAAGCTTTGTCCTAGGTGTTTCTCTCTTTAACCTAATGCCTTTTTCAAGCACCGATATTTGAAGCAACATTTGTATTGTTATTGGCACTGATTCTATCGATTACAAATATCTTGTTTGTTGTTGGTGTCTTATTTCTTTATGATTGGGCATGATATGAAGCTTTCTCAAACCCACCCCATGAGTTCAAAGGTGATGCACAGATGGTCACGGAAGTGGAAGTGCTCCTTCATGTGGACGACGTTGGCCACGCCATCCTTATTGTTCTTTTTGAGCAACTTCAGAATTTCCACCTCTGCCATTGCCTCATCTGCATACCTGTTGATTGGTTGGTTTGAGGTTCATGGAAAGTAATTGTTTAGGATTATATGGTTTTGCATATTGATGACAGAATGTGATTTGAATGATAAAATATGAAATGTTAGTTTAATGTAACGATTGCACTCTATCATTGAGCTTGATCCGTGATAAGATACCTTTGGTTGTTCCCAATGACCTTCATGGCTACCAGCTGCTGGGGTTTGTGGTCCCTGCACATGCGGACTCGACTGAAGCTGCCATGACCCATCAGCTCCAGGACCTCATAGCGGTAGGCGATGTGGTCTTTGATAACCTGCATTTAAGAAAAACATTCATAACATAGAGAACCAACTGTGAATAAATATAGATACATCTTGCTGAACCCAACAAAGCCAATTCTTCTACTCTGAAAGGGTTTGTGGTAGGATCCCTCAGGAGGACACGTGTTAGTATTTACCATCGTGTAGTGTCCCTCGATGTCATCATAAGCATGGTGGAGGGGGAATGTTTCCTGGACCTTTTCTGCAGCTATGCCACGGTACCACACCTCCTTTACTGTTTGATTCCCCTCTGCTCAAACAGTGTCAGGTGTTTTCCGAAGGCCGTCAAAGGTGCTGTGTGCAGGGAAAGAAACGAGACACAGGGAGCATGTTGAGGCCTTGTTCCTCAGCAGGAAGTGATGGCCTGATGAAAGGGACAGGCATCCGTTTCTTCATGAAGGTTTTAATGCTGTGTCTCAGCAAAAGGGTTTAGAAGGTGCTGTGGTCTCTAAGTCTTAACTCGTCTCAAGGTTGATGATGAGATGGTAAACTAGGATTGGTCTGAAAATGTCCTCACAGCAACGACATTGGAGTCAAATGTTTTTCCATGTCCTTGGACTTCAAAGTTTTGTGTCTCAAATGTCTTTTTTTCATCCAATATCAGATCAAACATTGTATGGACAAAACGGTTGGTCATTGTAACAACACAAAAATGAACAATGACTCACTTCGGGGGCTCGCGTAACGGTGCATGACCCCGTGAGGATGGGACCGGCTTTATTCAGCGCCCCCTCCCTCCTCCTGCCTCTGGCTCCGACCGGTCTGGGTCCTACTCCGGAGGTGGACGGGATGAAGTGGCCGGAAAAGACTTCATGTGTTCCCAGTTAGTGGACTGGTCAGGAGAAGAGTCCACATTGGAGCTGGGACTCTGGAGACTCATAATCCAGGGATGGTACATGGCCTCATCCGGGGTCATGCGCTTCTCCGGCTCGTATCTTAATATTGCCAGATCAACAAGAACAGGGATCAACATATCTGCAACACGCTGAATGTGGAAGACATTGTTTCCTTAAATAAGCGCTAAATAATTTCCCGCCAATGGTCACGACCTGACCCTGGTTCTAGTGCTACAACCTCCAAGACTGCTTTGTATCTCCTCAGAACAACTTAACATATCACATGTTGGAATTAATACATGAGGGAGGACTTGGGGACCGTATCAAACTTCACAGTTGGGTCAGAGTGGAGGTGCACTTACTCGAGACAGCTCTGGATAAAGTCAAGGAAGAGTTTGTCCTTTGTGTCCAGGGCCATAGACAGACACTGCCTGGTACTGTGTCTGTTGCTTTTTGGACCTGCATTAACGTCACACAACAACATCACACAACAACAACAACTGAAGTACACAACAACCAAGAGGCCAAGGACATTGTGTTGTGTCACTGGAGGAACAAATTGAGGATGGTTTAGTTTCTACTCACCAGAGAACAATTCCTGAAGCGGGGCCGCAAGCATACTCTTTGGGGGAACACCCAGCAGCTTCAACAGAGCACAAACACCAACCAATTAGAATAACAGTAGGGTGTGGAGATATTAAAGCTAACCGTACTAGGTATTCCTTACCATCGTCATTTTGTGCAGCAGCTCCCACTCATCATACACGCCAAACAGGACCTTGCCTGTCTTCAGCTCGGCTAAGGTACAGCCCAGACTCCACATGTCAAAGGCCTTGCTGTAGGCCTTCCTCAGAATAGCTTCCGGGGACATGTAGATCAGTGTCTGGGCAAGAGTGGCTGTGGAGAAGGACAAGGTTCATCATTCAAATGAACAGTAGCTTCAGAAAGAAATAGCTACCTTTAAAGATGGGTGTTTTTTGGTCAAGGTAAAAGGCCAGACACTCACTGCTATGATGCTCCAGAAGGCTTGCCCCAAAGTCAGCCACCTTTATGACCTCTGAGTCATCTACTGATACGAGGATGTTTGCCTAAACAGAAAATAGATATTAAATCCCAAAGACATGTGCATAAAGTGTATATTCTAACTAAATGTGTCAACATGGAGGACTTAGATGATGATGAGGCTCCTACCGGTTTCAGGTCACAGTGGATGATGCCGGTCCTACTGAGGAACTGGAGAGACTGCACAAGAGAGATGGCATGGCTCCTCAGCTGAGAGGTGCTCATGCCTCTGAACTCTCTCGCTTTGATCACCTGCTTGAGGTTCTTTCTGGAAGGATAACACATTAAGAGGATTCATAAAACTTTGTCCTAGGTCTTTCTTGCTTTCACCAAATGCCTTTGTCAAGCACCGATATTTGAAGCAACATTTGTATTGTTATTGGCACTGATTCTATCAATTACAAATATCTTGTTTGTTGTTGGTGTCTTATTTCTTTATGATTGGGCATGATATGAAGCTTTTTCAAACCCACCCCATGAGTTCAAAGGTGATGCACAGATGGTCACGGAAGTGGAAGTGCTCCTTCATGTGGACGACGTTGGCCACGCCATCCTTATCGTTCTCTTTGAGCAGCTTCAGAATTTTCACCTCTGCCATCGCCTCATCTTCATAACTATTGATTGGTTGGTTTCAGGTTCATGGATAGTAATTGTTTAGGATTATATAGATTGGCATATTGATGACAATGTAATTTGAATGATAAAATATGAAATGTTAGTTTAATGTAACTATTGGACTCTATCATTGAGCTTGATTCATGATAAGATACCTTGGGTCGTTCCCAATGACCTTCATGGCTACCAGCTGCTTGGTTTTGTGGTCCCTGCACTTGAGGACTCGACCGAAGCTGCCTTGACCCATCAGCTCCAGGACCTCATAGCGGTAGGCGATGTGATCTTTGATAACCTGCATTTAAAAAACCCATTCATAACATAGAGAACCAACTGTGAATAAATATAGATACATCTTGCTGAACCCAACAAAGCCCATTCTTCTACTCTGAAAGGGTTTGTGGTAGGATCCCTCAAGAGGACACGTGTTAGTATTTACCATCGTGTAGTGTCCCTTGATGTCATCATAACCATGGCTGAGGGTGCATTCCTGCTGGATTTTCTCTGCTCCCATGCCAAGGTACCACACCTCCTTGTAGTTTAGGATTTCCCTCTGCTCAAACGGCGTCAGGAATTTTCTGTAGGCCATCAAGGCATCTGTGCGCAGGGAAAGAAACGAGACACAGGGAGCATGTTGAGGCCTTGTTGCTCAGAAGGAAGTGATGGCCTGATTGAATGGGACAGGCATCCTGTTCTTCATGAGTTGAAAAAGAGAGAGAACAAGATGGATTCCCCAAACCAATCAGGGTAGAGACAACCTGATTGATCAGACCTGAAATTATCCCCTACAGGAACAGGAAACCGATCAAACAAATCTCACAAAGCGTTTCACTCACTAATGGCTGATGGATGGGCCATTTCTAACAACTTGCATTCAAATAATAGCAGTAACCTTACCTACAGCACATTAAATGGTAAACCCTTAGCCAATTTCTGCCACTAGTGTGTTTACCTGCTGTGGCCAATCGGCCATCACACCTCTGGTTCTTCTTCTGTTTCTTCACTCTCTGCTGCTTTTGGTCCAAGATAGAAATCACAAGCGCGCGCGCACACACACACACACACACACACACACACACACACACACACACACACACACACACACACACACACACACACACACACACACACACACACACACACACACACACACACACACACACACAGTGAAGAGTGAACATCCTTTTTGTACCATTGAGAAGATGAGAGAGCGATTGTGACTTAAGGAGCAGATCACTGACCAGGTCACCAGCACGGCGGGGGGCTCTCTGCTGGGCCTTGGAGCTGTCTGGAAGGACGGGGGTCTTCCCCTTCTGGAGAGGAGCCTTGTTCACCGGCGCAGACTTTAAGTCCAGCGGGGGCAGCGGGTCCTTCCTTTTGATCGGCTCCTGAGGGAGGAAAGACGCATTGGTTATGATCTTAGTAGACTTTACTGAGCACTTTGCATTGAAATCATTTGTATTAGAATTAAAAGACTTTTTGGTGTTTTTATCAATCATTCATCACTGGCTAAGGCAGTGACTTCGCATTAGATGGAAGAATTGCACATTAATGATTTGCCGTTCAATTTCAACAAGCAAACATAAAGTACAATCAGCTGTGACAGAATTAGCCAATAGGTCAAAACTCATGAATCGCTAGCATTGTACGGCATCCAGAAAACAAATACACTAGGGCAGAGTATCTCTTTCTTAACAATTCACTGCTCATCCAGCCATGAACTAAGTGTCTGTCCCGACTCTATGTATAATATGTGTCTGTGGAAACCAGCCTAGACCTATTTGTTCATTTTCCCTAGGTTTTGTAATTGGGCCTTTGTTGGAGTAAAAAGTGTCAATTATAGTTTGTAAATAAGTGGTGTTAGTGGTGGAAGAAGTAACCGAAAGCCATACTTGAGTGAAAGTACAGATATCTTCCCAGAAAATGACTCTGGTAAATGTAAAAGTCACCCAGTTGAATACTACTTGAGTAAAAGTCTTAAAGTATCTGAAATTAATTGTACTTAAGTATCAACACACACACACACACACACACACACACACACACACACACACACACACACACACACACACACACACACACACACACACACACACACACACACACACACACACACACACACACGCTCTGTGTGCATGGATACAGCGACCAAAAATGTAAGCTTAGAACATGAGCTAAAATAAAACAACCCTCAAAATATTCCTCCATAAATTGATCCTACATTCATGTAGAACTTCAACTTCAAATAATCATACAGTAACTTCAAGAACATAAACCAGAGAACTATGTACAGTCAACACCAGCTCAACTAATAGATCATGAATCAAATCTCCTTACGACTGACGCAGAGGTTTGCGTGACAGGTCTGACGGCCCTCCCTCGCCTCTAATTACTATTGGACAGGTGTAAAAGAGCATTCTGATTGGCTTATGCTATAGCCAATGAGGCACATTGAATCAGCAGCATTAGGAGGGTACAGTTAGGTTAGATATCCCAATTTGGCCAAAATTAGGCTATTATGCTATGAGGCTAACGATTTGAAATGATGCAAGTAATGTGGACATGTAGGACACTAGCGGACTAGTTCAGCAGGTACACTGACCAGGTAACCAGCACGGCGGGGGGCTCTCTGCTGGGCCTTGGAGCTTTGTGGAAGGACGGGGGTCTTCCCCTTCTGGAGAGGAGCCTTGGTCACCGCCGTAGACTTTAAGTTCAGCGGGGGCAGCGGGTCCTTCCTTTTGATCGGCTCCTGAGGGAGGAAAGACGCATTGGTTAGGATCTCAGTAGACTTTACTGAGCACTTTGCATTGAAGTCATTTGTATTAGAATTAAAATACTTTTTGGTCTTTTTATCAATCATTCATCACTGGCTAATGCAATGACCTCTCATTAGATGGAAGAATTGCACATTAATGATTTGCCGTTCAATTTCAACAAGCAAACATAAAGTACAATCAGCTGTGACAGAATTAGCCAATGGTTCAAAACTCCTAAATCGCTAGCATTGTAAGGCATCCAGAAAACAAATACACTAGGGCAGAGTATCTCTTTCTTAACAATTCACTGCTCATCCAGCCATGAATTAAGTGTCTGTCCCGACTCTATGTATAATATGTGTCTGTGGAAACCAGCCTAGAACCATTTGTTCATTTTCCCTAGGTTTTGTAATTGGGCCTTTGTTGGAGTAAAAAGTGTCAATTATAATTTGTAAATAAGTGGTGTTAGTGGTGGAAGAAGTAACCGAAAGCCATACTTGAGTGAAAGTACAGATATCTTCCCAGAAAATGACTCTGGTAAAGGTAAAAGTCACCCAGTTGAATACTACTTGAGTAAAAGTCTTAAAGTATCTGAAATTAATTGTACTTAAGTACACACACACACACACACACACACACACACACACACACACACACACACACACACACACACACACACACACACACACACACACACACACACACACACACACACACACACGCTTGCTCTGTGTGCATGGATACAGCGACCAAAAATGTGTACTTAGAACATGAGCTAAAATAAAACAACCCTCAAAATATTCCTCCATAAAATGATCTTACATTTATGTAGAACTTCAACTTCAAATAATCATACAAAAACTTAAATAACAGAAACCAGAGAACTATGTACAGTCAACGCCAGCTCAACTAATACATCATGAATCAAATCTCCTTACGACTGACGCGGAGGTTTGCGTGACAGGTCTGACGGCCCTCCCTCGCCCCTAATTACTATTGGACAGGTGTAAAAGAGCACTCTGATTGGCTCATGCTATAGCCAATGAGGGGCATTGAATCAGCAGCATTAGGAGAGTACAGTTAGGTTAGATATCCCAATTTGGCCAAAATTAGGCTATTATGCTATGAGGCTAACGATTTGAAATGATGCAAGTAATGTGGACATGTAGGACACTAGCGGACTAGTTCAGCAGGTACACTGACCAGGTAACCAACATGGCGGGGGGCTCTCTGCTGGGCCTTGGAGCTTTGTGGAAGGACGGGGGTCTTCCCCTTCTGGAGAGGAGCCTTGGTCACCGCCGTAGACTTTAAGTTCAGCGGGGGCAGCGGGTCCTTCCTTTTGATCGGCTCCTGAGGGAGGAAAGACGCATTGGTTATGATCTCAGTAGACTTTACTGAGCACTTTGCATTGAAGTCATTTGAATTAGAATTGAAACACTTTTTGGTGTTTTTATCAATCATTCATCACTGGCTAATGCAATGACCTCTCATTAGACGGAAGAATTGCACATTAATGATTTGCCGTTCAATTTCAACAAGCAAACATAAAGTACAATCAGCTGTGACGTAATTAGCCAATGGATCAAAACTCATGAATCGCTATCATTGTAAGGCATCCAGAAAACAAATACACTAGGGCAGAGTATCTCTTTCTTAACAATTCAACGCTCATGCAGCCATGAATTAAGTGTCTGTCCTGACTCTATGCATAATATGTGTCTGTTGAAACCAGCCTAGAACTATTTGTTCATTTTCCCTAGGTTTTGTAATTGGGCCTTTGTTGGAGTAAAAAGTTTCAATCATAGTTTTTAACTAAGTGGTGTTAGTGGTGAAAGAAGTACCCGAAAGCCATACTTGAGTAAAAGTACAGATATCTTCCCAGAAAATGACTCTGGTAAAGGTAAAAGTCACCCAGTTGAATAATACTTGAGTAAAAGTCTTAAAGTATCTTATAATAATTGTACTTAAGTATCCACACACACACACACACACACACACACACACACACACGCTTGCTCTGTGTGCATGGATACAGCGACCGAAAATGTAGATTTAGAACATGAGCTAAAATAAAACAACCCTCAAAATATTCCTCCATAAAATGATCTTACATTTATGTAGAACTTCAACTTCAAATAATCATACAAGGACTTAAAGAACATAAACCAGAGAACTATGTACAGTCAACGCCAGCTCAACTAATACATCATGAATCAAATCTCCTTACGACTGACGCAGAGGTTTGCGTGACAGGTCTGACGGCCCTCCCTCGCCCCTAATTACTATTGGACAGGTGTAAAAGAGCACTCTGATTGGCTTATGCTATAGCCAATGAGGCACATTGAATCAGCAGCATTAGGAGGGTACAGTTAGGTTAGATATCCCAATTTGGCCAAAATTAGGCTATTATGCTATGAGGCTAACGATTTGAAATGATGCAAGTAATGTGGACATGTAGGACACTAGCGGACTAGTTCAGCAGGTACACTGACCAGGTAACCAACATGGCGGGGGGCTCTCTGCTGGGCCTTGGAGCTTTCTGGAAGGACGGGGGTCTTCCCCTTCTGGAGAGGAGCCTTGGTCACCGCCGTAGACTTTAAGTTCAGCGGGGGCAGCGGGTCCTTCCTTTTGATCGGCTCCTGAGGGAGGAAAGACGCATTGGTTAGGATCTCAGTAGACGTTACTGAGCACTTTGCATTGAAGTCATTTGAATTAGAATTTAAACACTTTTTGGTCTTTTTATCAATCATTCATCACTGCCTAATGCAGGGACCTCTCATTAGACGGAAGAATTGAACATTAATGATTTGCCGTTCAATTTCAACAAGCAAACATAAAGTACAATCAGCTGTGACGGAATTAGCCAATGGATCAAAACTCATGAATCGCTAGCATTGTAAGGCATCCAGAAAACAAATACACTAGGGCAGAGTATCTCTTTCTTAACAATTCAACGCTCATGCAGCCATGAATTAAGTGTCTGTCCCGACTCTATGCATAATATGTGTCTGTTGAAACCAGCCTAGAACTATTTGTTCACTTTCCCTAGGTTTTGTAATTGGGCCTTTGTTGGAGTAAAAAGTTTCAATCATAGTTTTTAACTAAGTGGTGTTAGTGGTGAAAGAAGTACCCGAAAGCCATACTTGAGTAAAAGTACAGATATCTTCCCAGAAAATGACTCTGGTAAAGGTAAAAGTCACCCAGTTGAATAATACTTGAGTAAAAGTCTTAAAGTATCTTATAATAATTGTACTTAAGTATCCACACACACACACACACACACACACACACACACACACACACACACACGCTTGCTCTGTGTGCATGGATACAGCGACCGAAAATGTAGATTTAGAACATGAGCTAAAATAAAACAACCCTCAAAATATTCCTCCATAAAATGATCTTACATTTATGTAGAACTTCAACTTCAAATAATCATACAAGGACTTAAAGAACATAAACCAGAGAACTATGTACAGTCAACGCCAGCTCAACTAATACATCATGAATCAAATCTCCTTACGACTGACGCAGAGGTTTGCGTGACAGGTCTGACGGCCCTCCCTCGCCCCTAATTACTATTGGACAGGTGTAAAAGAGCACTCTGATTGGCTTATGGTATAGCCAATGAGGCACATTGAATCAGCAGCATTAGGAGGGTACAGTTAGGTTAGATATCCCAATTTGGCCAAAATTAGGCTATTATGCTATGAGGCTAACGATTTGAAATGATGCAAGTAATGTGGACATGTAGGACACTAGCGGACTAGTTCAGCAGGTACACTGACCAGGTAACCAACATGGCGGGGGGCTCTCTGCTGGGCCTTGGAGCTTTCTGGAAGGACGGGGGTCTTCCCCTTCTGGAGAGGAGCCTTGGTCATCGCCGTAGACTTTAAGTTCAGCGGGGGCAGCGGGTCCTTCCTTTTGATCGGCTCCTGAGGGAGGAAAGACGCATTGGTTATGATCTCAGTAGACGTTACTGAGCACTTTGCATTGAAGTCATTTGAATTAGAATTTAAACACTTTTTGGTGTTTTTATCAATCATTCATCACTGGCTAATGCAATGACCTCTCATTAGACGGAAGAATTGAACATTAATGATTTGCCGTTCAATTTCAACAAGCAAACATAAAGTACAATCAGCTGTGACGGAATTAGCCAATGGGTCAAAACTCATGAATCGCTAGCATTGTAAGGCATCCAGAAAACAAATACACTAGGGCAGAGTATCTCTTTCTTAATAATTCAACGCTCATGCAGCCATGAATTAAGTGTCTGTCCCGACTCTATGCATAATATGTGTCTGTTGAAACCAGCCTAGAACTATTTGTTCATTTTCCCTAGGTTTTGTAATTGGGCCTTTGTTGGAGTAAAAAGTTTCAATCATAGTTTTTAACTAAGTGGTGTTAGTGGTGAAAGAAGTACCCGAAAGCCATACTTGAGTAAAAGTACAGATATCTTCCCAGAAAATGACTTTGGTAAAGGTAAAAGTCACCCAGTTGAATACTACTTGAGTAAAAGTCTTAAAGTATCTGATAATAATTGTACTTAAGTATCAACACACACACACACACACACACACACACACACACACACACACACACACACACACACACACACACACACACACACTTGCTCTGTGTGCATGGATACAGCGACCGAAAATGTAGATTTAGAACATGAGCTAAAATAAAACAACCCTCAAAATATTCCTCCATAAAATGATCTTACATTTATGTGGAACTTCAACTTCAAATAATCATACAAGAACTTAAAGAACATAAATCAGAGAACTATGTACAGTCAACGCCAGCTCAACTAATACATCATGAATCAAATCTCCTTACGACTGACGCAGAGGTTTGCGTGACAGGTCTGACGGCCCTCCCTCGCCCCTAATTACTATTGGACAGGTGTAAAAGAGCACTCTGATTGGCTTATGGTATAGCCAATGAGGGGCATTGAATCAGCAGCATTAGGAGGGTACAGTTAGGTTAGATATCCCAATTTGGACAAAATTAGTCTATTATGCTATGAGGCTAACGATTTGAAATGATGCAAGTAATGTGGACATGTAGGACACTAGCGGACTAGTTCAGCAGGTACACTGACCAGGTAACCAAAATGGCGGGGGGCTCTCTGCTGGGCCTTGGAGCTGTCTGGAAGGACGGGGGTCTTCCCCTTCTGGAGAGGAGCCTTGGTCACCGCCGCAGACTTTAAGTCCAGCGGGGGCAGAGGGTCCTTCCCTTTGATCGGCTCCTGAGGGAGGAAAGACGCATTGGTTAGGATCTCAGTAGACTTTACTGAGCACTTTGCATTGAATGTCTATGTGTATGCACTATACACATACGACCGTATCGTGGGGAGTCTCATTTGAAATGTTGTAAGTAATGTGGACATGTAGGACACTAGCAGACTAGTTCACCAGGAACACTGACCAGGTCACCAGCACGGCGGAGGGGTCTCTGCTGGGTCTTGGTGAGGGCTGTAAGCACGATCCTCTTCTGAGCAGGAGGCCTGGGCAGGAGCACACACTTGTGGACATCCATGTTCCTAAGCTCCTAATGATACATTACAAGGAGAGGGAGGTTGTGTTAGATATTTGATATTTATAATTATAATCTTTTTTAAGATTGATATTTTTAATACGTTCATAAGGGGACGTGAAGTTGACGCCACACCGTGTTGAACCACATGGTGAACCCGCCACTCAAGAGGTCGCTGCCTCTGATGGTCTGATGGGTCTGTCTCACACTATGGCGCCTGGCGTGACGTCACTTCACGTTGCCTATTGTTGTGGTTATTATTATGAATAATAATATGAATATTGTTACTATTATGATTATTACTATTATTATTAATAATATTATTTATTAGGAAATGTTAACATTTGACGTGAGACAGAACACTACTAGGCCTACTGCATCCCGTAACCAACGATCAACGATCTATTCAACAGGTGCTTAAGGTTGCATAGGCCTGTATACAATCCTCGAAGGATAGCTGGCTAATTCAGTGACTCCTCATTAACACTTTTCCTTACAATATCAAGACGCGATTCTCAAGTGCAATGATATGTCAGACAACTAGCCAGTGGGTCGAAACTAATTAATGTCTAGCATTTTACGATACGATACGATACAACTGTATTAATCTCCCGTAGGAGAACTTCGTTAAATTCGTTTTCAATCATGCTGTGGACAAAAAAAAAAGCTTGCAAACAGGCATTATCTGATCAAATATGTTAAAATCAGAGCGTTGTCTTTCTCTTTCGTAACAATTCACATCTTGGCCTGCGAGGATTTACCGTCGAGGGCCGTGATTTAACCAGGGGAAGTTTCCCAGGCTCCTACCTTTTTGTGGTGTTCAGTGTCACGGATTGTATTGGACCTAACGTACCACTAATACAATAGTTAATTAGGTGAATTAAGTTATTAATTCATATTTTGGTGTCGACTTTGGTGGACGATTACATTTGAGGGGGGAAAGAAAACGACTTGAGGGCCGCATTATGGGAGGCCTTCATATCACGGAGAAACGATGCATCAGATAAACGATTCAACCAACACGACAGACGCCCGGGCCTATGGACTCCAAAACTAAGGAATCCTATTTATCTGCTAATTCCCGAGTGAATCATTATATATTTTTTCATGTGTGATTAAAAAAATCTAACTTTTCTCAAATGAGGAGAAGAAAGTCACGGAAACCAACCTTTGTTTTCTGTTTGTTTGTGTGTGTAATTTAAATCTAGATTATGGCCCGTGCAATTGACTAATCGAGAAAATTGAAGTCATAATAATAATAAATGTATATAAAGAAAAAACATTTAACAAATATAAAAAGTATCTGATTTTGTAGGCTTATTATTTAAACAAAACGACTTGAACAAATTCATCCTATTTATCTGCCAATTCCCGAGTGAATCATTATAATTTTCATCAAATGAGTGGCGGGAAGTCACGGAAACCTACCTTGGTTTTCTACTGGATCAAACCGTCAACTGGACCGTTCGTTCCTCGCAGAAACAATACTGAGACTAAAGACACTTATTAATAATCAGAAGGAAAACGTCGAAAACGTCGAGCAATATCTCTTCGGATCAGAAGGGTCTTCAATGTGAGTAACAGTTGCCATGACAAATGCAAACATTAAAGATTCTGAGAAAAAATAACTTTACGCTGCTCATTGTGACGTCATGAGAGAGATGACCTCGACCGTGGTCGTGTGTGTGTGTGTGTGTGTGTGTGTGTGTGTGTGTGTGTGTGTGTGTGTGTGTGTGTGTGTGCGTGCGCGTGTGTGTCCGTGTGTGTGTGCGTGTGTGTGTGTGTTTGTCCGTGTGCGTGTGTGTATATATTTTGTGGTTATAAAGAAATAGATAGCTGCCGTAAGCTATGGGCCTCAGCACCAGGCGCGCTCGGCAAATTCCTTCTGTTGGAAAAGCCTGTACGGCCCATTGTAGGCACAGTATGTTCAGTATGTACGTTCACCTTTAAAGTATGTAAAGTATGGACATTTAGTGCCAGTATTAAACAAACAAAAACTGATTTATTGACATGCAAACATGGAAGAGATTACTAAACAAAACATGTCACAAATAAAACAAAAGACAGGAGTAATAAGTGTCCAGCTAACGCAGGACCCTTCTCGAATAATCAGGCCCTGCACAACAGGAACCACCAGAGAGGGTTCCTTCACCTAGTAAGGGTTAACCCTAACCCCCAGTAACACTCAGTCTGTGAACAAATGGTGCAGCTCCTCTTTGGGAGGCTGCTTCTTAACCTCAACGTCCAGGTGGGCGTGAGGTTTTTCTTCAGTTTGTCTCTCCTGTGGACATTTCGGGTAGCGTCGAGTCTCTGTTGTCGATTCGCCACCGTCTCTGCATCCTCAGCAGCTCCGTCTGACAATGACCCATTCGTTGTCAGGCTCCTTCATGTGGACGACGTTGGCCACGCCATGCTCATCGTTCTTCTGGATCAGCTCCAGAATTTCCACCTCTGCCATCGCCTCGGCAAACCTGTTGATTGGTTGGTTTGAGGTTCATGGAAAGTAATTGTTTAGGATTATATGGTTTTGCATATTGATGACACAATGTAATTTGAATGATAAAATATGAAATGTTAGTTTAATGTAACGATTGCACTCTATCATTGAGCTTGATCCGTGATAAGATACCTTTGGTTGTTCGCAATGACCTTCATGGCTACCAGCTGCTGGGTTTTGTGGTCCCTGCACTTGAGGACTCGACCGTAGCTGCCTTGACCCATCAGCTCCAGGACCTCATAGCGGTAGGCGATGTGGTCTTTGATAACCTGCATTTAAAAAACCCATTCATAACATAGAGAACCAACTGTGAATAAATATAGATACATCTCGCTGAACCCAACAAAGCCCATTCTTCTACTCTGAAAGGGTTTGTGGTAGGATCCCTCAGGAGGACACGTGTTAGTATTTACCATGCCATTGATACCAATGATTCCCCTTTGATTGATTCCCCTCCGCTCAAACGGTGTCAGGTGTTTTCTGAAGACCATCGAGGCATCTGTGTGCAGGGAAAGAAACGAGACACAGGGAGCATGTTGAGGCCTTGTTGCTCAGAAGGAAGTGATGGCCTGATTAAAGGGACAGGCATCCGTTTCTTCATGAAGGTTTGAATGCTATTTCTCACCAAAAAGGGTTTAGAAGGTGCTGTGGTCTTTTTAAGTCTTAACTCGTCTCAAGGTTGATGATGAGATGGTAAACTAGGGTTGGGGTATGTCAGCAACAACTGTGGAGTCTGAATGTATGTTTTTCTTTTCTTTTTATGTCCTTGAAGCTTTGTGTCTCCAATGTTTTTTTTGTATCCAATATCAGATCAAACATTGTATGGACAAAACTGTTGGACATTATAACAACACAAAAATGAACAATGACTCACTTGGGGGGGCTCATGTTACGGTACATGTCCTGGGACTGGGCTGGGCTGCGTTGTTGGTAGTCCACATGGAGCCCACCATGTTCCCAGTTAGTGGACTGGTGAGGAGAAGAGTCCACACTGGAGCTGGGACTCTGGAAGTGCTCCAGAATCCACGGATGCTGCATGGCCTCAGCATGCGCTTCGCCGGCTCATATGTTAACATTGCCGCATCAACAAGGACATGCATCAACATAGCTGCAACACGCTGAGTGTGGAAGACATTATTTCCTTATATATGTGCAAAATCATTTCCCACCAATGGTCACGACCTGACCCTGTGCTACAACCTCCAAGACTACTTTGTATCTCCTCATAACAACTTACGCGATACAGCTCTGGATGAAGTCAAGGAAGAGTTGGTCCTCCATGTCCAGGGCCATAGACAGACGCTGCCTGGTTCTGCGTCTGCTGGTTCTTGGACCTGCATTAACGTCATACAACAACATCACACAACAACAACACCTGAAGTACACAACAACCAAGAGGCCAAGGACATTTTGTCATGTCACTGGGAGGATAACTTGAGACTGGTTTAGTTTCTACTCACCAGAGAGCAAGTCCTGAAGCGGGGTTTCCTTCAGCATACCCTTTGGGGGAACACCCAGCAGCTTCAACAGAACACGCACACCAGACAAGGTTCATCATTCAAATGAACAGTAGCTCCAGAAAGAAAGTGCTACCTTTAAAGAGGGGTGTTTTTCGGTCAAGGTAAGAGGCCAGACACTCACTGCTACGATGTTCCAGAAGGTTTGCCCCAAAGTCAGCCACCTTTATGACCTCTGAGTCATCTTCTGATACGAGGATGTTCTCCTAAACAGAAAATAGATATTGAATCTCAAAGACATGTGCATGAAGTGTATATTCTAACTAAATGTGTCAACATGGAGGACTTAGATGATGATGATGCTCCTACCGGTTTCAGGTCACAGTGGATGATGCCTACAGAGGAATTGGAGAGACTGCACAAGAGAGATGGCATGGCTCCTCAGCTGAGAGGTGCCCAGCCCTCTGAACTCTCTCTCGTTCATCACCTCATACAGGTTCCATCTGGAAGGACAACACATTAGTGGATTCATAAAGCCTTGTCCTAGGTCTTTCTCTCTTTAACCTAATGCCTTTTTCAAGCACTGATATCTGAAGCAACATTTGTATTGTTATTGGCACTGATTCTATCAATTACAAACATCTTGTTTGTTGTTGGTGTCTTATTTCTATATGAGTGGGCATGATATGAAGCTTTTGTTTTCCAAACCCACCCCATGAGTTCAAAGGTGATGCACAGATGGTCACGGAAGTGGAGGTGCTCCTTCATGTGGACAACGTTGGCCACGCCATCCTTATCGTTCTTTTTGAGCAACTTCAGAATTTCCACCTCTGCCATCGCCTCATCTTCATAACTATTGATTGGTTGGTTTGAGGTTCATGGAAAGTAATTGTTTAGGATTATATGGTTTTGCATATTGATGACAGAATGTGATTTGAATGGTAAAATATGAAACATTAGTTTAATGTAACGATTGCACTCTATCATTGAGCTTGATTCATGATAAGATACCTTTGGTTCTTCCCAATGACCTTCATGGCTACCAGCTGCTGGGGTTTGTGGTCCCTGCACATGCAGACTCGACTGAAGCTGCCATGACCCATCAGCTCCAGGACCTCATAGCGGTAGGCGATGTGGTCTTTGATAACCTGCATTTAAGAAAAACATTCATAACATAGAGAACCAACTGTGAATAAATATAGATAAATCTCGCTGAACCCAACAAAGCCCATTCTTCTACTCTGAAAGGGTTTGTGGTAGGATCCCTCAGGAGGACACGTGTTAGTATTTACCATCGTGTAGTGTCCCTCGATGTCATCATAAGCATGGTGGAGGGGGAATTTTCCTGGACCTTTTCTGCAGCTATGCCACGGTACCACACCTCCTTTACTGTTTGATTCCCCTCTGCTCAAACAGTGTCAGGTGTTTTCCGAAGGCTGTCAAAGGTGCTGTGTGCAGGGAAAGAAACGAGACACAGGGAGCATGTTGAGGCCTTGTTCCTCAGCAGGAAGTGATGGCCTGATGAAAGGGACAGGCATCCGTTTCTTCATGAAGGTTTTAATGCTGTGTCTCAGCAAAAGGGTTTAGAAGGTGCTGTGGTCTCTAAGTCTTAACTCGTCTCAAGGTTGATGATGAGATGGTAAACTAGGATTGGTCTGAAAATGTCCTCACAGCAACGACATTGGAGTCAAATGTTTTTCCATGTCCTTGGACTTCAAAGTTTTGTGTCTCAAATGTCTTTTTTTCATCCAATATCAGATCAAACATTGTATGGACAAAACGGTTGGTCATTGTAACAACACAAAAATGAACAATGACTCACTTCGGGGGCTCGCGTAACGGTGCATGACCCCGTGAGGATGGGACCGGCTTTATTCAGCGCCCCCTCCCTCCTCCTGCCTCTGGCTCCGACCGGTCTGGGTCCTACTCCGGAGGTGGACGGGATGAAGTGGCCGGAAAAGACTTCATGTGTTCCCAGTAAGTGGACTGGGAACACATGAAGTTAGTGTCCGCATTGGGGCTGGGACTCTGGAGACTCATAATCCAGGGATGGTACATGGCCTCATCCGGGGTCATGCGCTTCTCCGGCTCGTATCTTAACATTGCCAGATCAACAAGAACAGGGATCAACAAATCTGCAACATGCTGAATGTGGAAGACATTGTTTCCTTAAATATGCGCTAAATAATTTCCCGCCAATGGTCACGACCTGGTTCTAGTGCTACAACCTCCAAGACTGCTTTGTATCTCCTCAGAACAACTTAACATATCACATGTTGGAATTAATACATGAGGGAGGACTTGGGGACCGTATCAAACTTCACACTTGGGTCAGAGTGGAGGTGCACTTACTCGAGACAGCTCTGGATAAAGTCAAGGAAGAGTTCGTCCTTCGTGTCCAGGGCCATAGACAGACGCTGCCTGGTACTGCGTCTGTTGCTTCTTGGACCTGCATTAACGTCACACAACAACATCACACAACAACAACAACTGAAGTACACAACAACCAAGAGGCCAAGGACATTGTGTCGTGTCACTGGAGGGACAAATTGAGGATGGTTTAGTTTCTACTCACCAGAGAAATATTGCTGAAGCGGGGCCGTAAGCATACTCTTTGGGGGAACACCCAGCAGCTTCAACAGAGCACAAACACCAACCCATTAGAATAACAGTAGGGTGTGGAGATATTAAAGCTAACCGTTCTAGGTATTCCTTACCATCGTCATATCCTGCAGCAGCTCCCACTCATCATACACGTCAAACAGGACCTTGCCTGTCTTCAGCTCGGCTAAGGTACAGCCCAGACTCCACATGTCAAAGGCCTTGCTGTAGGCCTTCGTCAGAATAGCTTCCGGGGACATGTAGATCAGTGTCTGGGCAAGAGTGGCTGTGGAGAAGGACAAGGTTTATCATTCAAATGAACAGTATCTTCAGAAAGAAATAGCTACCTTTAAAGATGGGTGTTTTTTGGTCAAGGTAAAGGGCCAGACACTCACTGCTACGATGTTCCAGAAGGCTTGCCCCAAAGTCAGCCACCTTTATGACCTCTGAGTCATCTTCTGATACGAGGATGTTTGCCTAAACAGAAAATAGGTATTAAATCCCAAAGACATTTGCATGAAGTGTATATTCTAACTAAATGTGTCAACATGGAGGACTTAGATGATGATGAGGCTCCTACCGGTTTCAGGTCACAGTGGATGATGCCGGTCCTACTGAGGAACTGGAGAGACTGCACAAGAGAGATGGCATGGCTCCTCAGCTGAGAGGTGCCCATCCCTCTGAACTCTCTCGCTTTGATCACCTGCTTGAGGTTCTTTCTGGAAGGATAACACATTAAGAGGATTCATAAAGCTTTGTCCTAGGTCTTTCTTGCTTTCACCAAATGCCTTTGTCAAGCACCGATATTTGAAGCAACATTTGTATTGTTATTGGCACTGATTCTATCAATTACAAATATCTTGTTTGTTGTTGGTGTCTTATTTCTATATGCTTGGGCATGATTTGAAGCTTTTTTTTTCCAAACCCACCCCATGAGTTCAAAGGTGATGCACAGATGGTCACGGAAGTGGAAGTGCTCCTTCATGTGGACGACGTTGGCCACGCCATCCTTATCGTTCTTTTTGAGCAGCTTCAGAATTTCCACCTCTGCCATCGCCTCATCTTCATACCTGTTGATTGGTTGGTTTCAGGTTCATGGATAGCAATTGTTTAGGATTATATGGATTGGCATATTGATGACAATGTAATTTGAATGATAAAATATGAAATGTTAGTTTAATGTAACTGTTGCACTCTATTATTGAACTTGATTCATGATAAGATACCTTGGGTCGTTCCCAATGACCTTCATGGCTACCAGCTGCTTGGTTTTGTGGTCCCTGCACTTGAGGACTCGACCGAAGCTGCCTTGACCCATCAGCTCCAGGACCTCATAGCGGTAGGCGATGTGGTCTTTGATAACCTGCATTTAAAAAACCCATTCATAACATAGAGAACCAACTGTGAATAAATATAGATACATCTCGCTGAACCCAACAAAGCCCATTCTTCTACTCTGAAAGGGTTTGTGGTAGGATCCCTCAAGAGGACACGTGTTAGTATTTACCATCATGTATTGTCCATGGCGGTCATCATAACCATGGCTGAAGGAGGATTCCTGCTGGATCTTCTCTGCTCCTATGCCAAGGTACCACACCTCCTTGTAGTTTAGGATTTCCCTCTGCTCAAACGGCGTCAGGAATTTTCTGTAGGCCATCAAGGCATCTGTGTGCAAGGAAAGAAACGATACACATAGAGCATGTTGAGGCCTTGTTGCTCAGCAGGAAGTGATGGCCTGATTGAATGGGACAGGCATCCTGTTCTTCATGAGATGAAAAAGAGAGAGAACAAGATGGATTCCCCAAACCAATCAGGGTAGAGACAACCTGATTGATCAGACCTGAAATTATCCCCTACAGGAACAGGAAACCGATCACAAATCTCACAAAGCGTTTCACTCACTAATGGCTGATGGATGGGCCATTTCTAAGAACTTGCATTCAAATAATAGCAGTAACCTTACCTACAGCACATTAAATGGGAAACCCTTAGCCAAGGCTGTCAACAGAGGAAGATTTCCACCACTAGTGTGTTTACCTGCTGTGGAAAATCGGCCATCACACCTCTGGTTCCCCTTCTGTTTCTTCACTCTCTGCTGCTTTTGGTCCAAGATAGAAATCACACACACACACACACACACACACACACACACACACACACACACACACACACACAGTGAAGAGTGAACATCCTTTTTGTACCATTGAGAAGATGAGAGAGCGATTGTGACTTGAGGAGCAGATCACTGACCAGGTCACCAGCATGGCGGGGGGCTCTCTGCTGGGCCTTGGAGCTGTCTGGAAGGACGGGGGTCTTCCCCTTCTGGAGAGGAGCCTTGTTCACCGCAGCAGACATTAAGACCAGCGGGGGCAGAGGGTCCTTCCTTTTGATCGGCTTCTGAGGGAGGAAAGACGTAATGGTTATGATCTCAGTAGACGTTACTGAGCACTTTTGCACTTTGCACTTTATGTTTGCTTGTGCAAATCAACAGAGGGGGCAGAGCATATCTCTTTCTTAACAATTCACCGCTCATCCAGCCATGAATTAAGTGTCTGTCCCGACTCTATGTATAATATGTGTCTGAGGAAACCAGCCTAGAACCATTTGATAATTTTCCCGGTTTTGTAATTGGGCCTTTGTTGGAGTAACAAGTGTAGAACATTAGAACATGAGCTAAAATAAAACAACCCTCAAAATATTCCTCCATAAAATGATCTTACATTTATGTAAAACTTCAACTTCAAATAATCATACAAGAACTTAAAGAACAGAAACCAGAGAACTATGTACAGTTAACGCCAGCTCAACTAATAGATCATGAATCAAATCTCCTTACGACTGACGTGGAGGTTTGCGTGACAGGTCTGACGGCCCTCCCTCACCCCTAATTACTATTATTACTAAATACTATTACTACAGGTGTAAAAGAGCACTCTGATCGGCTTATGCTATAGCCAATGAGGCGCATTGAATCAGCAGCATTAGGAGAGTACAGTTAGGTTAGATATCCCAATTTGGCCAAAATATGACTTAAGCTATTATGCTATGATGCTAACGATTTGAAATGATGTAAGTAATGTGGACATGTAGGACACTAGCGGACTAGTTCAGCAGGTACACTGACCAGGTCACCAGCACGGCAGTGGGCTCTCTGCTGGGCCTTGGAGCTGTCTGGAAGGACGGGGGTCTTCCCCTTCTGGAGAGGAGCCTTGGTCACCGCGACAGACTTTAAGTCCAGCGGGGCCAGAGGGTCCTTCCTTTTGATCGGCTCCTGAGGGAGGAAAGACGCATTGGTTATGATCTCAGTAGACTTTACTGAGCACTTTGCATTGAAGTCATTTGAATTAGAATTAAAAGACTTTTTGTTATTTTTATTAATCATTCATCACTGGCTAATGCAATGACCTCTCATTAGACGGAAGAATTGCACATTAATGATTTGCCATTCAATTTCAACAAGCAAACATAAAGTACAATCAGCTGTGACACAATTAGCCAATGGGTCAAAACTCCTGAATCGCTAGCATTGTAAAGCATCCAGAAAACAACTACACTAGGGCAGAGTATCTCTTTCTTAACAATTCACCGCTCATCCAGCCATGAATTAAGTGTCTGTCCTGACTCTATGTATAATATGTGTCTGTGGAAACCAGCCTAGAACTATTTGTTCATTTTCCTTAGGTTTTGTAATTGGGCCTTTGTTGGAGTAACAAGTGTCAATTATAGTTTGTAAATAAGTGGTGTTAGCGGTGAAAGAAGTACCCGAAAGCCATACTTGAGTAAAAGTACAGATATCTTTCCAGAAAATGACTCTGGTTAAGGTAAGAGTCACCCAGTTGAATACTACTTGAGCAAAAGTCTTAAAGTATCTGATAATAATTGTACTCAAGTTTCAACACACACACGTATATGCACACACACACACACACACACACACACACACACACACACACACACACACACACACACACACACACACACACACACACACACACACACACACACGCTTGCTCTGTGTGCATGGATACAGCGACCAAAAATGTGTACTTAGAACTTGAGCTAAAATAAAACAACCCTCAAAATATTCCTCCATAAAATGATCTTACATTTATGTAGAACTTCAACTTCAAATAATCATACAAGAACTTAAAGAACATAAATCAGAGAACTATGTACAGTCAACACCAGCTCAACTAATACATCATGAATCAAATCTCCTTACGACTGACGCGGAGGTTTGCGTGACAGGTCTGACGGCCCTCCCTCGCCCCTAATTACTATTGGACAGGTGTAAAAGAGCACTCTGATTGGCTTATGCTATAGCCAATGAGGCGCATTGAATCAGCAGCATTAGGAGAGTACAGTTAGGTTAGATATCCCAATTTGGCCAAAATATGACTTAAGCTATTATGCTATGAGGCTAACGATTTGAAATTATGCAAGTAATGTGGACATGTAGGACACTAGCGGACTAGTTCAGCAGGTACACTGACCAGGTCACCAGCACGGCGGGGGGCTCTCTGCTGGGCCTTGGAGCTTTCTGGAAGGACGGGGGTCTTCCCCTTCTGGAGAGGAGCCTTGGTCACCGCCGCAGACTTTAAGTCCAGCGGGGGCAGAGGGTCCTTCCCTTTGATCGGCTCCTGAGGGAGGAAAGACGCATTGGTTATGATCTCAGTAGACTTTACTGAGCACTTTGCATTGAATGTCTATGTGTATGCACTATACACATACGACCGTATCGTGGGGAGTCTCATTTGAAATGTTGTAAGTAATGTGGACAAGTAGGACACTAGCGGACTAGTTCACCAGGAACACTGACCAGGTCACCAGCACGGCGGAGGGGTCTCTGCTGGGTCTTGGTGAGGGCTGTAAGCACGATCCTCTTCTGAGCAGGAGGCCTGGGCAGGAGCACACACTTGCGGACATCCATGTTCCTAAGCTCCTAATGATACAATACAAGGAGAGGGAGGTTGTGTTAGATATTTGATATTTATAATTATAATCTTTTTTAAGATTGATATTTTTTATACGTTCATAAGGGGACGTGAAGTTGACGCCACACCGTGTTGAACCACATGGTGAACCCGCCACTCAAGAGGTCGCTGCCTCTGATGGTCTGATGGGTCTGTCTCACACTATGGCGCCTGGCGTGACGTCACTTCACGTTGCCTATTGTTGTGGTTATTATTATGAATAATAATATTAATATTGTTACTATTATGATTATTACTATTATTAATAATATTATTCATTAGGAAATGTTAACATTTGACGTGAGACAGAACACTACTACTGCATCCCGTAACCAACGATCAACGATCTATTCAACAGGTGCTTAAGGTTGCATAGGCCTGTATACAATCCTCGAAGGATAGCTGGCTAATTCAGTGACTCCTCATTAACACTTTTCCTTACAATATCAAGACGCGATTCTCAAGTGCAATGATATGTCAGACAACTAGCCAGTGGGTCGAAACTAATTAATGTCTAGCATTTTACGATACGATACGATACAACTGTATTAATCCCCCGTAGGAGAACTTTGTTAAATTCGTTTTCAATCATCCTGTGGAAATTTTTTTTTTGCAAACAGGCATTATCTGATCAAATATGTTAAAATCAGAGCGTTGTCTTTCTCTTTCTTAACAATTCACCTCTCGGCCTGCGAGGATTTACCGTCGAGGGCCGTGATTTAACCAGGGGAAGTTTCCCAGGCTCCTACCTTTTTGTGGTGTTCAGTGTCACGGATTGGATTGGACCTAACGTACCACTAATACAATAGTTAATTAGGTGAATTAAGTTATTAATTCATATTTTGGTGTCGACTTTGGTGGACGATTACATTTGAGGGGGGGAAGAAAACGACTTGAGGGCCGCATTATGGGAGGCCTTCATATCACGGAGAAACGATGCATCAGATAAACGATTCAACCAACACGACAGACAGGGCCTATGGTCTCCAAAACTAAGGAATCCTATTTATCTGCTAATTCCCGAGTGAATCATTATATATTTTTTCATGTGTGGTTAAAAAAATCTAACTTTTCTCAAATGAGGAGAAGAAAGTCACGGAAGCCAACCTTTTTTTCTACTGGATCAAATCGTCAACTGGACCGTTCGTTCCTCGCAGCAACAATACTGAGAATAAAGACACTTATGGATAATCAGAAGGAAATCGTCGAAAACGTCGAGCAATATCTCTTCGGATCAGAAGTGGCTTCAATGTGAGTGACAGTTGTCATGACAAATGTAAACATTAAAGATTCTGAGAAATAACTTTACGAAGCTCATTGTGACGTCATGAGAGAGCTGACCTTTCGACCGTGGCCGTGTGTGTGTGTGTGTGTGTGTGTGTGTGTGTGTGTGTGTGTGTGTGTGCGTGTGTGTGTGTGTGTGTGTGCGCGTGCGTGTGTATATACATTACAAATATTTTCGTGAGATCCCCATATTTACTGTAGGCCTACACTATTGGGTGGCATGAAATACAACGATGAACAAACTTCTTGCTAAGGTGTTGTGTTCCCAAAAGAGCTTGTAACCGACAATGCGCCACATTTTAATTAAGGGCCGCACAATTAAGTACATATTAATTTAAATCTAGATTTTGGCCCGTGTAGTTGACTAATCGAGAAAATTGAAGTCATAATAATAATAATATTTAAAAAAACATTTAACAAATATATAAAAGTATCTGATTTTGTAGGCTTATTATTTAAACAAAACGACTTGAGCGCCGCCTTAGGAGAGGCCTTCATATCACGTAAACGATGCATCAGATAAACGATTAAACCAACACAGACAGACAGACAGGGCCTTTAAACTCCTAAAAAAATTCATCCTATTTATCTGCTAATTCCCGAGTGAATCTTTATAATTTTCATCAAATGAGTGGCGGAAAGTCACGGAAACCTACCTTTGTTTTCTACTGGATCAAACCGTCAACTGGACCGTTCGTTCCTCGCAGAAACAATACTGAGACTAAAGACACTTATTAATAATCAGAAGGAAATCGTCGAAAACGTCGAGCAATATCTTCGGATCAGAAGGGTCTTCAATGTGAGTGACAGTTGTCATGACAAATGTAAACATTAAAGATTCGGAGAAATAACTTTACGCAGCTCATTGTGACGTCATGAGAAAGATGACCTCGACCGTGGTCGTGTGTGTGTGTGTGTGTGTGTGTGTGTGTGTGTGTGTGTGTGTGTGTGTGTGTGTGTGTGCGTGTGTGTGTGTGTGTGTGTGTGCGTGTGTGTCAGTGTGTGTGTGTGTCAGTGTGTGCGTGTGTGTGTGTGTGTGTGTGTGTGTGCGTGTGTGTCAGTGTGTCAGTGTGTGTGTGTGTGTGTGTGTGTGTGTGTGTGTGTGTGTGTGTGTGTGTGTGTGTGTGTGTGTGTGTGTGTGTGTGTGTGTGTGTAGCCTACATTACAAATATTTTCGTGAGATCCCCATATTTACTAGACTATTTGGTGGCATGAAATACAACGATGAACGAACTTCTTGCCAAGGTTTTGCGCTTCCAGATGAGCTTGTAACCGACAATTGGCCACATTTTAATTTAAGAACAATAATATTTTATTATAATTATTTTGTGTTACTTAAGAATGAGTACCTTTAAGTCAGAAAATAAATAACAAATTGCAATTAATGGTCAACTATAAAACACAATGTCGAAATAGTTTATTTTAACCAATAATTAGTAGTGCACAAAATAAACATGCTCACCCACCTGGACAAAACCAACCTTTACAGGCCAGACTGAGCCTTCTTCCAAATTAAACGGTTTAACCTCAGAGCTTTTAATGAACAAAGTCAAATATTTTCAGGCATTCACCATGAGGCAGATCAAAGAAATAAGCAAAATTACATTAAAATATTATAAACATGGATTTCAAAGGACTGATATGAACTGAATCCAACTCTTAACTCTGTATGTTAATGAATATAATGGAAATGAAAACACATAAGTGCTAAGGAATACATTCATTGTTTCTTTTTTGTAGAGCACTGTTAATACACTCCTGTTATACTTCAAAAGCATCAGACATTGGAATGAAAGAAGTGTAGGATAGATATTAGAAACACATAATCACAAAGTACATCCTCCAAAACGATCATAAAGGTGAATCAACAACTTTAAAACACTGAACATTATTGCCTTCATTAAGGTCAATTCAGGATTTTAACGAGGGCGGCTGCCTTATTCTTCAAATTTCTTAGGACAGCAGTTAATATTTCAGTGCTATAGGTAATAGATAGGTTGGTCATTAATAAAAGAGGTTTGGGGAATTAGACCATTAGAATTAACTTTTTATTGGCCCGGTTGGAAAACCTCAGTAAAATCGACAAAATACACCTATAATTGTGCTATGGAATAACATTGCGTCTATTGTACCGTTTGAACTTTACACTAAACATGGATCAGACTTTTATCTGGTGCCACCCTGGACACGCCCCTGGTTCAGGTGACGGGTTTATTGTCCGCCAACCTGAACATTACAGATGGAGTCGAAAAGAACTGCAACAGCGCCATCTGGTTGTCCATGGATGTTTGACCGTTTGGGTGTGTGTGTGTGTGTGTGTGTATGTGTGTGTGTGTGTGTGTGTGTGTGTGTGTGTGTGTGTGTGTGTGTGTGCGTGTGGCCTTGGTTTTCTACAGGGCACTCTGCATTGTGTTACTATACACGTAATAACATCTTGAACAGACACTTTTGCTAAATACACATATAAATTACTTTCAGAATAATAAGAAAACATATTAACAGTATTCTGCCCACTCTAGCTGTGAGCGAGCTAGGGTAGCCTGGCTGGGGGTGAGAGTCTGAGGGGTTTAGGATTATCAACTGTAAGATTATTTTAAACAGAGGAAGAGGTACGGGCAGCATTTATTTGTGGAATAAATAATTTAGGAGGTAGTTGATAATATTATTGAATTCACTATCAATCAGTATTGACTGCAGATAAGTGAAGGTTATTTTAAGCGATGATCTTGTTTAAATGTGACACATTGCAACTTGTTGCAACAGTCAAAGATAATTACTGATCTAAATGGCCAGTTGCTGGTTTTGTACCCTCAACCCCAATAAAGGGAGCACAATTAGGAGGCTAGTGGAAATAGATATAGATAGGAGTTAGAATTGTTTCCATATTGATATGACAGACAGACAGGCAGACTGACACCCAAACAATCATTTGTTCATTCATTCATCCAGACAGGGGGGTGGAAGACAAAGGGTTGAAAGACATGTTTAAGTATGGAACAGGACGTTTAAATATAATTACAGCG
>NC_140276.1:12595446-12632946 GCF_964030765.1 Micromesistius poutassou
ACGAGCGAACGGTCGCCCAACGACGCAAAATATGAAAAACCCAAACCAAAAAAAAAAAGAGAGCAGGTGTTGGTGGTTCACCCCGAAGTCGGCTGAAGTAGGGCTGATGAGAGGGAGGGGGGAGCGGGGGGGTTATTGAGAGCCTGGTCTGGTGGAGGAAACACCTGCGCAGGTGTCTGTGGTTAACAAGGCCACCTTTAGCTTCCTTTCCTGGATGTTGGATCTCCTATCTGTGTGCGTGTGTGTGTTTGTCTCTGTTTCGGTCTGTGTGTGTGTGTGTGTGTGTGTGTGTGTGTGTGTGTGTGTGTGTGTGTGCAGATCCTGTTTGGGGAGTTGGTGGGTGAGTGGGGTGAGATGTGTGAGATGGGGGGGGTAGGGGAGGGGGGGGTTGGCATGGCCTGATAGAAGGGGACCTGAATACTTACAAAGAGAGAGAGAAGGAAAGCAGGTGAGGCCATTGGGACACTGTCCTGCAGGAGGACAAACGTTAAGAGAGAGACAATAAGAGAAGGAAGACAGAGGCGGCGCCGCCCAGAGGTCACTCTCACACTCACACACACACACACACACACACACACAGAAGAAACGGAGCACTGCGTAAGACTCTAGGTGTGGTGCTGGTTACAAGGTGACAAGCCAGATGTCAACGTTGAAATACGTTTTTCATAGCTCGCACTGCAGGTCAACTCTTCAGTCTGACCAGTAGAGTACAGGGATGTGATCCATCCCCTCAGCCCGTGCACCTCAGGGAGTCTAGATCTAGAGTCTAGATCTGGACACAGTGCACCTTTAGGTCCTGAGACCGTGAGGAAGAACAGGACGAGAGAGGACACACAAAAAAAAAGAAGCAAAGAAAATAAAGAACAGGAGGGATGGAGAGGAAAGCAGATCGGCTCGGGTCACGACCGCGGCCTGAGCGAGGAGGAAGAGGAAGAGCGGATGGGAAGTAAGCTGCATGACGGTGCAGACGGCCAGAGAGAGGACGCACACTGACTGATTGAGAGAGCGAGCCTCCACGGTTGTCTTGGTAACCAAAGAAACTCTGGCTGATTATTTGCACCCTGATGCACCCCCCCCTCCCCCTGTAATGTGATCCAGGTGTTTTAATGTGATCCAGGTGTTTTAATGTGATCCAGGTGTTTTAATGTGATCCAGGTGTTTTAATGTGTTCCAGGTGTTTTAATGTGATCCAGGTGTTTTAATGTGTTCCAGGTGTTTTAATGTGTTCCAGGTGTTTTAATGTGATCCAGGTGTTTTAATGTGATCCAGGTGTTTTAATGTGATCCAGGTGTTTTAATGTGATCCAGGTGTTTTAATGTGTTCCAGGTGTTTTAATGTGATCCAGGTGTTTTAATGTGTTCCAGGTGTTTTAATGTGTTCCAGGTGTTTTAATGTGATCCAGGTGTTTTAATGTGTTCCAGGTGTTTTAATGTGTTCCAGGTGTTTTAATGTGATCCAGGTGTTTTAATGTGATCCAGGTGTTTTAATGTGATCCAGGTGTTTTAATGTGATCCAGGTGTTTTAATGTGTTCCAGGTGTTTTAATGTGATCCAGGTGTTTAAATGTGTACGGTGCGTTGCTCTGTGCGTCCCACCCGGCTCTCTGACTCAAGACTCCTGTTCAGAGACTCTGCATTGCCACCCCCTCCCACCCCTCCTACTTATTGCATGTTGTAGGTCCTGGCACTTAATGTACGCACTTATTGTATGTCATACTTAGCTATAGTACTTGGGTGTGTAGCGTCCTATCCTAGCTATCTTTGTTGTACACAGGGAATGGGTTAACCTAGTGATGGTTAGTGCTTGGCACTTGGTTCTATGAACATCCTCCATCCAGTGATATATTGTTGTTTCTCTTCTTCTGACAAATGTACGGTATTGTAAGTCGCTTTGGATAAAAGCGTCTGCTAAAGGCCCTAAATGTAAATGTCTTTTTAGCAGCTCAGTCTGTATTTGTGTCCATAATCTGCACTCACCACTACATATACTTATGTTACCATCAATCAATTACCAATCCACTGTTCCATAAAAAACAACATTTTACCACGGCACAATCTCACACACACTCATATCATGACCGGATCATCCTCGAATCAAATGGTAAAAAAAGGATTTCAGAGATGCAAGTTACTGAAGCTTTTTCAAATCAAGAAAAAAATCAACGAACGGACGGACGAGCAGGCCCACCCCCAACCCTGATTCATACTGTACTGTAGGGTGAATCACACCCTGATTCATACTGTACTGTAGGGTGAATCACACCCTGATTCATACTGTACTGTAGGGTGAATCACACCCTGATTCATACTGTAGGGTGAATCACACCCTGATTCATACTGTACTTTAGGGTGAATCACACCCTGATTCATACTGTCGGGTGAATCACACCCTGGTGCATAGTGTGACACAGGGTGGTCATACCATCCGTCCGTCTGTCTGCACCCGTGCGCTGCTGCTACGTACAGTACGCTAATATGGGAAGGACATACAGTTCAGTGTTGCTTTTGATAGAACGCTGCATAACGAGAACAAAATATACTCATCAATGACAGCTGGTTGACTTTATAGACTACAGGCTTTTCCTTGTTGACCAATGGCACCGATTCACAAAATGAACATCACGGCATGACTGCACGGGCACAGGAGATCCACTTCCTCCAGCACACAAACCACTTCCTCCCACACACCACCCACTTCCTCCCACACACAAACCACTTCTTCCCGCCCCACACTGTACATGACCCACTTCCTCCTTCCCACGACCCACTTCCTACCACACACAAACCACATCCTCCCGCACACAAACCATTTCCTCCCGCCCCCACAATGTACACCACCCACCACCTCCCCTTTCACACTGCACCCGCCGACACCCCCTTCCTCCCGCCCCCACCACGTCTCCCCGCCCCCCCCCTGGCCGCCATCACCCACCTTTCTCCCCGGGGCTCGCGGCACCCACCCACCACGTCACCCCGCCCGCCCCCCTCCCCCCCCCATCCCGCCCGCCACCCACCTTCTCGGCGGGCTCCCCGGGCTTGCGTCCGCCCTCGCGGCCCCGCAGGCTCTTGGTGGAGATGGCGCTCTCCGAGGTCTGCATGATGAGCTGCGTGGCGAGGAACTGCTGCACGTGCTCCAGCACGTCGCGCTGCATCTCCAGCGCCATGTGGTACACGTCGTGGTCCGACGAGTTGTACATGACGGCGTTCTGGAACATCAGCATGATGTCCCGCTGGAACTCGGCCGTGGTGCGGATCACCCCCGCCTCGATGTTCTTCTTGATGGCCGATAGGTCCATGGGCCTGGGGGGGGGGGGGGGGGGGGCGCACGGGTCAGACCCCAAACAGAGTTTGTGTGTGTGCGTGTGCGCGTGTGTGTGTTCACACTCACCGGTGCACTATGCTATGGTAACCCGGGGCGATGTCATCTGACACGGGTTGCAGAAACACGCTGGCATACCTGAGAAACACGCACACGCACACACACACACACACACACACACACACACACACACACACACACACACACACACAGCAGACATTCACTTTAGGACAGCAGCCACATACCAGCCGGCTGGCCACATCTACATGGTGTGTGTGTGGTATGAGTGAGTGAGTGAGTGTGTGTGAATATGAGTGTGTATATGCGTGAGTGAGTGTGTGTCGGGGGGAGGGGGGAGCTCACCTGTGATTGGCCGCCGCCCTCCAGACCAACATGATGGCCTTCTTCCAGATCTTCTGGGCCTGGACGGCCTCCTGGTCCTCCCCGCACGTAGAGCTACGCACACAAGAGAGGGGGCGTCGCCGTGAGGACACATTCTACACCGGGGCTCTATGTTTGGAGGACAGGACGGAACCGGAGTTGATCCATCGAGTCGTAAACAATGATGGAAAACGGGGACAGACGGTGGCGTGGCGTGGACCTGGTGGACTCCTGTTCAGAGTTCACCTGGACTCGGCATAGCCACCCCCCCTCGCACCCCTCCTTACTTATTGTATGTTGTACTTCCTGGCACTATATGTATGCACTTGCTGTATGTCGTACTTAGTTATAGTACTACTAGTTGTGCGGCGTCTTATCCCGGCTATCCCTGTTGTATACGGGGGATGGGTTAACCTAACGATTGTTAGTGCTTGGCACTTGGTTCTATAAACAATCTTACTGTACCCACGGAGATATATCGTCGTTTCTCTTTCGTCTGACAAATGTACTTATTATTATAAGTCACTTTTGGTAAAAGCTTTTGATAAAACTCTTTCATGTTAGATCTAATATGATCTAAACCTCAACAGGCCAGAGTGCAGGAGGTCCAACAGCCAACAACGGCCGCGCCGACTGCTCCTCAGCACTCGATCGGCCCCCCACACTCTAGTTTGCACGAAGGGCCGGCCACTCACAACTGAGAGGAAGAGGCGGGGCTGCTGGCCAGCGAGTCGGCCGTGGTGTAGCGCTGGGAGGAGGGTCCGTAGCCGTCCTCGCTCTCGCTGGCCGCCCGCTCCGCCTCCGACAGGTAGGGGCCCTCCCCCTCGCCGCACTCCTCCTTCAGCTCGATGCTCTCCTCCGCCTCGCTGCCCGCGTCCTCCTCCTTCACCTCCTGCCGACAGCGCCACCGTCATTATGTCGGTTTGTTATGCGAGGAAAGGAATCAGCCGGCGGCGGCTGACGAACATGGAGGTGTGTGTGTGTGTGTGTGTGTGCGTGCGTGTGTGTGTGTGTGTTTTTTACCTTCGACTCTTTCCCCGACACAGAGCTGTCCTCAGAGTCTGTGGGACACACGAGTAGGATTGTTTCCGGAATCATTTACATTTAGGGCATTTAGCATTGTCATGAGAAAGTGAAAGAATATATCTCTGTGGGTACAGTGAGGATGTTCATTGAACCGAGTGCCAAGCACTGGCAATCGCTAGGTTCACCCGTTCCCCGTATACAGCAGAGATAGCTAGGAGAAGACGCTACACAACTCAGTACTATAGCTAAGTACGACACACTATATAAGTGCGTACATTAAGTGCTAGGAGGTAGGAGGGGTGGGGGAGGGGGGAGGCTACGCAGAGTCTGGGTGAACTCTGAACAGGTGCGTCTTGAGTCAGACAGTGAAACCACATAGCAGCGCGTGTGTGCGTGTGTGCGTGCGTGAGGTGTGTGTTCCTCACCCAGACAGGGCGGGTTGACCTCCTGCTGGCTCCACTCCTCCCCCTCGCTCTTCACCACCACCTCCGGCTCCTCCGGCTCCTCCTTCTCCCCCGCCGGGCCCTCCCCGTCCCCCGCCTCGCCCCCCGCGGTGCAGTCGTCCGAGGCCACGGAGGAAGTGACCTCGTTCCCCGCCGCCGCCGCCACCGCCGGCCCCTCCCTGCCGGCCTGGAGCTGCTGGTCCCCCGCCGGCTCCGGCAGACGGGGGGTCTCGGCGCGGGCGGGGCCCGGGGAGACGGCCGGCGCCGGCGCCGGGGCCGCCCCCTGGGGCTCCTGCTCGGCCCCGTGGAGCGGGGCCAGGGCGGGGCTCCCCGGCTCAGAGTCCTGGGCCTGGGTCTCCCAGGGGCCCGGCAGCGGGTGGGCCCCGGAGTCTGCCTCCTCGCAGAGGGAGAGGGCCTCCTCCACCGCCGCCGCGTCCAACGCCTCCACAGAGTCATCCACCTGGGGGGGGAGAGAGAGAGAGAGAGAGAGAGAGAGAGAGAGAGAGAGAGAGAGAGAGAGAGAGAGAGAGAGAGAGAGAGAGACCTATTATATACTATTGCCCTGTTATTTTTACTCTCCCAAAGAAAACTAATTTGTGTGAGTGAATTAAGCTTTCAGAAGCAGATTTTAATATATATATATATATATATATATATATACACTAAAATAAGAAGTCTGTATACACTGGCCATTATAAAATATTTTCAGACACTAGTGCCGGCCCAGTTTGCGTTCACCAATCACGGGCTGACAAATCCCGGCCTACAGCCACACGATTGGTCGAAACCAATACGAAGAGAAATAAAGTGAAGCGCCCTGTTCACCCCACACTGCAGGCATGAACCGAAGGTCTGATTTGAGAGACTAACCGACCCTCCACTGGATTACAGCGGGCTGAAGAGGAAACATGCCCCCCCCCAAACAGACCCTCCCCCGGGCGGCCTACCTTCTCCTCGATGATGGCGATGATGTCCCCCACCGTCTCCAGGTCCAGCTCGTCCCCCATGTAGGACACGGCCACCAGGTCCTCCTCCACCAGCCCCGGCTCCGCCCCCAGCTCCGCCTTCACCGCCGCCTCCGCCTCCCCCTCTGGAGGGATAACACACACACACACACACACACACACACACACACACACGATTAATGAGACAAGGTGTTCGCTGTAAGGAATTGTAATTAGAATATAACTATAGGTAAGGTGTAGGGGTGTGTGTGTGTGTGTGTGTGTGTGTGTGTGTGTGTGTGTGTGTGTGTGTGTGTGTGTGTGTATTTATTCAACTGAACGATATCTCTCTCTATAATACTGTAATCTCATAATACTGTGTGTTCAATGGACTGTCCTTAGCCCTGAGGTAAAGTGACGAGCCACTGAAGTTTAGTTTCTCCACAAGCCCTTGAATGTAGGCTGGCATACAGCCAGTAATATAACCACACAAGGATTTATATTTCATATCAAACACCGCCTCGTACAGCCTTGTAACTTTCACCGGCAAAACAATAAAGAAAATTGATGTGATGACGGTTACGAGCTCACACACGCAGTGGGCATCAGAAGATAAGTGTCTCCTCACAGCTCTGGCCCGCTGATGAAAGCTCTCGCACTAGCAGTATTGTGAATGTGACAACCTGGGCATCCACATTCCTGCCTTGGAATGTGTGAGTGGGTGTACTGTGTACGGTGGTGTGCTACTGTTTTTATGCCATAGATGGACGAATACACAGCAGAGGCTCAGGAGGTGGAGCTGAGTTGACTGGCTACCAGAAGGTTGCTAGTTCGATCTGGAAAACTCTGCCGTCAGTGTGTGACTGTTTATGAATGGTTGTAAGTAACTTTGGATAAAAGAGTCTGCTAAATGCCCTAAATGTAAACGTGAATGTCATAGCAAGGTGGCCTCAATTACAACTGGACCATTGCATGGTGTTAAATCAGCTATTAACTCTTCAATGTCTGTGTTGTGTCTGTGTTGTGTCTCTGTGTGTGCGTGTGCGTGTGTGTGTGTGTGTGTGTCTGTGTGTGTTTGTGTGTTCACGTGTGCGTGTCCAGAGGCCAACCCACCGGTGGTGATGTCGTGCAGGCTGGTCGGCATGGCAGCAGTAGCCGTGGCGGTCTGCACTCCATTGGTCAGGCTGGCTGTCAGGTCGCCCTCCGCTACCTGAGACATGAACACACACAGCGGCCAGGTGAGAGGACGACACGCACGGCGCCGCGCGGGAACCAGAAGGGGTTCCAGGCCCCAAACAGGGCCGCCTCTGTCCTGTTATTACACAATGCTCACGGAACACCCACCCGATGCACGATGAACGTGGACGCATAAAGTTAAAGTACATTTAAAACTGAATCTCAATCAATCAATCTCCACCCATACACTATATACGACTTTATAAATATATATAAACAATAACAATTTTTTTGCTTGAGTGCATGATTGAGAACCCTTCAGAGCTCAGTTATGAAATGCATTCTGGTGGCGGCTGAGTGCTCACCAGGCGGGGGCTGGCGGAGATGAGGTTGCCCTTCTTCAGCAGCTCCGAGAGCAGGGGGGAAGGCGGCGGTGTGGCCTTCTGGGTGAGGCACCTCTTCTGTGGGGAGTCGTCGACCAGAGGGCCCAGGCTTCCGTCTTTAGGCCCGACGCCCGGGGGCTCGGCGACGGGCAGGAACACTCCGGCGCCCTGGGCCTGGGGAGGCAGAGACCACAGTGAGCTGCGCTGGTAAAGGACCATCGCTGAACACAAGACACTCTGCGTCTATATGACAAAAGGGCCCACGCTGCGATCCGACCATCACCGACCATCACCCTGTGCTCATTTAAATTCCCATAGAGAAACATCTGCTCTAACCCCATCCAATAGGGTGGCTGAGCTTCACCACGTACCAAACAACCTCAAACTCCACCATTTTGTGTCAGACAATGAGAACCAGATGATGACTCAGCACGACTTTAGATCCATTATAACTGATAATAAATCAATTAGATATAGATACGTTTAATCAGGGAAACGTTACAGAAATTAAACTATTTAGTCGCTTGTGTTAGTGGTTGCTATTGTACACTTCCTGGACTGACAACTTGATACGTCAAGATAACAATTGACTCCTATGGATTAATACATGAATCCCCATTAATCAAAGAGTCCTATTCACATCCGTACGGTGGGATCTTCATATGGCTGGTGGTGTGTTAGCGGGCTTACAGTGTGGTGGCTGCCCGTGTCTTCGGAGGAGGGGGCGGTGGAGGTGGGGGTGGCGGTGGCGGTGGCGGTGGTGGTGGGGCTGGGGCTGGGGGCCGTGGGGGGTGCGGGGGCGGCGGGGTCCGCCAGAGGCTCCAGGCCAGGAGGGCTGGCGCCCAGGGGAGATCGCACCGTGACGCTGGGCACTCGCTTAGGGGTGTTCTTCATGGCCTGGCGGACTGGAGGAGGCGGTGAGGGGGAGAGAGAGAGAGAGAGAGAGGGAGAGAGAGAGTTAGAGAGAGAGTTAGAGATAGGCCACCAACAACATTGTGGTTGTTTAAAAATCATGGTAATAATCCAAACAAAGATCTACGCATGATATCAATTCAAAAGTGGAACTGATTTAAACCAGCCAAACGCACCCTGAAAAGCATTCTCGGTGGCTTTTCTCTTCTGCTCCGCCTCGTCTTCGTCTTGTTTCTTCTTTCTGGAAAAGGTTTTCAACACACATCCTTAAAACACATACGCACGCATTGAGCAAGAAGCACCGCAGAGGAGTGCTCCTGTTCCCTTGAAGCACATGGAAACATCTAGCATTGTAAACGCTATTTAAACCCTGCAATGGACAAACGGTGCGATCGGAGGTCTAGACTACAGACAGCGTGGTCACGCTATAGGCGGTCAACATGTGTGTTTGGCTGTGGCTAAACCGCGTGGTAGGTCAGAAAAAGATGCAGCCATTTCTTTTTAAAGCTTGGTAACTCCACAAGCAAAAGGTAGACCACTTCTGGGCCAGAGCAGAGAGGGAGACGGAGGGGGAGACGGGGGAGAGAGGGGAGCTCACAGAGTCATGTCGGTCCACAGCTCCTTCAGCTGGACGTCCATGTGGCCCGTCTGGATCAGGTCCACGTCCTTTTTCAACTTCCTGTCGGCGCAGCGGGGGGGGAGCGACGGTTAGACGCAGAGCCAGAGTGTGACGCTCCATGAGTCACGGTGTCCCACAGCATGTTAATAATGACTCAGCAAAAGGTATATTTTCATTTAGTTATTCAGAGTGTGTGTGTGTGTGTGTGTGTGTGTGTGTGTGTGTGTGTGCGCGTCCTCACCTGTACTGCTCCTGTGTGTCTCGCAGTAGTTTCTTCAGCTCCTCTATCCTCTCGGCCGTCAGCCTGCGTACGATCACGTCCTCGATGGTCTCCACCACCTCGCCCTTCTCCCCCCGCTTGCGCCTGACACACACACACACACACACACACACACACACACACACACACACACACACACACACACACACACACACACACACACACACACACACACACACACACACACACACACACACACACACACGTTTAATGAGGCAAAGGGTGTTCGCTTTAAATTTGCAATTCGCAATCAAGTTTGCAATTGTAATAAGAATATAACTCTAGGTACGGTGTGTGTGTGTGTGTGTGTGTGTGTGTGTGTGTGTGTGTGTGTGTGTGTGTGTGTGTGTGTGTGTGTGTGTCTTGCACTCACTTGGGGGCTTCTGTTGCTTCCAGCAGCTCAGAGTATTGAGAGGCACAGTGCTGTGAAACAGATCAGAGGAGGGTTTTGTGAAGCAACCTTTTTTTCTTGTCCCGCTCTTGACTGTTGTTGAGATGTGGTCGTGTGACTTGATGTCTGTGTTAGACGGGGTCATTAAAATAGCTGGACAGTCACAAGGTTTATAAACTGCTACCGTTAACTCTGCCATAGGAAACAGTGTTGTTTTGTCTATTACTTTGGAAACAATCCAATAAATAGAGGTCCGATCCAAGCTGCAATTGGTTGCTTCAGTTTGTTCCGTTGTTCAGAATTGTACATATCATATGTGTCATTTATAATCAATTGAACACAATATGGCCCATTTGTTGATTGGAGGCGATGTGAACACCCTGAACGCAAGGAAGCATCTGATTGGTCCGTTACCTTCTGGGAAAACCAGTCGGGAGGTCGTCCGGTCTCTGAGAACGGCTTGATGGCTCTGCTCACCGACACCCTGGAAGACCGAGCCAATCGCTTAGAACCAACACACACCACTTGGGGATCTGATCACACACATCGGGCGGCGTTACGCCGGCGGCCGCTCGCTGGGACGACGGCGGCTGTGGCGACTCACCAGTTCTGGTCCCCGCTCCTCATGACCGAGGAGGCCAGGCAGAGCTTCTCCCTGACGGACCATGGCTCCGTCGGACCCACGTTCAGGATTTTGTGTTCTACGTAGAAAAAGGACGATTGTGGTTAGTTTGGGCAGTAGGTAGAAAGAAACTATCAATGCGGTCAACCTGAAATTACACATAATCTGAGATAATATTCCAATGAGCCACACATCATTTTTCATTGTGTGGATTTTGGTGAGAAGAGGTAAGGGGGTTTGTTGACCACAGATATGATTTAATAGTGATCAGCGAGATAATTCTGTATAATAATGTCATAATATGTACTAGTATATATCAGAGGGGAACCGTCAGGGCCCTCTAGGCCGTCAGAGAGGGCCTAAGATATTCTAGATATTCTAATTTTATTTTATTAATTCATAATTTGACAATCAACATCTAAACAAAAATGTTTCTGAGGAAATAAACCCTTCAACCTGCCTATTCAATTTGTGTTGGAATGTGAAGGGTTAAATGAAAGAAGCCCCTTTGTCAGCCTATCAGAATTTTGCTGACTCGGCAGTTGTTGGGAGGAAAATGCTATGCAGCTCTGTGATTGGTGGTCCCGCTATAATTTCACAGAGGGTCGAGTAATAGTAATTCAATTAGACTAATTTCAAATGACAGTAAAATTGACCAATCGTATCGTTTTTACATATCTTATCTCATATCTTATTTACTCAGTTTTCTAGGTTAACTTTTAATAAAAAGTTGGAGTTAGTCGTAACAGGAAGATCCACACCAGAGCTAAAATTGGTTCAGAAAACCAAAGCTTTTGAAAGGCATTTCAACTCCACCAACTATACGCGATACCCGTGGATGACGGGATCAACCAAGGAGCTAAAGTAAATTAAATTAAAAGCAAAGGATCAGTCGCCTTCAACCACTTCATCCAAAAGGACAGGAGGATGGACTTTGTTTTCAAGTAATGCGGTCATCAAAGGGTAAGTTATTTAAAACGTATAGGCCGCCGTGCCAACTGATTTAATTCTGGCCGCCTCTGCCACTGTTTTGTGTATGTTAAGGTTTATTTGGGAAAACGGTAATTGTGCAGAATTACCAGTCAATCTGTAAATTTACCAACTCAGCGTTCATTATGCACGGTAAATGTGCATAACATTTCATGTAATGCTGTGCGCGCTGTATCATGACAGCGCGCACACAGCAGCGACAGACTTCAGAACCATGGACAGTGAGAAACCGCAGCGTGTGTGTCCGGCGTGGCTGGAGTCTACGGACCCGCTCCCGAGGGGGACACGGATCGGCGTTTCGCCGTGTGTGTCGCCCCTTTCCCGGGGCTAGAATTAGGCTGCGCGTGGTTGAGTGTGTCCGGCGTGGTTGTGTGTATCCGACTGTCCGGCATGGCGGGAGTCCACGGACCGGCTCCCAAGGGGGACACGGATCAGCGTTTCGCTTTTTCGTTTTTGTGTCATTCCTTTCCATTTAGACTTGCATTTAGACTTCCCAAAGATAAGTTACATAACGTTGAGCATGTTGTGGAAGAGTGATTCAAACCTCGGCCCTGTCGTTTTAACCCGGAATCCAAAGACCACCATCCCACTATAAACAAAGGTGACCACCAGACTGTTCTGTAGCTACCATCTATCTAATGAAACGTATTAAAACCATTGATGTAAACGACTTGTGACCATTACTACACGGCTGTGCTCGTACTGGTCATATGCATTAATAGGATACCCTACTGAACAGCCACATTCATATATATGATATTATTGGCTAGTGGATTCCCACTTTGTTTAAAGTGGGAAAGTGGTCTTTGGAATCCGGTTTAAAACGATAAGGCCGAGGTTTGAATCACTCTTCAACAATATGCTCACGTTATGTAACTTAAATGATGAAAGTCCAAATGCATCGGCCATGGGTTTGATTTGGGTTAAATTAATTAAGGCATGTTTATTTTTTACCGATACGATTTGCATATTGTGTTCAAATATTTGTATTTGTAAGAGAAATGTTATATATATAAATAAACCTATACATAATATATATGATGACATTATCATGTGGAATTATCTCGCTGATCGCTATTCAATTATATTTTGGTCAACAAATCAGCCTGTTTAGCCCCGTTGGAGGGGGGACGTTTTAGTGAGACACACCGCTGCGCTCTGATCCGCCGATCCTCAAAACAGCCTCAACTAAACACGGACCGCGGTTCAGAAGAGTCGTCGGTACTGCGGGTGTCTTTTAGATACGACGGTCCGGCCGGGGACCACACACGGGGTAATATATATATATACATATTACGAATATCAGTTATACTCACTACCGACTCCGCTCGCCATTTCTTTTGTGACAAGGCCGTGATCCGTACTTCCGCCGGATCTCAGTCAGAGGTTCCCTCGCATTAAGGGTCGACGAGAAAGGAAAGGGTAGTCGACCCTTAACGATGGTTCCGCCATCAGGGGGATTAGCTCAGATGGTAGAGCGCTCGCTTAGCATGCGAGAGGTAGCGGGATCGATGCCCGCATCCTCCATATGATGGTCCTCTGTATGATCATGTTTTTGGTATATTAACCCTAACACTAGGCATGAACATGGAAGTTCTTATTAGTTAAAACCCAACGTCATAGGCTGAAAGCCCCCAGTAAATGAGCCTCACTAAAATGGACAAACCTCAGGAAAAACTGGTGATATCTATTGTTGCCTTTTAAAATTCAAAGTACAGTAATATGTTCAATCCACCAACATGACAAGAGCACAAACTATTCCATTAAATGATCGATCAACTACAAATACAACTTTAACTTCAGCTACTACAAAGCCTTCTTAACAGCATTGTGAATGAGCGGATGGATGGATGACTGTAAGGGGGATTAGCTCAGATGGTAGAGCGCTCGCTTAGCATGCGAGAGGTAGCGGGATCGATGCCCGCATCCTCCAATAGTTTTTTAAAAGCCAGACTACGCTGACCTCATTAATGTGCGTCTTGTTTGTACTGTCAACTGTTTGTTACAACATGTCCGAGAAACTCTGGCCTTCATTTGTAAAAAATCAATAACATATTATGTGTCCTGCCATTACTGCAGACAGGGCGTCTCTTTATCCTATTGCCATTTATCCCTCTCAATCCCATTGCATTTCATGAATAATAATAATATGTCTGGACAAGTTGAATAATGTACAAAGTGAAATGAGGGGGATTAGCTCAAATGGTAGAGCGCTCGCTTAGCATGCGAGAGGTAGCGGGATCGATGCCCGCATCCTCCACTCCTTTTTCCTGTATCAGTGTTCACCAAGTTGCCGGGTAATGTCACGTTCATATACAGTCAGATTGGTCTCTGTTGCCATCCTCCGTAAGTTTTCCTGAAGAAAATCCTCTCCAGTGAAGAACCAGTAAAGGCGCTTCCCAGTGTCATACTGGTTCATACATAGTCGGACGTCTCTTTCCCAGTCGCCCTCATATATGGAATACATCCAATATTGGGGGTAAATGTTTGAAATCAACAGCGCAGAGCTACGGTATTGCTCATAACTAAAACTATATGTCTATATATTTCTTTCATAACTAGGAATGCAAAATCGTCACTCAGTATTTGATTAACCTTAGGCTTGAATTTAAAAAGTTTAGCAATATTTTAAAATTCAAAGTAGGATCAAGACCTTGTCATTAGCGTCAATATTCATTCAAAACTTGAGCTTCAAAAAAAAAACAAGTACGTCTTATTAACCAGCAGGGGGATTAGCTCAGATGGTAGAGCGCTCGCTTAGCATGCGAGAGGTAGCGGGATCGATGCCCGCATCCTCCATATGTTTTCCTGCAGAAAAAAATCGGCCTCAGTGTCAAGAAAATCGAGGTCAAATTGGCGGACAGTGTCATTTGTCAAGTACAGCCGGATTATTTCCCAGTCACGTTCATATACTGGTACATCTCAATTATTAGATTGGAGAAGTTTGTATATTTTAATAATTCAATTCCAGTAGATATAACTATAACAATGGAGAAACGATGTGAAACAATTAATATCTGCCTTACAATGATAGTGATCTAGAGACAGAATATGTAGATTATGCCTTTAGTTTAGTTTGGCTTTCAAGCGTCGAGCATGTCAAGAGTAGAGATGCAAAGCATAAATCACTCTACACACTTTGCCTCAGAAGCAATCAAGAGAATAGATAACGTTGCAATCTATATAAAGCATTGTACATTATTGTATATAAAGCAGATAATTTTTTTAGGACTTAGATCAGAAATATTTTTGTGAGTAAAAGTGAGAGACTTGATTTGTTTCACCTTATTATAAGAGTCGTTTCGTATGGTTCTTGCATGGTTGGCGTATTTAAAAAGGTGAGGTATGGTAAACCAAAAAGCGAGAGCTCCTGTCCGCACACACGTGTTGTTCATCACGTATCCACAAACTCTTTTAAGATACGTCAATGCCAAGGTCAGCGGCGGGACAGGAGCACCGCTCCACTTACCGACAGACCTTCCACCTGTTTATATAGGGCTCCACACGGACGATAATCAGCTCATGGTGCTCATTTTGAAAGATTCTGGAAAAGGACACTATAAGGCCTCAAACACTTTATTTGCTTCTATATTTCCCATAATTTAAAAGAAAGCGGACAAAATATGTCTCACGAACGACAGCCTTCTGGGATATGGAACCCCCAGAACGTTGAGTTCAGTGGGGTTGAGGTTATTGGTCGTTGGTGATGGGCTCTGCGGCTCCGCTCGTGAACATGAGCTGTAAGCTATAATCAGCATTAAAAAAAAGAAAGACATTTCCCTTTGGGTGTATTTAATCCATATAATATACAAGTTTCACTTTAAATATAATTATTGAAATATTCAATTAGGCCTTTATTGAGATGCACCTGTATGTAGCCTAATATATCCACTATTGGGGGAAAATGTGTAGCCTACTCAAAACCGCAGAATTTCGAAATTGTTCAAACTATACGTCTATATGTCTTTCATGGGCCTGTCCTCTTCCTCATAAATCCTGCCCCTTGGCCAAATCATCCGTATATGGTTGCCCATCAGACTTGTAGCTGTGGATGCATGATAACCTTCTAAAACTCAGAGATAAAACAGAAATCCTTCTAATCAGTCCCAAATCTCAACGGACAAAATGGTCTCAGTTTGAACCTTGATGGAACACCAGTAGGCCTACAATCTGCTTCCGTTGACAGAAAACTTGGCATACTGCTTGACCCCTCACCCGATCCCCACATTAAATCCCTCACTAAGACTGCATTCTTCCACCTCCGTAACATAGCCCGCATTCGCCCCTTCCTCTCTACCTCTGATGCACTAACCCTGGATCACTCCTTCATTACCTCACGTTTCGGCTACTGCAACTCTTTGAAGCCCATGTATCTCAAGACCTTTGTTTCAAGAACACTTCTTTTCCATCACTGCAAAAACCCTCTGTATATATTATTTATTTATATTTGTCTTGTTGAACTTCTTGTTGTGCTGTCTTGCTCTGTGTGTGCGAATTATTCTGCAAAGCGACATTGAGTGTGTGAAAGGAGCTTTATAAAATAAGTTATAATTAGAAATGCAAAAATGACATCAATATGTGTTTAACCTTAGGCTTGAATTTTAAAAAGTTGGGCAACTTTTTTTCAATTCAAAGCAGGCTAATATGTAAAATCCATAGCCTTCCCTTCCAACATTTGAGCTGCACAAACTTCTTCACGCTTTCTTCAAAAGGACAGATAAATTCAGAACCAAGTACCACTCTTCAGTCAGTAGGATTAGCTCAAATGGTAGAGCGTTGCCTTGTCCCACCCAGCGATCCCATCCGGTCCAATGACTGCTCCCTAATAAATGGATTGATTAATAGTAATAAATGGGAAATAAAATGTCATTGAGATTGGATTGAAATAGCCGTTAAAGTGTCTTACCTGAGCCTCGTCGGACAGATTGTTTTCACTCTCCCGTGCAGCCTCAGAGGTGTCAGGCAGAACTGAAGGGGCAGCAGCAGGATGTTGTCCTCCATCACGTGACGTGGACGGCAGATCATCAGGTGATGCAGAGGCCTGAGGACTCGTCATCAAAGGTGAGGGCCTGTTCTCCAGATGACGGCAGGGGTCATCCTCATCGAGCACAGGAACTGTGATGTCCTCTGTGATCTCTTCTGCAAATCCCTCATCTTGTATGTCCTCATCACTGACTTCCTCCACCAGCCTGTCCTCCTCCTCTGGGTTCTGGAGCACTGGAGTCAGTGTTTTGCCGGTCTGGTTGCACAAGTACTCCATTCCCAGCAATTCACCTACAAAAACAAAACAGAAAAAAAGAAAGTATTCTTAATATTTGTAAGCAATATAGCACTCGTGATCGTGGGGTTGGTTGGTAATGGATAATCCACCGGTGTTGTTCGGCCGTAGGCACGAGGCTAGAGGCAGAGTTGTGCAGGTAACAACATCGGTGGATTATCCATTACCAACCCCACGATCACGAGTGCTATATTGCTTTTATACAACAATTCTACTGCCAACTAACTAACATTAAAACAGTGTCAGAGTGGGGATGTCCTGGGATATTCCCACTCATGGAATGTCCATCATGTGGAATCGACGATCATTGGATAATGCTGCGATTATGTCCCTCCCACGGACGCTCAGCGTCTCTGGGGGTGAATGGAGGAGTGGGCTGGCCTGGACTCTGGGCTTCTGCGTGATAATTGGAGGGTCTGCGAAAGACTGAGTTGCTGTTTGATTGACAGCGATTTTGAACTATAAAAAGTCGCCGGAGCTGTCTTCATTCCTCAGTCCCATCGCGGATTTTGCAAGCAAGTCGAAAGACGAACTGCAACCTATTTCTTGATATTTGCTTGGCGAAATTGCTAGACAATTTATCGTACATTTCATACACTTATTCACACAATTCCTTGCTTCAGTTTAACATAATTCCCACATTTCCTTGTTCAAGTTTAATATAATTTTGGTAGTTGGCCATCACTTTGACTCCGCCTGAGGTCTGAACTTCAAGACCTGTATTCAGATCGGGACTTGCAGGGTGACAGGGGAAAGCGGTGTGATTTCTTGGTGTTCCTTAAAGACATGGAGTTGGACAGTGCAATGCCTCAGCTTTACAAACTGTTCTCATTAGTGGCAACAATTGGTGCTACATCTGCAGGCAGTGGCGGTGCCAGAGATTTTTTCTTGCTGGTGCTACAGTGGGTCTGAAATATTCAGTGATGGTGCTGAGGGATGTACTGTATGGTAATATATATATTCGCAAGGCCAGACGCATGGTGTTCAAAAGTCAGTTTCAAGCATTATGTAAATGCCTCTGTTGATTCACAAGCAACAGCAATTGATAGATCTCATATAGAAGTGAACTGTGACAGTGTCAACAGCATCAAAGACAACCCGGGCTACACAGAGCATAAACAAACAAACCAACAGATCATCCGACCCACAGAGGACAACATGAATCACGCACCAATCCCTCAATCAGCGTGAAATGCGTGCTTTTCAACTGAAAAACACAACACTAACCCACAATGTCCACCGCTATTTGCATTACATAGAGAGACAATGCCAAAAGATACACCGTTATTTATTAAAGTCAAATAAGGCAAACAACAGATGCAAGGCTTTACCAGAAGTTGGACAAATCGTAATCTGTCCATGCAATACCTCAATTAATTTGGCTACTGAATTTAAAACAAAAATCAATAGAATCACCGCTTGGAAGTCCAAGCAAAACCAGTATAGTAAATGTCATATTTTAAGATTTGCAGGAAACATAAGGACTATGGGTTATCCACCACAAAATAATAATTATAATCAGCCTTAGTCTAGGCCCAAATAAAAAAAAAAAAAAATCAACTGCACTCACCATTGATGTTTTCAGAGAAGCACAATCCGTCTGTTGTGATTTGTGGCGAAAGCATCAATGATTTTCTGAATGTCAAGTGCCTTGGTCCTCCGGCTGTTTATGGCCAACAGGGCCAAGTTGCTGTTCCGAGCATCGCCGCTGCTATTCCTTTGGTAGTTTTTGAGGCGTCTGAGGCAAGAGAAACTCTGTTCGCGTGAGGCAGATGTCACAGGCAGATTAGTTTGTATAAATCTATAAATGCATCGTGGTAGGGTCTCATTAGAGATAGAAATTCCACTGTGTCATTCACTGTCTGTCCTTGCTTTTGTTCTGTTTCCAGCAGACGCCGAACCTGATGTAGCTCTGCAGTCAGGTTCACTTCAGTCACTCCATAGTATTGGTCCATTGGCCAAAGACAATTCTTGTCTAGGAAGAGCTTGTGTTTGGGACTCAATGCTGAGACTCCAGTCAGAACACCCCCAGTCTCAATTGAGAACCGTCTTTTCATTTCAGTCAGAAGACGGTCTATAACCGGATAGAAACAGTGCTCGCGAAGGTCATCAGAGGATGTGACAGGTGTGCGTTTGGTTTGGGCCTCAACAACAAAACCATGTAGGCAGTGGGGTGGCTGGACCTGTCTCCTTTCATGTGGTCTGCTCTACTCTGTATGCTGGCCCTGACGCACAGGTCCCTAGCTCTCGCCTGAATTTCACTCCATGATTCCTCTCCCCGTTTTGCTGAGAGTGCATCGATAACAGACTGAGCCAAGTCCACAGCGGATGAAAGCTCCAAACTGGGAGATTGTAGCTGGCCTGATATGAACTCAAACAGGGTGAGAAGTAAAGCAAACTGCTCGTCGATCAGTCCATTTACAGCTCTGGCCTCCGTTTTCCTCCGTGCATTTGGTTGACCCATAATATCCTGTAGTGTAGCTAGAATGGCAGGGAGTGATTTATTCATAGCCAACAAAGCTGTATACTGGTATGCCCAGCGTGTATCAGACCATTTCTTCAACTCCACGGGCTGTGCAGTTGATTCCAGTTCTGTTTCTTCATGAAAAGATAATGGGCAGCAGAGTTTGAAAAGAAGTTGTAAAGCAGCTGCACAGTTTCAAAAAACACACCCGCTTGTTTGCTCACAACATCCACTTAAACGAGGTTAAGTCTGTGAGCATGGCAGTATATATATAATGCCTGTGGGACCTCTTTCCTGAACCTCTCTTGTAGCCCGTTATTGCACCCGGACATCACTGCCGCCCCGTCATAACACTGACCTATACACGCGTTCTTATCAATAACACACTGGGCGAGTGTGTGTTCAATGCTTTTAAGAAGTGACTCTGCGTCCAACCCCTCTGCTGGAGTGAAGTGCAAGAATTCTTCAAGCACTGTTTCGTTATTCAAATACCGCACCACCACTGATATTTGCTCCTTTTTACTCAAGTCTTTACTTTTATCCACCATGATGGCAAAATGTCCAGCCTCCTTGATTTCTGCACTTATTTGACGTCTGACCATATGCCATAATTCCCATAATTTCATTTTGGATATCGTGATGGGTGTATTTTGCATTTCCAGGATTGTCCTCTATTTTTTTAGCTACAGTCTTATCAAACTGCCCAATTAAACTGAGCAACTCAACAAAGTTTCCCATATTGCCAGATCCATCATCTTCTCTGTGTCCTCGCTGGGCAATGCCTTGGCACGCAGTATAGCATAGACTCAACCACTGCTCTCATATACTCACGATTTTCTTGGACAATCTTTGCATGTCCTTTATCAAGCATATTTCGCAATCTTGAACTGTCTTGTTTTCTCAATCTGAATTCGGCCCCTGTCTCCATAGCAAACTTATGAGCTGCACTTACATGGTGGGATTTGAAAGCTGTTGTAGCTTTCCGCCAATTGCAGTAACCAGTGACAGTGAAGGTAGACTGAGAATGGAACTCATGTCCTCCACCACGGAAATGCCTGCATGCAAAACAGAACGTAGTATCTTTCGTGATCGAATATTCCAGCCAGGAGTACAGGTCAAACCAGCCACGCTACAGGTCAAATCAGCCATGAATAAAACTCTTTTGCTGATTGCCAAACTGTTGCGAAGGGGACTTCTTCAATGCTGGCCGACGGGGGCCTTCCTCAGGCTGCTGGCTAACATCGCTAACAGTATTCCCACTAGCACTAGTAGCAGCTTCATCCTCCACGTTCTCTTCCCGCTCCATTTCTTGTTCCTCTTCTTCGCCCCTACACTCCTTTGATGAACTGCTGTCGTCCTCATCCCCACTTACTTCTTTCTGCATGTCACTTTCAATTAAGACAGGCTGAGACGCCACTGATTCCTCTGGATGAGGTTGTTTTTTCACAAAATCTATCCATTTTTCACGCCGGCCAAAATAATACACGCTAGCTTGTAAAAGCATAATGTTCAATGTAGCTACTATAAAACTCTCGCGTGAGTGACAGTCAGTGACATCACCACCTTAAGTGAGCATTTCCTTGAAAAGGAGCATAATTTACATATACATAAATTGACAATTTATATGATGTAAGCCGAAAATGAGCTGCCCCTCTTTGAGACCAGCAGCCGCCACTGCTCTCGACCAATCAGAAACTAATAAATAATTCCATAGAACCCAATTGCTGTATAATATATAATACTTTAAAGGTTAAATTGATTAATAAATAGTGTTATTAAAGAACAAATTAATTAAGTTATTCTTTTTCATGTTGGATGAGGGATAATTTCTTGCCTGTGTACGCTCCAGGGGTGCGATAGCGCTCATCCCAGCATCTCCTTAGCACCTTTCGGCTGAGCTGGTCCACTGCCTCTCTCAGAGCGCTGCCATAACAGCGGATGGAAGGTGCTCCTTTTACGGCGTCCTTCATCCGGTCATCATTCCAGCGCATCGGCCCTTCAAGAAGATACGCCTGGAAATGTGCATCACTGGCACTGGTTCCTGAAGGTTAAATAAACAAAGAAGCGTTTGTCACACTTGAACAAGGTATTCACTACGTATGAGATGCTATGAAGAATCTGTAACATGGACTGTAATATTAGAAATATCCGAAACTAGTAACCCATATGTATGCAATACCTGGAATAAATCTGTTTAAGTGGAGGTGGAAGGACTCCAGGGAGGTAGAGCCACGGGCACACCTGTAGCAGCACAGCTCCACCCCGCCTTTCTTCAGGGCGCCTGTCTTAATGTAGAGCAGGAAGTCCTCTGGGTCTTGGATACAGCCCACGTGTTTCTCCTGCTCCTGCCATAGCTGCTGGATCCGTTCGTGGTCCAGCAGAGGACCTGAAAGATACCTGCAAGTGTACATTCCACTGTGTATTCAACTGTACCAGAGGTTGCCTGTCCCCAGGGCTAAATCATTATTTGTCTGTGGGCATTATTATTTATTTTTTTTAAATGAGGGGAGGCAACCTTTGTTACAGTGTATCTAACGTCACAACATGGGTACCATTCATACAGCTAAAACAAACTACATTATTTATTGTAAGTATGCTGCCCTCGTGCTGCATTCCTAGTTTGCAGGACTAGACAGCTCGCTAACACTGGTCTCAATAATGTGATGGAATTTCAATTCATGGGTTTCATCAGGTCCCTTTCCACAGGTGTATTAATCAAGCACCATGCAGTCTTCATAATCTAGATGCTTGATTGTATACACCTGTGGAAAAGGACCTGATAAAAAGCCATGAATAATCCACAAGGAGTGCTTTGTTAATTCCTTTTACTGAAGTTTCCAGCAATAAGATAAGTATTGAAATGAAAACACACACTCGCACACTCCAGCAATACAGGAGATTGAGACTGGTTTTTGGTTGTACACAAACAGAAATAAAATACATACATTTCTCATAAAATAAATATTATGAATTTGTGTCTGATAAAATCAAAAGCTGGTTGGATCTGTCATTATTCACATTAATTGATTTAGCGATACATTAACATTACTGTTAATATTTACACTTAGGGATGTAGCAGAAAATGTGTCCGATAATTCTACATCACGTCTAAAAAGCATATCTTACCTTAAGATTGATAAATAGATGAAAACACCAATGCGACTGGGCAGTGTCCCATAGCTGACATTGAGAAGACTAGCGTACCGAACGTCGAAAAGTAAGCCACAGGGGGGAAGAACGTGATTGGTCAAAAGTAAGTCCAGGGGAGAAACGTGATTGGTCAAAAGTAAGCCCCAGGGAGAAACGTGATTGGCTAATGTTGGGCTTACTTTGGCGAAATTGACAAGATGCAGTAAACGCATGCGAGAGTTCGATCGATGCCCGCATCCTCCACACTTTTTCCCCGTAGGCCTATCAGTGTTCACCAAGTTGCCGGGTAATGTCACGTTCATATACAGTCAGATTGGTCTCTATTGCCATCTTCCATAAATTTTCCTGAAAAAAATCCTCTCCAGTGTCCTTAAAGGCGCTTCCCAGTGTCATACTGGTTCATACATAGCCGGACGTCTCTTTCCCAGTCGCCCTCATATATGGAATACATCCAATATTGGGGGTAAATGTTTGAAATCAACAGCGCAGAGCTACGGTATTGCTCATAACTAAAACTATGTCTATATATGTCTTTCATAACTAGGAATGCAAAAAATCGAAATGTCGTTACTCAGTATTTGATTAGGCTTGAATTAAAAAAGTTTGGAAATATTTAAAAATTCAAAGTAGGATCACGACCTTGTTGTCACTAGCGTCAATATTTATTCAAAACTTGAGTTTCAAAAAAACAAAAAAACAAGTATATAGGATCAACCAGCAGGGGGATTAGCTCAGATGGTAGAGCGCTCGCTTAGCATGCGAGAGGTAGCGGGATCGATGCCCGCATCCTCCATAGGTTTTCCCACAGAAAAAAATCGGCGTCAAATTGGCGGACAGTGTCATTTGTCAATTACAGCCGTATCATTTCCCAGTCACGTTCATATACTGGTAGGCCTACATCTAAATTATTAGATTGGAGAAGTTAGTATATTTTAAAAATTAAATTCCAAATGGAGAAACGATGTGAAACAATTAATATCTGCCTTATAATGATAGTGAACTAGTGACAGAATATGTAGAGTATGCCTTTAGTTTAGTTTGGCTTTCAAGCGTCGAGCATGTCAAGAGTAGAGATGCAAAGCATAAATCACTCTGCACACTTTGCCTCAGAAGCAGTCAAGAGAATAGATATAACGTTGCAATCTATATAAGCTATTAAGCTATGTATAAAGCAGATCACACTTGCATTTTTTTTTATATTTCTATTTCCTATATAAGTAGGCTAAATATAAAAAAGGACTGTTAGATCAGAAATATTTTTGTGCGTAAAAGTGATCGAGAGACTTGATTTGTTTCACGTTAATATACGAGTCGTTTCGTATGGTTCTTGCGTGGTTGGCGTATTTAAAAAGGTGAGGTATGGTAAACCAAAAAGCGAAAGCTCCAAGATTAAAAAAAAAATAAAGGCTTGAAATATTTCCCTTTGGGTGTATTTAATCCATATAATATACGAGTTTCACTTTAAATATAATTATTGAAATATTCAATTAGGCCTATATATCCACTATTGGGGGAAAAGGTGTAGGCCTACTCAAAAGCGCCGAATTTCGAAATTGTTCAAACTATACGTCTAGGCCTATGTCTTTCATGGGCCTGTCCTCTTCCTCATATAAATCCTGCACCTTGGCCAAATCATCCGTAGCCTATATGGTTGCCCATCAGACTTAAAGCTGTGGATGCACGATAACTTTCTAAAACTCAACAGAGATAAAACAGAAATCCTTCTCATCAGTCCCAAATCTCAACGGACAAAATGGTCTCAGTTTGAACCTCGATGGAACACCAGTAGGCCTACAATCTGCTTCTGTTGACAGAAAACTTGGCATACTGCTTGACCCCTCACCCGATCCCCACATCATTCTTCCACCTCCGTAACATAGCCCGCATTCGCCCCTTCCTCTCTACCTCCGATGCACTAACCCTGGTTCACTCCTTCATTATCTCACGTTGGTTTAGGCTACTGCAGCTCTTTGAAGCCCATCTCAAGACCTTTCTGTTTCAAGAACACTTCTCCTCTTCCACCACTGCAAAAACCCTCTGTAGGCCTATATATTATTTTTTGTATTTTTATTTGTCTTGTTGAACTTTTTGTTGTGCTGTCTTGCTCTGTGTGTGCGAATGATTATGCAAAGCGAACTTGAGTGTGTGTGGAAGGAGCTATATAAAATAAACGTATTATTATTATTATAATTCGAAATGCAAAAATTACCTCAATATGTGTTTAACCTTAGGCTTGAATTTAAAAAAGTTGGGCAACTTTTTACAATTCAAAGCAGGCTAATATGTAAAATCCATAGTCTTCCCCTCCAACATTTGAGCTGCACAAACTATCCTCAGGCTTTCTTTCAAAGGACAGATCAATCCAGAACCCTACCTCTTCTTAGCCAGTAGGGGGATTAGCTCAAATGGTAGAGCGCTCGCTTAGCATGCGAGAGGTAGCGGGATCGATGCCCGCATCCTCCACTTTATTTTCCTGTTTCAGTGTTCACCAAGTTGCCGAATAATGTCCAGTTCATACAGTCGGATTCCTCTTTCCCAGTCACGTTCATATAATGGTGCTGCATGTAAATTAAATAGAAATTTGTGAAGATTTTCAATAATTTACAAACTCAAACTCATACATTATACCTATACATTCATTACACCCAAAGTGAAATATTTCAAGCCTTTATTCGATTTAATCTGGATGATTATGGTTGACAGCTCATGAAATCAAACAATCCTATGTTTTCCTTCAGAAAATCGGCGTCAGTGTTTACCAAGTTGCCTGATAGTGTCATGTTTATATACAGGATTCATCTCTTTCCCAGTCACGTTCATAAACTGGTGCATATCAATAAATTAGAATATTATGGAAAAGTTCATTCATTTAAATTATTCAATTTAAAAGGTGAAACTATAGATTCATTACACCTAAAGTGAAATATTTCAGGCATTTATTTGTTTGAATCTTGTTGATTATCTCTCATGAAAAAACAAAATTCAGAAGATTAGAATATTACATTCCAGTCGTTTAGTCGATAACAATGGAGAAACGATGTGGAACAATAAATATCTGCCTTTCAATGATAGTGATCTAGAGACAAAATATGTAGAGTATGCTTTTAGTTTAGTTGGGCAAAGTGTCGAGCATGTCAAGTGTATGCTACAGCAGTTGAGACGCAAAGCATAAATCACTATGCACACTTTGCCTCAGAAGCAGTCAAGAGATATAACGTTGTAATCTATATAAGCTATTAATAGTAGATAGTAGTAAAAGTAGATCACACATGCGTTTTTTTAATATAATTCTAGAAACATTGTTTGAATCGAAATTAATTCATTTATTGCTGGCAAGTAAGCACATAATATACACCATAAGAAAATAAAATGCCAACTTCACATTTAACAAAGACTACTGAGGGCAGTTAATTTCAACATCAACATAAGTTTAGCCTCATTTTTTTCCACACGTGAATTAGGATTCACCCAGTCGAAACTAGATGGAAAAAGTGTGTAGTTCAAAACGTGACGCAGCTCTTACTTCATCGCCACGTAGGCCTACAAAGTTTGTTTAGGGCTATTGTATTTGTACAAAACGGATCGAGCCACCCACAGAGGGAGAGGTGAACAAGACTCACGTTGTTCCTTGTCATACACACCCAGGTTGGGTGTGTCTATTCACCAAATCCCTCTTTTGAAATGCTATTTTGAGGAATAACGTTGCAACACTCGGTGATAAAAACCGCTCCTCCACCCCGTGGTTACCTCTCAGGCCAGACACGAGGGCGGTGTTATCAGGGGCTGGCAGTGATTGCAGTTAAAGCGCTTTGTAATGAGAAGATCAATGCAGCAGAAGTCAGAACAAGTAGCAGATCTTAATAGATTCAGTAACAAGAGCATTACACTAGTTCAATCTGCTGGAGACAATATAAAGTATAGGCCACTCTCATATTTTAACAGAAGGGCAAACACATGACTGGTTACTCACTCAGTAACGGTGAGTCGTTACGACTAGTGACGCGCTACAAATGAATGGTGATGTAGTACCTCTAAGCCAGTGTTTCTCAACCTTTTTTGAGCAAACGCCCCCCTTACCTTACCCTGATCCTCTGGCGCCCCCCCCCCCCCCCATTATTATAGTTAATTTTTTTTTTTTTTTTTAAATTGCGACACCCGTGGGTAGGCTATATATCCATTACCAACTCCACTCCAACTCGTGCTACATTGCTTGAATAAAAAACTTCTGTGCCGTTTTGGTTTCTTCTGGACAAGAAAATGTGTATTCAGAGTTTTATTAAAAGGTTTTATTATTGAGCAATTGAAGTTAAATAGGTATCAGTGTTTGTGTACATTTTTATTGGTTATTGAACCGTTAACCCGCAAACTTGGGTTCAATGTGTGCACGAAAGACTCCCTTTGTTTACGTGACGTTGCCTAGCAACGCTGTGCATGTGCAGCCTTCATCCGCTTCGTTCTGAGAGTAGCAAGCACGTTTAAGTTTGCGGCCAAATAGTAATTAAAGTAGTTTGTTATTATACAAGTTAAGCGCCTGTAACATCAGTGTTAAATGAGTATGTGCCGGTTGGTGTGCGTACCTTATGAAAGTGTTTATCGGTTCGCAGACGTAATGAGCGACGTTGCAGTGGTCTACACGTAATGCGCACGTTCTATTGTTTACAATTAGCATGCTAAGCGGAGTTATCTTTATTCACGTCTTGTGTTGCCTTACTATGTAATATGGATGAGATTCATGTTGCTTAGTGTAATGCCCCATCCACCGCTTGCTTTGCATGTCCCGCAAACCAACCAGTGGAAGTCAGGAGAGGGCGAAATAGTTTCTGAAGCACCACGCTGCTGCGATGAGGTGGGTTTGTTCATCGGCGTTACTATGGCGATCATGACGGCACTGAGCATAAAGTAAAAAGTAGATAAGACGATAGAGGGGTTAGAAACCCATATGAAGATAGGCTATTTATTTCAGTTATACTATTTTTGCACCGAAAATATTTGAAAACCATGAAAGTTTAAAAAGTTCAAAATAATGACCGCTACACAAGCGAAGTTGTGACGCCCCCGTGTTCGTTCCCAGCGCCCCCCTAGGTTCTACGAACGCCCCCCAGGGGGCGCTGCCGCCCCCGTTGAGAAACCCTGCTCTAAGCAAAGCACGACCCTAAAGTGAGGTGATACGAGGCCCCGTACACCCAGCCAAGGTTGCCAGATTTGGCGGGAAATCCGGCCCAATCTGGCAACACTGCCACCACCACGTAAACGGACTGGATTGGAATCCCTCTGCGACGCAGCCACAGACACAGACACAGATGAGTCACATGACCCGTGTCACGTGGTCCGACGCACACACAGATGAGTCACGTCACATGACCTGCGAGTCACGTGGTCCACAACACCCTTTTAAGCAGCAGTGTAGAGTCTTCCTGGTACACTGACACATCTCTGTCTCCAACTTAAGTTCATAGCCACCATGTCTCCCCAGCCTATGATGTGCGGAGGAACCAGCACAGACAAGACCGCGACCCAGGAGGTCCAGGACCTCTGTGACACGGTGAGTGAGGAGGTGATGGTCGGACTCGGAGGATCGACTTTGTTCTTAGAATATAAAATGTTCGGATGTCGTTGTCTAAATGTTATTATCTACTGAACAGGTTAAGGCGTCCGCAGAGGGAAAAACGAACAAGTCTTATGAGGTCTTCCTGGCCAAGTCCTACAAAACCCAGGTGGTGGCTGGAACCAACTTCTTCATCAAGGTGGTCCCCTGGCCGTGAAACGACCACCCTATGGGTGGCATTGTTCATGTATTTATGTCGTAAGGATCGATTGAATGTTATTTTTAATTGGTAGCATTATCTGACACTAACTTCCTCTTTCTGAACGTGGTTCTTTCTCATGAAGGTCCATGTGGGAGGAGAGGACCACGTCCACCTCCGGGTCTTCAGGGGGCTGCCGTGCAACGGCGGGAACGTGGAGCTGTCCGACATGCAGGAGTCCAAGTCCCACCAGGACGCCCTCGAGTATTTCTGATCCAACACTAAAATATTGGGGGGAAAAGTGCCTAAATGATTTTTAAACATATTTTTTTAAAAACACGACTATTGTTAATGATTGTTAAATATTTGTTGTTGTGACTCGGTTAGAGCCTCAGTCAATGCAGTGGTATACTCGCCATACACTCGCCATTCTAATAAAATAAACCAGTTTCCATAGGATAGCTGTTTTTTTCATTGAATAACAATGAAATGTGTACCAGTGTTCCTTCACACCCTCGATCACAACGCCCTTTTAGAATATTTATTTTCCTCACACACTGAATATCACACACCTGTCTTCTGATGGTGGGAAAACGAATTTAAAGACCGGGTAAACCAAATTCAGTATTTTTCTTCTTATCATATTAATTAGGCCTTAAATGTGTCCCTCAAAACATGTAAAAAATATTTTTCCCATTCATCATTTCCTTGAGGAGCTAGGCCTCAGAGAATGTTCTGTGTGCAGGTTTAAAATGGGCGGGTCTACATCGATGACCGCGTTACGTAAAGCGGTCATACTCACATAAACCCGCCCCCTGCTGTCCATTTTCAGCTTTGAGATTGGGAGGGGCTGGACCTCTCCGGTGATGGGCGTGGTTTCCTGGCCTGCAGCGCACACGCCCCCACCGTCCTGAGCCTGGGGTTACTGCTCATTTTTCATCAACTTTGAAGCATAATTTTATATACTTCGCGATTTTTTTAGTCCTTCAAATTTGGCAGGGTGGTTAATAATATATTTTCCTGTGGTATTATAAACTCAAAACCCATAATTATTCTTGGTTTACCCGGTCTTTAACTACCAATGTATTTAATAATAATGACATCTGTCACAAGCTGCATCAAAGCACCCAGAAAGGAACACTTGGACTAAAGAATACAGTATCAGATGTATGGTAATTATAACGGCTATAAGTAGATAAGAACATGTTAAGCAAACCACGCACGGGGGCACCAGCGCACAGCCCGTCTTTATCCGTTCTTTATAAGATCCCATGGCATGCTACTTTATGGATGCTTATATATAGGTGTTAGTGGGCCCCTAATACAGTATTTGAAGACGTTCAAGAAATTCAACCTTGGTACAGAATTACAGCCACTACGAGCCAGTCCCGCAATGATCTCTCCACAAACGTGCCGTTTTTAGAGGCGGGTCAATGGAGGTTGGGGGTGTGGCCCTGAGCAGCTTGTATTAGGCCTATCTATATTCCTACTATTTCCTATATATGTTGTTATATGTAAACATAAACAAAGGACTAACATAAATGTTTTTGTGCGTAAATTCAGAAACTTCACAATGGATTTGTTTCACAATATTATACGGGTAGTTTTGTATGGTTTTTGCGTGGTTGGCGTATCTAAGAGGGTGAGGTGGGCCTATGGGTAAACCAAAGAGCGAGAGCTCCTGCCCGCACGTGTTGGTCAAGACGTATCCGCGAACTCTTTTAAGATACGTCAATGCCAAGGTCAGCGGCGGGACAGGAGCACCGCTCTACTTATACCGACGGACCTTCCACCTGTTTATATAGGGCTCCACACGGACGATAATCAGCTCATGGTGCTCATTTTGAAAAATTCGGAAAAAGGACACTATAAGGCACGGTGCTCAGTTGTTTTGTCCTCACATACTTTATTTGCCTCTATATTTCCCATATTTTCAAAAGGCAGACAAAATGTTCCCCAGAACGTTGGGTCCAGTGGGGTGGAGGTTATTGGTTGTCATGGTGTTGGGCTCCGCGTCTCCGCTCGCGGCGAGGACTTGTTGTTCTGAGGCGCACGTCGCCACCGGCCGGACCCGAGGATATGATGCATGGGAACTAGACTATCACGCTATCCTAAAATGATTTGTTCACTTCTTTATTGCATTCAAAATATTCATTAAAATAAATTGCACTTTCCGGAAGATACACGCAGTGTCAGCCCAGTGAACAAAATTCACTGGGCTGACATCTCCAATAAACGGAGATGTCAGCTTTCTGTAGTTCTTGTTATATAGTTACGTAGGCCTACTCAGCTAATGAGTTATTATTCTCCTTAGCCCAGGCAATACGCTTCTGATGTTGTCTCTGGAATGGTTTGCAAGAGGAATGTGACAGTGTAGCCCATGAGTTTTTTTAAAGTAATCCAGTGGGATTTTGGATGACGGATTGGATCAAGTCTTGGAAATGTGTTTTTCAAAGCAAAAGAGGGATTCTGAACTAAATCAGATCATGTAATCCGATTTTACATTTGATCTGGATCAAACCTGCCCTTTGGGTTTTTCAAAACTTGGAAACAGGTTTGGGATCTATTTTATCCCAAAAAACTGGATTATCCTGATCCCATTGGAAGGGTTGGTTATCCTGAAATTTGGTATTTGGATCACAGTGATCCAATCCAATGTTCCTTTAGATGGATGGATCGGTGATCCTGAATAGCAAAACATCACATTCCAAATCCGGATCAATTTGATCCAGATTACATTTTTTTGAAAAACTGGGCCCCACCATATACCTCTGGCTCTTGATGCACTGACTCATGCCTCAGGCCACTCCTTGTGAATCCTCTCAGGGCAGCGGTTATCCCTGTTGCTTGTGTAGCTCACTCAACTTTCTATGAATATGTTTGGATACAGCACTCTGTGAACAGCCAGCTTCTTTAGCATGTGAGGCTTAGCTCCTTGTGGGTGTCAGTGACTGTCTTCTGCACAACACTCAAGTCAGCATACTTCCCCATTACTGTGAAGCCTACTGAACCAGACTGAGAGACCATTCAAAGGCTCAGGAAACCTTTGCAGGTGTTTTGAGTTAATTAGTTGATAAGTGTGTGACACCAAGTCTACAATATTGAACAGTATTTCACACTTTTCACAGTATTCAGATTTTGTACTGAATTTTGTGTTTTAATGAGCTGGAAGCCAAAATCATCAAGATGAATATATAATATTTCACTTTGGATGCAATGAATTTATTACAGCCTATATAATAGGCCTATATGAGTTTCACATTTTATATAGAATTATTGAATATAATGAACTTCCACAATATTAAATTTATTTTTGCAATGCACCTGTATAGCCGCCTGATCATCTTTTTCCCTACAGTCTTGTTCATATACAGTATGTTATACATCCAACATTGGGAAAAATGTGTAATAAACAGTGCAGAACTACAAAATTGTTCATATGTATAACTGCATGCCTATATTTATTTCATAACTAGAAATGCAAAATAAGGTAAATGTCCTAAATATGTGATTAACATTAGGCTTGAATTTTAAAAAGTAACCAAACTTCTTAAAAGGTCCTATGACATGCAATTTTTTTGGAAATATGCCCCCTTATGACATCACAGGTGGGCGTGTCCACCTAAATGTGTGACGGATAGATGAGCAACGTTTGCTACAGTCCACTGGGTAGGCTGGTAGACTGATCTATCCAGCACACATTGTATCGGCTAATCACACCACACCTGGTGGCATGTCATGGGACCTTTAAAATGTCAAAGTCGGCTAATATGTCCATAGCCTTCTCCTCTAACATTATAGCCGCAAAAACTATTCAAACTTTCTTAAACGTACGGTAGAATCCACAACCAAGGACATTGAGCCAGAAGGGGGATTAGCTCAAATGGTAGAGCGCTTGCTTAGCAAGGCCTAACTGGCCTTGATTGGTCCACCTGCAACCAATTAGTGGGCTTATTTAAGGGGAGTCGCAGTTTCTGGGGGGAAAGGTACGAGAGCACACAGTAGTTTTGTTAGACGATTGCTAGGCTGATTGAATGCAGTTGTTTTCTTGTTTTGGAACATTTCTTTATTTTTGTAATTAATGGACTTATTTTTGTTTAGTTATTTTTGGGACCTTGGTTTTGGAGGAAATAGAACTTCACCTTTTTGGTCCACAATCCCAAACCTGGCTGTCGTTGTCAACTTTCTCTCCACCATCATCCAGCCGCTCACAGGTCGCCTTTCACAAGTGGTGTCAGAAGTGGGATTCCCACACCAACGAGATGATGAGAAAAGGAACGAATACACGGACAGCGATAACAACGGCGACAGCGATGGAGAGGAGCGCTACGTCAGGTACTGGGAGGAGGAGCACTCCTACAGCAGTAGGTGCTGGAAGGACGACCCGTGGCAGGTACTACGAGAGCTCGGTGGCCATGGCATCAAGACGAGGACAAAGACATGGGTGGCCCTAAGGGATCGCCGTGTGTGCCTGCCCCCCTCCGTTTTTATCAGTGGATGTTCCTTGCACCTTTTTCCTCTGGAATGACACTGTTTTTACTGTTCCTGTACATGACCATGGCCGGAGATAATGAAGCGTCAGGAGTCTATCCACCAATAACTATGGGGTAGAGGTTCTGTCAATTGGGAGTAGAACCTCTTTTTCGGAGTTGGTCCACCCATGATGAGTCGTCGGAGTCAGTCCATTATGAACTATGGGTTAGGGGCTCGGTGTTTGGAGTCTCTTTCACAACAAGTATATACAACTCCCTGCCCAGGGACCACAGATTAAAATTATTTTATTTTGCTGCTCTCTGTTCTGCCAACCACTCAAGTGATTTGCCATTTGAGGCACGTGAGCAGAAGGTGGCACTGCCATGACGACTATGCCCAAAGTCCTTTGTTTTGGGCTGCCCACATTGGCTACAGGTATTGTAGGTGACTCCTCTTAAATATTTCCTTTTCTGCACTCCACTCTCCTCCTCAAGGGCACGACGGTGCCTGTTCCTCTGTGTGAACCGGGACACAGGAGCAGCTGGAGCAGGAACAAGTGGAACTGGGCCTCCACTGGATGTTGAGGCACCAGAAGCTGCAGGCAACATCCAAGGAGCTGACATGTCTGGTGCAGTGGGGGCAGGTGTGATGGGGCGCTCCCTGGTGGCAGCAGCCGGGCATCGGCCTGGCCGCAGATCAGGAGCCTGCCCCTCCAGATTTGGAGGGAGGACAAACACATGCTGTGGGCCTGATGTCAGAGGAAGGAGCGAGATCCTGGACTTTGTCCCACCCAGCGACCCCATTCGGTCCAATGACTGCTCCCCTAATAAATGTATTGATTAGTAGTAAATGGGAAATAAAATTAATTGAGTTTAATTTGAAATAGCCATTAAAGTGTCTTACCTGAGCCTCGTCGGACAGATTGTTTTCACTCTCCCGTGCAGCCTCAGAGGTGTCAGGCAGAACTGAAGGGGCAGCAGCAGGATGTTGTCCTCCATCACATGACGTGGACGGCAGATCATCAGGTGATGCAGGGGCCTGAGGTGGAGAGGCCTGAGGACTCGTCATCAACGATAAGGGCAGTTGACAGCTTATGAAAACCCCACATTATGTATCTCAGAAATTTGAATATAACATAAGTAAGTATAACAATAATAAAAAAATTTATACACAAGATGTCGGACTTCTGAAAAGTTCTTGTTTGTGCACTTAGTACTTGGTTGGGGCTCCTTTTGCATGAATTACTGCATCGATGCGATGTGGCATGGAGTGGATCAGCCTGTGGCCCTGCTGAGGGGGTATGGAAGCCCAGATAGTGGCCTTCAGCTCGAGGAATGTGACAGTTGTAGCTTGTGTCGTGCATACGTCTGGCTCTTGATGCGCTGCCTCCTGCCTCAGTGCACTCGGTTATCCCTGTTGCTTGTGCACCATTTCCTTAGACTAGGTAGACCCGCCCATTCTGCCGGCGATTTCAGTATGGATAGGATATGGAGAAGAGCAATACATTTCTTTCTAGTTTCGATGCGTTTTAGCGCAAGCCAATCACCAAGCTGGCTTTTCCCCCTTGCGCGCTATTGGCTGGTTTAACACAATGACAACAAGGAAGCGACGGCAAGCAGCCAATTGCGTACACAGCTTGGAATATTTAATAATAATTTGGAATGAATTTATATAAAATATGAGTTTCAAATTATTGAAAATCCACACTATATTCTAATTTATTAAGCTGCACCTGTATATGAACGACATGAAGAGGAGACCAATCTGGCTTTACATGAACATGACATTATTCGGAAACTTGGTGAACACTGACAGAGGAAAATAGTGTGGAGGATGCGGGCATCGATCCCGCTACCTCTCGCATGCTAAGCGAGCGCTCTACCATTTGAGCTAATCCCCCTACTGGCTGAACACTGGTACTTGGTGAGACCGATGATATCTTGTGCAGTTCAAATTTTGATTTGAGCTGTGACTCCTCGTCTGTCGAGTGGTGGAGTATAAATGAAACGAATGGTATTCTCTTCAGCCTTACGGCATATTTATTCATTAATAAGAAGAGTATATATGAAACACGACTGGCTGCCGCTCAGTCATTCGAACAACAACGTGCACTTGATTTGGCGCACTCACATACTTCAAGCGTAGTGACATCATCACGTTACCGTGAAACATGTAAAGTGATGACAACAGGATAATACTATGGAGTAAGGGCGCAATCACATATAAACACTTAAAAAGGCTATGGATCCAAAAGTTGCCCAACTTAAAATTCAAGCCTAAGGTTATTCACATATTGAGGTCCCTTTTTTGCATTTTTTTTTGCATTTTGCAACAAAGACAAATATAGACATATACATTTGAACAATTTCGTAATTCTGCGCTGTTGAGTAGGCCTACATATTTTTCCCCAATAGTGGATATATTAGACACAGGTGTATCTCAATAAATGTGAATATTGTGGAAAAGTTAATTTATTTCAAAAATTCAATTTAAGTGAATCTCATATATTATTATACAGATTTGAAAAACCAAGTACAAACTAGAGGCAAGAAGGGGGATTAGCTCAAATGGTAGAGCGCTCGCTTAGCATGCGAGAGGTAGCGGGATCGATGCCCGCATGCTCCACACTATTTTCCTCTGTCAGTGTTCACCAAGTTTCCGAATAATGTCACATTCATGTACAGCCAGATTGGTCTATGTTGCCATCTCGTTCATACAGGTTCATCTGATAAATTTGAATAGTGTGAAGATTTGCAATCATTTAAAAACTGAATCTCATATTCAAAAAATTCATTACACCCAAAGTGAACTCTTACAAGCCTTTATTCGTTTCAATCTTGATGATTATACCTTACAGCTCATGCAATCAATCAATCATGGGAAAGACTGCTGACCCCGGGTCAGAAGACGGTCATTGACACCAACAAGGAGCTAAGCCTCAAAAGGTCACTGCTAAAGAAGCTGGCTGTTCACAGAGTGCTGTAACCAAACATATTCATAGTGTTGAGTGGAAGGAGAATTTGTGGTGGGAAAAGGTGCACAAGCAACAGGGATAACCGCTGCCCTTCTAAAATGTGTCAGTGCATCAAGAGCCACCACGCACAGACGTATCCAGGAGCTACTGTCCCATTCCTCGTGTCAAGCCACTCCTGAAGCAGAGACAACGTCATAAGTGTCTTACCTGGGCTAAGGAGAACAATAACTGGTCTGTCGCTCAGTGGTCCAAAGTCCTCTTTTCAGATGAAAGTCAAGTTTGCATTTCATTTGGAAATGAAGGTCCAGAGTCTGGAGGAAGAATGGAGAGGCACAGAATCCAAGTTGCTTGTCCAGAGTGAAGTTTCCAGTCAGTGATGCTTTGGAGAGCCATGTCATCTTCTGGTGTTGGTCCGCTGTGTTTTATGAAGTACAAAGTCAACGCAGCCGTCTACCAGGAAAAGAGGAAGATGAGAGACACGAGACCCAACATGCAGACGAGCTGAAGGCTATCTGGACGTCCATACCCCCTCAGCAGGGCCACAAGCTGATCGACTCCATACCACATGCCATTGGCATTGACGTATCTTAACAGAGTTCGCAGATACGTGATGAATAACACGTGTGTGTGCGGACACGAGCTCTCGCTTTTTGGTTTACCATACCTCACCTTTTTCACACTAAGCTCACCTTTTTAAATACGCCAACCAAGCCAAAATGATAAAAACCTTCACTCGTATAATATCGTTAAAGTCTCTCACTTTTACGCACAAAAATATTTCTGATGTAACAGTGTTTGTTTATATTTAAATATAACAACATATATAGGAAATAGTAGGAAATAGGCCTATAAAAAAATGCCCGTGTGTTCTGCTTTATAAATAGCAAATATAGGCCTATAGATCACAACGTTATTTGACTGCGTTATTTGAAGTGTGCAGAGTGATTTATGCTTTTATATTCTGACTCTAGACCACTATCATTATAAGGCAGAAATGTATTGTTTCACATCGTTTCTCCATTGTCATCGACCAGCTCTTCTGGAATGTAGGTTATATTCACATTTTCTGAGATACTGAATTTTGAAAGGGTAGGCCTACATGGTTCTGGATTTATCCGTCCTTTTAAAGAAAGAGTGAAGATAGTTTATGCAGCTCAAATGTTGAAGGGGCAGTTTATGGATTTGGGTTAACCCAAATCCAAATTAGAATTTTAAACAGTTGCCCAATTTTTTTAAATTCAAAGTAAGCTAATATGTAAAATCCATAGCCTTCCCCTCCAACATAAGCTGTGCAAACTTCACTTTTGAAGTATAAATCAATCCAGAACCAAGTACCGCTCACCAGTCAGAGGGGGGATTAGCTCAAATGGTAGAGCGCTCGCTTAGCATGCGAGAGGTAGCGGGATCGATGCCCGCATCCTCCAAATACATTTTCGAGTAAAGATTGAATCCACGTCAGTTTCTCCGAATTTACCTTGCAGTGTCACGTTCCATTAAAACCCACAACATTTCACAAATGCATGAGCCTGATCGAATTAAATAAATAATCTGGCATTATTCATTAGGTGTATATATGTAATAGGCCTCTAACCAAGATTTGGGGAAATACACACTCGTGTCTACTTGCTGGGTGATCTTGAACCTATTTTGTAGGCTCCAGCGTACAACCAATCCTGCAGCTATGGATGTTCTCAATAGTTCAGATGTATTACTATCAACCTATAATATGTTTCATAACTAGAAATGTTTAATAATCAATCTATCATTTGTATAGACCTATATTCATATTCATTTAATTTTAAAATTTTGAATAGGTGGTACAGAATTGTGTCACATATACTATTCCTTTTGTGAATAAATGTTTGATGTTTGACTTTAATCCCACTGCTTTTAAGGGGGGGTATTGTAGGCTAATCCTAAAGAATGTGTGTGG
>NC_140276.1:12651108-12686108 GCF_964030765.1 Micromesistius poutassou
GTCCAAGAAAGTGTTGAAATCGATGTTGAAGGGTCACCCTCGGCTTTTTTCTAATATAACAGAGCGTGGTGGTCTGCAGCATCAAGTCCCTTTCTGCAAAAGAGTTGGACCATTGAAGGCCGTGATTATCTTAGAACATGTAGATGAAGCAGTTGAAAATAGCTGTTGGTTATGTTCCTCTCCCCCCCCCTCCACACACACACACACACACACACACACACACACATACAAACACATTTTCACTGTTGTACTAAATGTGTGCCTCTTCATGACTATATATATATAAATATATATATATATATATATATATATATATATATATATATATATATATATAATATATATATGTGTGTGTGTGTGTGTGTGTGTGTGTGTGTGTGTGTGTGTGTGCGTGTGTGTGTGTGTGTTTATATGTTCCTTTGCCTCCCTGTGTATTCCCCTCCCATCTACCTTCTTTGCGATCTACATAAAGATCAAATATTCAACAGAGAGTCATGGCACTGATCTACTTTATTAACTATGCTACAGTTATTTCTCTCTCTTCCTCCCTCTTTCTCTCTTTCTCTCTCTCTCTCTTCCCCTTTTCCTGAATCATTCTCACATGAGAAAAGTCACGTGATAAACTGCTGTTTTCTACTTGATACACTGTAGCATATAATGTGTGAGTGAGTGAGTGAGTGAGTGAGTGAGTGAGTGAGTGAGTGAGTGAGTGTGTGTGTGTGTGTGTGTGTGTGTGTGTGTGTGTGTGTGTGTGTGTGTGTGTGTGTGTGTGTGTGTGTGTGTGTGTGATGAATTATATCTGTACAGGATGCATAGTTGGTTTTTCTTCTGATGCAGCTGAGCTCTCATGACCCAGCTGCGTTACATCACACACACACACACACACACACACACACACACACACACACACACACACACACACACACACACACACACACACACACACACGCACACACACACACACACACACACACACACACACACACACACACACACGAATAGTATAATTTACATGCAATAACACACTAAAGACACAACGATAAAATTGGAGGAACAAATTGTATGTGTGTGTGTGAGAGAGAGAGAGAGAGAGAGAGAGAGAGAGAGAGAGAGAGAGAATAAAAAAGAACGCGCACGCGGGAGTGAACCATCCTATGCCAGTGCGCACCGCGCGCACGCACGGAATACCCGGGTATGCCCGGGCATGGCGGCGGCCAACTGTCAGCAGCGCAGCTTCTTCCGGCAGAGAGACCTTCTGAGTGATGAAGAAGACCCGGCCAGACGGCCCGGCTACCACGCATGTGACAGCCGTGCGTGCTCGCACCGTGCACCACCGCGTTGTTGTGACACGACACGCACGACAACAATCTGTGCACCTCCACAGAGAGCGAGCCCCACGGAACCCCTCGACGTCACCTCCCCGCACGAGCGCCCACGCGTCGCCCTCACAAACACATTAAATATTCCATAATGCAATGTTGCAACAACACCATTAGGATATTACGCACACGCACCTTGCGTCCCCCTCGCCAGGCAATACTCTACCATACGCAGCTGAGCATTTCCCAACTCCATTTTGTCTCTCAATCTACAGTGAGTGAAACAGGAGGGGGATACTGGGGGGGGGGGGGGGGGGGGGGGGACCTGCGCTGTACGAAAGGAAATCCTTTGACATTTAAGCTGTAGAAACTGAGAGGGGGGGGGGGATGCTTAAACGAAGACATTCCCGTCCTTAGCATTCTCTTCTGTTTACCTTCCAGTCACCTTTCAGATGAGTAGCCTAGGTCCTACACTACAGCTGGCAGTGGTGTCTGGGCGGATGCGTGGCGTAGCCTACTGTCTAAAAAGCTCCGTAAACTACACATGTGTGCACGGTTACACAAGTTGTCCCCCGCTTCCGCCATTCAAACACACCGATCACCTGACTGTTCGCATCGCATTCTGTTGAGTACTGCAACACATGAAGGAATACTGGGAATGTAGGCCATGCCACGAAAGTCGAACACACAGTTGACAGCATGATGGAAAGCAAAACAGACACCTTAAGTATCATATGACACGAAACCAAAGCAGAAAGCACCTAAAGAAAAACCGATTCGAGTCCGGCCACCACAGCATCGTCCGCCTCATCCCGCTCTCTTTGCATCGCTGCTCACAGCGGATTCATGCAACATCATCCCGTGACACATTGCACATCAACATCCACATCGCCGAGCAGCCCTCTGCAGCCACAAGCACACCACGACGCAGAGGATTAGGAGCGTTTTGGATGCAAATCATTACCTTTGAGTCTGCCTTTCGCTGTCATCATCAAACTGCTTGATGTTTCATTGGAACAAGATGCTAATCTGTCTCTCCCTCTCCCGTCTCTCTCTCCCTCTCGCTCCCCCTCTCTCGCTCTCTCTCTCCCTCTCGCTCCCTCTCTCTCGCTCTCCACTCTCTCTCTTCCACACACAAACACACGCACGCGCACACACACACACACACACACACACACACACACACACACACACACACACACACACACACACACACACACACACACACACACACACACACACACACACACACACACACACACACACACACACACACACACACACACACACACACACACACACACACAGCCTTTCTGGTTGGTGTACTATGTCTGTGACAGTACACACATAGACCGCTAGGAGAGCTAAGCGCGTAAATGAAGCTTATGCAGCATAAGGTGTCGCACGTTGACTTGATTATACACAGAAGCAGAGACATCCCCCGTTAGAAAATGGGGCAATGCCTTGGTGAGGGCTTGAATTCTAATAGAATCGTGTGGGAAGACCCCGATTAATGTTGTGGAAAGCCCTCTCTTTAATAGGATCTTCTGAGACACATCAGTCGCCAGTGAAATGTGTTTGTATTCTAACTTATAATACACGGTAATGTGTAAACGCAGAATCACCATTGGAGATTCGGACAGAAATGATAAAATACCAATAATAATAAATATAAAAATAGTGGCAGGGTGAGCAACATTTCTGCACCGGCCGTGCAGGATTGGCTGGCCCATTTCATCACCCGGTTGGCGGGGCTTGCGTTGCAACCGGACATGCTGGATCCGGGACACGGGAACGGAGGGGCAGCCGTCAAGGTTAGGGGGTCCTCGCCTCGGGGTGGGTAGGCATCGAAGATGAGTCGCCATGCTCCCTGGGACGGGGGAAGCCTGCCGCTGCGCCGAGGGGGAGTAGGCCTATGGGGGAGTAGAAGAGATGTGCACGGTGCAACACGCTACGCACGGGCTACACTTTGTGTTTTGGGGCCAAGTGAGACGCGCTGAGAGAAGGAGAGGAGGCGCGCATGAGGCAGGCTCGACCTCTCCGGGACGGAGGACGCCACTGTGCATGTGCTGCCCGGCACCACCCCGCCATGGGGAGAGGAGGAAACCCCACGCACACCGAGAGACTCATTCACACGGACGCACGCCAACCATCCTCACGCGTACAATAAGGCGAACACTGCCACCCTGTGGACGCATCGCGGGATTCACCAAACGTCCGCTGGATAGTTGTATAGATACGGCCACAGGCTATATGCGCGCATTGTGCACGTAATCACTATAGGCCAGGCGTCTGCTACCTTCACTATCAGAAGAGACATTTTTGGAACCTCTCCCACCAAACCCCTAAAATGAAGATAACGCAGAGTACTAACTGTTGTATACATACATAACATTATATCAAAGAACGAATAGCCTATAGTGCGTTGCGTTTATAAAATCTGTAGTTGTAGGATGTGACGCTTCTTTTGGATGATTAAAATATCGAAACACTTATTCTTGTTATTTTAGTGTCACAGCATCACCTTGATCTCCAAAATAAGAGTTGTTCCCTTTGAAAGAGTTTTTTTTTTTTTTTTATATATATATTATTTATTGAAAGGAATTTTCACATCTCACGCATGCGCTCTGGGTCTGTGTTCGGAGGGCTCATCAGCAGCGCGCCGCCTCGCGTCTAAAGTCACTGGTCGCCACCGCGCTCTGGATCCGCGATGAGGGAGATGACAGCGAATCATCCGGTGTACCGTTAAAGCCTGACATCAGAAGCAACCACAAACAACACTTTGTCCAAACGTTAAGGTCGCCAAGACTCGCCATGACAACGATGTGTCAACGATAAGGGAAATAAGCCACCAAAACTACAGTCATCTATCTAGGGACAGGGTCGCTGAGAACGATCTCCAGCTTTCACAGCGTTCAACGTCCCTCGTCATTCATTGATCAATAGAAAATGTCTTCCAAAATAGAAAACGTAATACTTCATGACGTAATAACACGTTGTGAAGTATCCTAACACGAGGTACGGGTCCGGGTGGAGTGGACGCCCGGTCAGGATGTGGACCCGGGTCCGGACACGGAGGAGTCTGGCCTACATTCACGCCGAGCGAGCCCTGGGAGACTACGATGCTCTCGCGATGACAGCCTGACTTTTCCATGCGACCATATCACTCCGCGCTTCATAAAGCCCAGAGAACATACGACATGCATTATTAACCTCTCATCAAATTGTGCTTTCAATTGAATGTACCGCAATTTATTTTATTTATTTTTTTTAGCCGACGAATATATTTATATCAATGACATAAACTACAGTTGAGGTGTGTAAAAAAAAACAAAAAAAAAAACTAAACGTTGTGTGAACGCTGCTCTGGTGCAACATATGTCGGGGGGAACATTAAAGTCTCCTGTGCGCCTATGCGAGAAAATCCCACAGAGGACCCATTGGACAGCGTCGCGTAGTAGAAAGACAACACGGTGGAAGATTGGAGCCTATGTTTTGTTCTGTGTTTAAAGTAATGGGTCCCAGTAGGTGACACTGCGATGCGTGCCAAGGTGCCACTGTGATACGGTCATACTCCAAGCCCCCCGGGCGTTAAACACGAAGTTCATGGAGCATCGCAGACGACCTGAAACATTTTTTACAATGCCAACACACTTTTTTTCATAGTTTTAAAGAGGATGCTTCCACACAAACTACTGATTTGACATGGTGTAAATTAGTATGTAGGAGAGTAAATATTCACTAAGTAGACTAGCAGTCATCCTTAAGTTCGGTCACTTCAGAGTTGTAAGAAACGGGGTGTTTTGACCCGTCTTAACAATCTGTCCCACCACAGAGAGCCCTGAGCCAGAAGGACGGCTCTATCTCCGTCGTCTGCGCTCAACGAAACCCGGCGCTACAGATGCGCATGTCGGCGGAAGGGTTTTATCCACAGCGCAGTATTGTGAGTGATCCGGCGGCCGCTGCAGTAGGAGGAAGGACCGCGGTAACGGTTCTGGTGCTTCTACCTCTTGTGTCTCTCTCTCACTTTTTGCTTCGAAACCCTGTCGGTGGCGTCTTCTGATATCAATCGGTGATTCGGATGCACAGTGACGGCCTTTTATGACCCACATCCAGCGGCGTTACCCACCGTGCACTGACACCCATCGCCATTTTACCCGCTACACGTTTCCCGTGACAGCAGCGCTAGCACAACAATGGCTCTGAAGAGAATCAACAAGGTGAGGAAGGCCCGCTCCAGCACAGCCCTGCTGTACCACTGTCTAACACCGCTCCATAGCAGGTGTCCATCCACCACGGGGGGTCGTAGTGGGGACGGAGGTGGGCCGTGATCCCGGCGGTCGGTGTCGGTGAAGTTACGGGACGAAGCTCCGCACCGGAGCGGCGGCAGCAGCGGCGCTGCGCCGCGTCGGTGTCGCTGCTCCCCGGGTCCACAGCTCACCTCCACGGGACCGTCCGAAACACGCACACCTCGGTGTATCGGAGCCGTGGTTCACAGGGTTTTATGCGAGGAAAGTGATTGAGTTAATCTACGTGTTTTTCTTCGTCTCCTCCTCGGTCCGCTGGTGTCGGGGTTCAGCTAGCCCGTTAGCCCCGGAGCTAACAGCGCCGGGGCTTCTCCGCCGAGCCGGCTGTGATTTGAGCCTCCTTGTGTTGAGGTGCACTTGTGTGTTCTGTGAGTCACTTCACATCACGGATGGATCTCTTATCGATGGTCGTTCGGCCGGTGTGCGGTGGGCCTGCGTCACGGTGGTAGCCAGCCTGCTAGCCCCCCCCCCCCTCCCCGTGCTAGCGGTGTCACCGAGCTGGTCTGACAGCTAAGGGCTTATTCAACCAGCCTCTAGCCGGGGCTAAAGGTAGATGGTCTGACAGCTAAGGGCTTATTCAACCAGCCTCTAGCCGGGGCTAAAGGTAGATGGTCTGACAGCTAAGGGCTTATTCAACCAGCCTCTAGCCGGGGCTAAAGGTGGCCGGTCTGGATGGTGTGACAGCTAAGGGCTTATTCAACCAGCCTCTAGCCGTAGCTTATCAATCAGCCTCTAGCCGGGGCTAAAGGTGGCCGGTCTGAATGGTCTGACAGCTAAGGGCTTATTCAACCAGCCTCTAGCCGGAGCTAGAGTTGGCCGGTCTGGATGCGGGCCCCCCCGTCGTCGGTCGTACATGTCCTGTTGCTGTCAACAGAAGACCAAACCAATATTATTCGGTCCCTTCTATTTTCAAGTGACCCATTGCGGCACATGCAGGTTAATGTGCTGGCCTCTACATTCGCTGTACCAGCTATTGTAGTTAGACGACCCAAAGTAATGGTTTACTGATGCGCCTTCACTATCCCATTCTATAACCCTGTTCTGTTATTGGTATTACGTTGATGAATAGCAATTTACTACACCGTGGGCCCTTCACGCCGGTTACTCCGTGTATCAATGCCCACAGTAAAACCATTAGCTCCATAAGTCATCTATGCTGCTGTCAGGTGGGCTGCAGATCAGTTCAGAAATGGTGTATAACGTTACATTTTACATACAAAATGTAGTGTAATGCAAGCAAGCTTAGCATTTCATCAATGCTATATCCAGCAGTATTATAGTTCTTGTTGATATGTTCTTAATCACAGTAAGTACATTGGTGTATGTGTGTCATAACTATGCTAACAAATACAACTTTGGCTTCATTTCTTTTTCTCAGGAGTTGACTGACTTGGCACGGGACCCGCCAGCCCAGTGCTCTGCCGGCCCAGTAGGAGAGGACAGTAAGTAGACCTCTACCTGTCTGAGACGCCCACAGCACATACCGTCAACCCTCTTCTTGGTGGTCCATGTTCCATGTAATTTAGTTTGTAAGGGATCAGTAGGTCACCGCCAAGTGTGTTATTAGCCCTCCAGACTAACTTGCACTTCCAAAGTGTGTCATGCTCCCGGCTACGTGTTTCCTTATCCCCAAACCAAGATCTATGGGGAACCAGTTTGTTGTCTGTGTCAGTGATTTAGATTCTCCAGTCTGCAATGACGTCACCAGTTTTTTTGGCAAACAAGTTTGGTTTAGTCTGCCATAGCTTTTTTACTCACATTATGCTTTTACTACTTAAAAAATTCCTATTCCTACATTACTATTTATCAACATAGTAAACTTTGCTCCCCAGTCATAGTTTGGGTCGTCAGAGGCCAATGCTAATTGAGGAAATGTTTTTGTTTTGTTTTGTTTTGTTTGAGACGGGAATTCAAGCCTGTTCTACAAGGTTCCTTCCTACATATGGGCACAGTTTAACCTTTTCCTCCTGTCAACATGGGCATTTTGTGAACAAGGACACAGAGATACACAAACACACACACACCAAATGCAGGTAAATTACTGGGGCAGATTATATGGAAGTTAGACCAGCATCTGGAAGCAATTTTCCCTGCCTGAGGTTCAAACAGCACATAAAATATCTTGTATCTTTGCTTAAGATGAACACTTACACTCAATTATGCTTTATAAGTCTTTTAACAGTGTATGGACAAATCTAGCCAGTGAGATATTCACCTCGGTCTCAACATTAGCCGTTTCCTCATCAAGTTGAACGTTTGCGTCCTAGGTGTTTGTACCGAGCTGGGAAAATGTCAAGAATTGTAAATGATGATGATGCATATTATTGGTTTGCTAAACTTGAGATCTAGAGATGACTGGCTCTCAATAAATGGCCTGTTCTAGGAGCCCCTGTGTTTGAGAGCACCCTGGTCCCCCCCCACCCCCCCCTGCCTCTTCAAACACAACCAAGCCTTCTGTTCAGAGTACAAGTACACTCTAGCCAGCTGCCCATTTCAATTTGAATCAAATTTCAACCCATGCAATATAATGACATTCATTTATACATTTACATTAGATATGAGCACATCTACAGGGTTTTAGTCACACCAGTTTAGGTGGAATTAGGTCTAGGTCTGTTCCTTATGTCATTGAGGCCTCCCTCTTTCAGGCCCATCAGTCCCATTCAGGGATCCATCCCTAGTTACACCAATCAGGAGTAGTAAATAGAGTGGAGAGAGATGGTCTATCATTTTTAGGGCTGTAGTCAACCAAAGGAAATCTTTTAGACCAAAATTAAACTCTACGACCAATAGTTCTGTTTGGAGGAGGTCAGTGTGTTGCAGATCCTCTCATGTTCTTGAGTCCCCCTCGGTAATGGCAGAGCGTCGATGTATAGCAGGTCGCACCAGACGAGCCACAGACACCGTGAACGCACCGGACAGTAGTAGAAAGACAACATGTCAGGAGATTAGAGTCTAGGTTTTGTTCTGTGTATAATGTAATGGGTCCCATTGGGTGACACTGCGATGCGTGCCAAGGTGCCATATGTGATACGGTCATACAAGCCCCCCTGGCGTTAAACACAAAGTGTATGGAAGGAGCATTGCAGATAACCTGAAAAAATATAATTTTTAGAATGCCAACACTTTTTTGTTGTCATTTTTTTAAGCAGATGCTGCCACACAAACTACTGATTTGACATGGTGTGGAGTAAATATTCACTAAGAAGACTAGCAGTCATCCTTAAGTTTGGCGGGTGCAGAGTTGTAAGAAACTGGGTGTTTTGACCTTTCTTATGTCTGATTATTATAACAGAAACTTCAGAGCCTTGAATATTCTTTTTCATAATTAATGTTATTTCTAACACAAAATAGCCCGTCAATCAAAAATAAAATGAATCGGTCTGCATCTGTCCCCCCTGCCCTGAAATGGACGAAGAAGGGTTTTCTTCCTTAGGAAAGCAACGTTGGCAGTTGTCTCACCCAATGACAATTTGGTCGACCAACCTACTAGAATTTGACAGCCCTAATCATTTCCAATCAGTCTTTTATGTTTGTCATTGATAATACAAGTTCTCAATCAATATGTGAAGTAATAGATGTTTTGATCAGGATTTTTTAGAGTGATGCAGAACCTCTTTTTAATAATAGTGAATAGTTGGATCACAAACTTCCTCTAACAATACATGACAGCATTTTATCAAAAAGTCTAGTTTTCTGTTCATTATTCTTCAATGACGATCTTGGATTATGATCATTGTGACATCTTTCTGTAGCTCATTCAACTGGTTAATAAAAAGCAAGTGAAATTGACATACTTATTTCTAAGACTACACCAGCCTAAAAGCCTTTTATTAAATCCTAGGAAGGTAATGATGAGATCCATGGTTCTAAATGAACAAATCTTTTTTTTTTTGCAATACACAATGGTTCCATCTCACCATTTGGAATTGAATTATGAACCCTTGTGTGTTTTTAATAACTTGGAAACAAGTAATTATGAGGTCTGTGTCATCATTAGCCAGCTGTGTGTGTGTGTGTGTGTGTGTGTGTGTGTGTGTGTGTGTGTGTGTGTGTGTGTGTGTTTAATTTGTCCTCAGTGATCCCTTACATAAATGTGGTCTTGAAGGCTATGTTTACAGGATTTTCATCTACATATAAATGTTTGATATGATTGACAGTAATACTTTAAGGTCCCGAACAAAATAGTCTTGACTAAACAATTCCAGATGCCAACCAACATTATATAACTCATAGTTTCCATGGTTTCGATCTTTGATGTTACAGTCAGTGACGGTTTCGACCACAAAGAAGAAATATTCATGCTGGGCAATTTTCAGCTTATGAACCAAAACAAATGTGGTGTGCACAGTATTGGAACTGTTATTGCTTCTTATGCAATTTGTAGTTTTGATGATCCGTCTGCCTTTTACAGTTTAGCAGTACAATCTTGGCAAATGCAACACAGAATGTATAATGTAGAAATTACTTCAAACTTGTTTTTTCACCCCCCAAATCTGTCTTTGCTTTGTTTCAGTGTTTCACTGGCAAGCCACAATAATGGGACCTGTAAGTAATCGCTTGGAAATACGTTTACGCTTCTATGCATAAAACATCATACTATAAATAATGTACCACATAAGTGGACCATTTTCTTTTATCATTGTCCCAATGGGTAGTTTCTGTGATTAATTATCAATCCTTCTTTCCCCCGCTCTAGAACGACAGTCCTTACCAGGGCGGGGTATTCTTTCTGACCATTCACTTCCCCACAGACTACCCCTTCAAACCGCCAAAGGTAAGACACACACACACACACACACACACACACACACACACACACACACACACACACACACACACACACACACACACACCTCTGCTAAACCATGGTGTCCCAGGGCTCCACAGTGGCAGAATGTTATCAGCATCAGATTCATCCAGGTTTCTCTCTAGATGGGGAATAATAGATGCTGCTATTGCTCCGCTCAACATAATGGAAGAAAGAATAGAATAAATGCAAGAAAATGTGTGAACACGAGTATGCTAAGGCAATATAAAATAAATTTAAATGTGTGTGTACAAAAGATGTAAGTCAATCAGTGTTTCCCACAGACCAGGTAGCAATGTGTGGTGCCCCCCTGCAGGGTTGGCAACTTTTGGTTTTTGGCCGGAGTGAGACTCTAGATCGAACGGGTATTTTTCTTTTTTTGCAGTGACATTTGTTGTGAGAGCGTGAGATATTTATACTTAAAAATCGCTTTAAAATAAAAAAAAGCGGAATCAATTTGTCGCGCTCTTTGTTGAATCTGTAGTGCTGTGCCACACATTGGTCTATGTATGGGAAACACTGAGTCAATTAATGAAGGTGCTAAATTTACAAGGCTAGAGCTCCCGCGATTCGTCAACGTCATCAGTGACTTTGCTGAAATTGTATTTCTAAAATGCAATTGCTGCAATTGCTTCAACTTCAATATCCCGTTGTTGCTGTGTTCACTTCAGCCACTTTTGATTCCAGTCATTGTTAGGGTTAGTAGTAGTAGCAGTAGTAGTAGTAGTAGTCATTGTTTGTAGCAGAGTCTGCTGTCAGTGGGGTTAGGCGTGAAGGTTCCCCCAGACAAAAAGCTTCAGTCTGCTAATGCTTTAAATGAGCCGTCTGCTTGCTGCGCAAAAACATCTGTGGCATTTCACAGCCGCAGTACCACCCTGCTACCTTTAGAATTTTACAGGTGTAGGCTGTAATCTGGCTTTACGCTACATTGATTGACTGTGTGTTTGTCGGGATGATTACCTCAGGGATATTCGGAAATAACGACGGTATGATTCGATACCGTCAAAAATACAAGTGCCCCTCTTTGCATTGATCTTATGAAAATATCTTATATTGTGTTTCTTTATTTTGGCCAAGTTTTGAAGCAGGATATATAATTAAATAGTTGCGTTGTTGTTGAGACTGAATGAAAAAGTCTGATAGTCTTTCAATATTGACCTCCCGCCCGGAACGTCATGACATCAAATCTGAAGGTGACATTTATAGCAGCATAATGATGTGTATTAAAACCATCACACATCTCACTAGCAGTTTATGTAGTTTGATGATGGCATTGGATATCGACGGTCCGTATTACAGTGATCTGGTGCAGGGAACTAAAGTCAAGATTGCCGTGTGTCCAGCGACGTCTACCTGCCCAGGAGACGGTCGAGCAGCAGCACTCCTCTCTATAGAGCCATCGTTTGGTCCATATTTACAACATTAGACTAACTAAAACGCCATTGGCTCGGATACGGCAACGTTTCAAAATGTCCCTAATGGATTAAAATGTTAAAATGCTGTTTTGTTGTGCACCCGTTTTTTTCACTCAAGTCTGCGATGGTTTCCATCAATGTACACATGTGGAAAGTAAGTGTATGGTGTGTTATATACAGGCTATGTGCGCTACACCCACACCGGAGCGCCACTGGCCACATAGTTTCTCACCTGCTTGTGAAGGTTGCAGAGCTCGCGGGATACTCTTCTGAACTGCAGTCTTTAATGTTGAAGGCCAATTAGGTACATTTTGAAACGGGAGACATATCTGGTTTAACGGTGTCAAAGTTAGGCTGCTGCTGAGGGCAGGGAACTTTGTAGTTTGCCTATTGTGTAGGAATTTTGACCTAAATGATGACTCAATAGAGAGCAGTGCTGCTTCACTTGTTTGCCCGTGTCCTCAGAAGGTCTACACCGCTAGACACACGTGACTCGTGCGAATGATCACATCTTCGGTTCAATGAGGTCGTCTCTGGAATTCGGAGTGTGAATTAGGCCTGGGCAATAAAACAATAAATGATCGTATCGTGATAGAGTTTTGATCAACATAAAACATGTTCAATATATATCGATAAGAGAGCCATATCGCCCAGGCCTAGTGTGAATATCTCTTAACTTAAGAAAAAAAAACTAAAAAAAGATGTTCAAGCTGTGAAAGCTGCTAATTTCTTCATTTTAAACACAGAGAACTAGGCTGCTTTACGTTTCACTGTCAGTTTTAATGTTGGGAGTTCCTGGCAGGCAATCGTTACTGTAAAACCTGTCGACTGGTGCGGAGCGCAGCCCACCGGGCTAGCCAGTAAACGATGGCTAACAAACCGATAAACAGTGAAACCTTCGGAGACTGTAATAACAATGGAGCCATTTTTATTATACAAATGAAGGCGAACAAAAACCTGAGGAACCAAGAGCCCTGAGAACCATTTGTCGACTATGAGGGTTCAGCCCCCAAAGGAACATGGGGAATATTACGATGTCTTACATTACGTATTATGTTGGATATTGATTACATGTCGGTTATTCTTATTCCGCTATCTCTTTATCTGTCAAATGCAAGGCCATCTGAAATAATTAGCATGCATTTTTGGATTTAAAAAAATCATTGTTTAGACAAATGGTTCAATCGATGGATTAATCAATGTAGAATCACCGTAAGTGGCTGCTCTACTATAAACATTGAAATGGTCTATGGTCCTCCACAGACATGCTGCCCTGTCCTTTGCCCATCATGCCAATGTCTTCTGTTCCCCTTCCACAGGTTGCATTCACCACAAGAATCTACCACCCAAATATCAACAGCAACGGCAGCATTTGCCTTGATATTCTGCGGTCACAGTGGTCCCCCGCCCTCACCATCTCCAAAGGTAGGCCCCCCCCACCCCCTTCCCCTCGGGTCCTCCTCTCCGCCCTGACAGGGCTGCCTCTGTGAGGCCGCTTGCATCGAGGTTCTAACCAGCCATGGCGTTCCACCGACCAAAGAGAGAGACAGCCCTTGGTTGATGAGGCTGTGTGATGTCATGGTTAGGAAGGGCAGGTTTAACTATAGTATAGCCTATTGGGTCTGTGACTTATGGCCTTTCTATGGAGAGTGCTGTGTTGGCTCAAACGACCTCGGCCTCTTTGTAACGGACCTCATAACGTAACGGGCGGTAGTGGAGCAGCCCCTATTGAGTTTCCTGTCGTGGTTCAGGCAGTAAACATTGCACAGGTGATGCGTGCGCTGTTGAGTGCGGGCGTTTAATAGGTCATAGTTGGTCAGGTAGTTGGTCTGCTCTTTGTCAGGTTTCAGGCACACACACTACACCAAACAACCTTTTGTGTGTATAGTTTGCCTCGAAAGTGGAAACACAGTTTGGTAACGGTCAACCTTTTCGCTAAGACCGGGCTGAAACACATGCTTATTGAGCATTGGGGGGGTTTACAAGTGCAGTGAAACAGCTAACGCAGCTAATATTACAATCTATGAGGTGATGTGCAGCAAGGGGTGGCTGCATTTCTCTCCGATGCTTTGAGTCATGAACAGGGTTACAACAAGGTTATACCTTCTTTTTTATTATGTTTTACTCCTGTAGCATGGACATAACTGAAGTGTATGCCTATGTTTGTAGTGTTGCATTTTTAAGATGATTTGTTGAATAATTGAATATTGCAAGCAGAACATATCTTTTATTAATGATTCGACATGAATGTGTAAAATGGATCATATGATGTATTCCATGATGTTCATGTTAACATGGATATTTATGTCTCCTTTTTCTGTTCATGAACAATGGGTTCATCGCCCCAAACAAGCTTTTAAAGTTCCCTTTATAGATCCATGTGTGGCTACATCTCATGCGGTGACATTGAACACAAAACAACTGATTTAGTTTGAGAGCCATTCTGTCCTGCTCAGCGTTTGTGGCCCTCTATTCTGGTATGGGGTCCCTGAGGAGCCATCAGGCCTTATTGTTCTGTGTCTTTGTGTGAACCACAGTAATGGCCACCGTAGCATTGGCCATAACAAAAGGCTTCCTAATGGACCATCTATCAACATAGGCGGAGCTTTACTAGCACCGTGCTGAACTTGAACCCTGTGCGAGGGCTGCTCTGCATCTGCTCACTTCTTTGGAAGTCTGTTGGTAGCCACCGATCTCCTGTTCATCTTGTGGCTCTCCCCCTCCCGCAGTTCTCCTCTCCATCTGCTCTCTGCTGTGTGATCCGAACCCAGACGACCCCTTAGTACCTGAGATCGCCCGCATCTACAAGACGGACAGGGACAAGTAAGTCCCGGCTTCAGCTCTACCAGGAGGGACTCCTAATCCTAACTAGAAAGAGAGCTAGATCTTATTATATGGTCGGTCCAGCAATGGCTAAAGAAATGCAATTTTCTGGTTGTTCTGAGCTTTACAAAATGTACATACATTTATTTTTCTTGCATGCGTGTCAAACAAAACAAGGACATTTTATGCATCACTCTGGTAACTTTTGTTTTACATTTATAACATTTATTTAAGATAAGATAAGATAAGATAGGTCCTTTATTAATCCCCCTTAGGAGAAATTCACGAGTGACCAGCAGTACAGTGGGAAAGAGTGCAAAACAAGAGTATATATACAAATAAATTTACCAATTGAAATAAAATATAATCAAAAACTATTTGAATGAGATAAACATACTATATACATGTAACTGTCCGTTTGTAGGTGACTTGTGCTTAACTACATTTACTACATTTAACAAAAAAAAATCTAACATCAAAACACAATCCCTCTTATAATTAGTTGCAGCCCAAATTTGATTATTATTATTACTTAATTAATTGTAACTAGGAAATCACCAAATCCCTTAGTAGGACAGTATTGACATTCCGTCTTGATGCTCACACATTGTGAATCCTGGGTAACAACAATAGTGTTTTCATAAGCAATCTTAACATCCTTGTTTATAGGAATCAGTTTCATGCCATGCTAATGTTATATAAACATTAGGAGTGACCTCGATTCTACACCGTTTAAAATCTTCGATAGAAAGACACTTGGTTGACCTTCGTCTATAATAGTCTAATAATCTGTTGGGAAAACAGATTTAAAAAAGTGTATCAGAGGGTCATTCCACTGGGAGGATGTAGGTGATAAATCAGTGAAGAGGCTTCTTGAAAGAAAAGCCTACAAGTTAAACAATGTTTTATTCTGTAGGGGTTTGATTCTTGTCTCCTCTGCAATTTACTGTTATGTTTTGCTTTGAATAAAAGTCCTTATTGTTCGTTTGATAAGCCCTTTGTGAAATGACAGTGGCATTATCCAATCTTTATTTATTTTAAACACACACAAAAAGATTTAACGTTAGCATTATTACTTAACCATTATATAAAAAATAAGTAAAATGCAAGCTGTCAACCTCAGCTGCACATCATACCCCTGGTAAATTGGTAAATTATTCTCTACACCGATAGGGCAGAAGTGTATTTTAGCTGTTCTGTACTCTGCATCATTCCCATGTATTTGTAATTTGTAATCAGTCAAAGCCTCTATGTTGCCTTTATCAATGGTCGGCTGTTGATGCCGTGCGTAATCAGACAGAACGGAGTTCTCGGACTCCACAGAGCCCAGAGATCCTTGATGTGTTAGATTAATTACTGTACATTATGTTGGTGTGTATTTAGGCTTATAGTAGCCTTTATTTTCTTTCAAATCGAATGCAGACGCTGACATGAACAGACCATAGCTGCTGTGGGAAAGCACCTAAACCACACAAGTTTTCATTGAGCTGCATTTATAAAAATACACATATCCTATATGATTTGACCATCCGTTCACTATGACTCTGCTCTGACAAATCATATCAGACTATGCAAATCCTTAGTGGAGGACAGCCCTAATTAAACCCTCATCCTGTAACGTGTGGTGCCCTGGAGACCAGCTCAGTCTGAGGGGCTGTCTTCAGGGAGCCACTACAGAGAAGAGCTGCTGGATGAGATTGATCACCAGCCCTGTGGAACCGTTAAAGACACGACCAAACGCTAACACTCTTCTCTCTCGTCTCTTCGTCGCAGGTACAACAGAATAGCGCGGGAATGGACACAAAAGTATGCAATGTAGTGTTGGAGCAGAACCATGGCCAACCACCTCTACGACTGAAGGCTAGGGGAACTTTGAAGTAAAGAGAAAACAAGCGACAACAACAACAAAAAAAAGTACAAATGAAAAAGCTTAAAACAAGATCTTGTTGGTTTCCATTGGAGTGCTTTCTTTGAGCCACGCCCTCCCCCCCCCCCCCCCCCCCCCCCCCCACCACCAGAGCACCTGTAGAACTCCCTCTCCCCCCCCGGGGCCCTCGGTGTGTCCCCCCCCCCGCCCACTCTGCTGTACATATTTTCAACTCGATATGGAAAACAAGCCCCTCCCTCCCGCCCTCCTCCCCCCCCTGTGACCCGACCCCCCTCCCCCTCCCCCGGGCCACGGTACCCTTTTGTTTTATTTGATTTGGTCACGTCCTTCCCATCACACGGCGTACGGACGGCGTGCCACACGCCAGACGCCCCGATCTCCCAGTTCTGAACCCATGTGCGCAAATTCACTCCCTCACCGCTTACTCCAAACGTTGATCACTTTAAGGCATTCCTTTTACCATCAGTAAAGCTTAGGGGACCTGCTCACCCACCCCCCACCCCCCCAGGGGATGACGGGTGGCTCGGGGTAGAGGGATCATGTTTACGCTCTGCACTCTTTCTTGATTTACATTTTTCTTTGTATTCTTTTTTCTTTTTTTTTTTCTATGCCTCATCACCGACTGTAGAGGTGACAATTCAAGCAAGCGGGGTCGGCAGTCGTGTCAAGGGGGCACGTTGAATTTTCTATGAGGAATTCTATTTAAAAAAAATAATAAAAAATCATAGCAGGACGTGTGAAATGGAGAACGTAATGTAAACGGGCAGTTCTGGTCTCCTCTTCCATTCTACGAAAGGACTTGATCTGGTCACCCTTCCACAACCCCCACCCCCCCCACCCCCCGCCTCACTGTGGCCATAGAACAAAGTTCTGCCCTTTACACACGCACACGCGCACAAACCAATGCTTTCCCCATATCACCTCCACCGACATTAGACATTCACAACGTGGAAGTTCTACACCAGGTAATCCGTTTTTATTTTAATTTTATTTGAATAGGTTTTTTTGTTTGTTTGAATCCCATAACTTTTTTTAAATATTATTTTGCTATTGTTAAATTAGAGGCTAATATCTTAAAGGCTACAGGACTGGCTTGGGCTCTGGGAGCGAGGAGATCCCACACTCCTCGCACACAACTTCTGTATATTGAATTACCTGAGAGGCTCGTTGAGCTTTGTGTGTTGATTAAACTGTGTAATAAAAGCTGTGGCTCCTGTTTTGACTCATTTCCAGGGCCCCTAGTGGCCACTGTTTCAAGATGGCGACACACGTCATGACTAGGTTTAATTGACATAATGAAGGGATTCTTACTGGAATTATGAAGTCATTCCAACGCTGGACCGACGAGATGGTGTTTTTGAGAGGGTGGTTATAAGTGATTTACTTTGGTCAATTGACTTATGTTCAATCAGAATATCAGGAACATTATTCTCAGATAAAGTAAGTGATGAATTATTCTAATAACTTGCCGGATGTACCATTAAGTTATACGCTTCTTGAATGCACACTGAAGATGAAAATCAAATACATTTGCATCACTCCATATTTAGTGGAAAGATTATTTTTTAACAACTTTTTAATGTTTTTTTTCTTCTATTCGTTTACAATAACACGTCTTACACTAAAGTCGTTATTGTAAACGAATAATAATTTATTTTGTTGATATATTTACTGGTGTGTATGAACCATGTATCTACGATTGAACAAGCTACCGTGTGGAGCTCTGGTCCTGATTGGCTGAGGTCCCCCCGTGACGTCACCTAACGAGGAAGCGCATTACATAGGGCAGAGTTCGGCCTACGGAAGCTCGCCAGTGACCTTGTTGGGTAAGCAGATACGAGCTCCGCCAGAACCAACATGACCATGCCTACCTTATCAAGCGCTGGATTCAGGATATCGAAAGGTAATTTAAGTGGATATATCTTAACAAACTAATGTGTCTTAGCTTTGCTGCATAGCCAATACTAACTACTTCTTCTACAGATTGCATTAATAACCATAAATCTGCAACGTTTGTCTTGATGCTGAGCAGTCCTGGTAACGCAGATCATAACTCCTTCATTGTTTGCTCCAAACTGTTCCTGAAGGTCGGGTATGGATTATGTTTAAGGGGCTGATGTCCATGTTAGCTAACCTGTAGCCCTGTGGCTGCATTGGTTTTATGTGACACTTCACACACTTGGACCAGCAGCTCTGGTCATAACCCACCGATCACGACAACAACACGTCTTCTCCCTCTCTCTGAAATTAAGTTCATTTGTAAGGCGTGCAGGCTGGCTTGCATCTCCCCTGTGTTAATCCGTTAAAGATAGCCTTCTATGAATACAGTCACAATGTTTTAATTGTCTCCAGTCCCAGAGTTAAAGCCTTGTGTCTGTCTGACTTTAAGGTGTTTATTTACACAGTGGACGCTTGGCTCTGACACCTGGTTGTCGGTGTTTTAAATTAATAATGTTGGGAAGGGATGCCAATCGCACCATCATGAGACAATCAGCTGGTACAATAATCTGCAAGTTACTGTTGAGCTCGACGAGAAAGTCAGCACAACAAAGTCAACACAACTATTACCAAAGCAATGCAAACAATTACGAGCGCGGTTGATCTAATATGATCAGTTTTTATAAAAGAAGGCTCCTTCAAGTGTATAGTTTTGCACTGGATACTACTATGGTGCATATTTCTGTGGTGTAATAATGGCGCAGGGATTAGCGATTAGCTAACCTACAACACTGTGGTAGCATTTAGTTAAATAAAATGTACCTTGTAAATGTAATTCACGTCTTCGAGATAATTCGCATAATATTGCTGAAGGCTCTTTAATGTGTGTATCGGAGTATACACACATATCTATAGTATATCGTATATCGGAGGCCAGCATCCTGTGGAGAACCGAGATGTCCATCTATCATTCTTTATATTTATCCTTTTTGTACACACTTTCTCCGAGTCTATCCTGACGATCTAACAGGTAAGGCTCACCATGCCCTAGTCTTTAGAGATGGGAGAGAAATGGCATGAAGAGCATGGCAGCTCAACAGAAACAGGACCCAGGTTTCTGGAGCTGGGAGGCAGCATGAAGTATACAGAGCCCTCCAGAGATCCTACAGCCTCTTCTCTGTCATGGTCCATCAGAATTCAAACATTACTGGTGGTCGCTCCTGAATGAGTGCTTTCCATCCATGATTGTTGGCATAAGAGATATTGATTTAATTTTATAAAGTGACAGACCGTGTTCAGGACCATGGCTCTCGACTTGGACCATGGATACTTTCCTCTTTGTACGAGCCCGGCCGCCTGTATAGCGTGTCTCCCCCTCTCCCTCCCTGCAGACCAGCTGATCGTAGCTGTGCCCGTGGCGGTGGTGGCGGCCACCGGCGGCTTCCTCCTCAGCAGCTACCTGAGCGGACGCAGCTGCAAGAAGGGCCGCGTCAACACCTGCATCTGCAAGGACAGCCCCAAGGTGGTGCACAGCTGTGACATGGAGGACATCGGCACCAAGGCCGTCTACTGCCGCTGCTGGAAGTCCAAGAAGGTCTGCGGCTCCTCGTCCCACTAAACCCTAACCCTAACCCTAACCCTACCCTAACCACCGCGCCGGGCAGCATGACCCGACGCGTGTGTGGTTGAGACCAAACCATGATAATTAATGGGCGTCACTAGGCCAGCCAATTGTCCTGTTAGGCCTGCCTGGACTAATGGAGCATTCAAATGAGAGACCTGCAACCTGTGTTAGGGAACGCTCTGTATTCAATCTCACTCCACATTACGTTTTCTGGAACATCAAAATTGGACTCAATGTTTCTCAGTCTATGGAGAGACGGCACTATTTGGATTTGCTTGTTCGTTCTCACCTAGTTTAAAATATTCTTGCTACCCCGGCTGTATTAGAATTTTAGATTAAATAATCAATGTGATCGAAAAGGGTTCAGAGTCCCTGCTGCTATTCATAGATGGGGATGACCATTGTAATGGAAGCGTCTGTAGCTACTACTACTAATGGGCTAATTAGACAAATCACTGACCTGATGAGCAGGCTACAGGAATGGGTCAAATCCTTGACTCCGGGGTTTCACCTTTCAAGAATGGGCCTTTATTTCAGTTAGAATCTCATTTGTGTGCTTCTCCAAAGAAAACGTTGTTAAAGCAGTGCATTGTGGGAGGAGAGCATACGTCTGTGAAACACACACAGGATCTACATCGCCGTTGCCTGCCCTGTTTAGTCATGGAAATGAGCTGCGTGGGATATGCTGATTTTTATGCTGCGTTTGTGTTTACACTGTTTGATCCCCTGCTGCTCAATTATGCAAAAAAAACATTGTCACTTTAGGAGACAATGACGTTTGGTCAACTAGCGGTGAAACCCTTTTTATATAATAGGGCTATCACTTAGGGCTAACACCCTTACCCACTTTTCAATTCACCTTTTCAGTCTGTAAAATGTAAATAATGGCATGTCCATTAAAAGTCAACAGAGCCCAAAGTGATATTTGCAGCACCGTTGGTCTTATTTTATTTGTGTTTCATTGTTCAGTCATTAGTTGACTCTAGGGTGGGTGCAGAGTTTGAGGATACTCATGACTCACCTGTTCAGAGTTCACCTAGACTGCACAGCCTCCCCCTCCCACCCCTCCTACTTATTGTATGTTGTACGTCCGGGCACTTAATGTACGCACTTATTGTATGTCGAGCTTAGCTATAGAACTTGTAGCATCTTATCCTAGCTATCTTTGTCACTCGGTTCTTTGAACATCCTTACTGTATCCACAGCGATATATTGTTTCACCTCCTTCTGACAAATGTTCTAATTGTAAGTCGCTTTGGATAAAAGCGTCTGATAAATGTAAGTTCAATGTAACTGAAGCCTTTTTTATGAACTAGTCCTGCGTTGTGTCCTTCCTGTAGTTCCCGTACTGCGACGGGGCCCACACCAAACACAACGAGGAGACCGGGGACAACGTGGGGCCCCTCATCATCAAGAAGAGAGACGCCTGAACCGGCCGTCCGGCCCCCGGTCCGCACGGCGCTGCCCACCCATCGCACTCAGGGGACCCCCGGCCTTCATAACCACTGCTGCAATCACAACCATAACGCTGATGATTAAACCGAGAGCTCTGTGTGTGTTTTAATCAACCTCGGCGGTGACCTGATTTCTGAGTCCTAACCCGGGGATGACTGCTTGTATTTAAATCATTCGTTGTTCACCAAGGGGACATGACCTGGACACCAGTGTGTTCTTACACTGGGTGGGACGTGACGACGCGGGGGGGGGGGGGGGGGGGGGGGGCTCTCTGTGCCGTCCAGAGTTAATTTGGTCGTTCACAACGGTTGTGTGTAAAGACGAGGTGTCTTCTGTTGACCTGTTCTGCTCTGATGGTGAGGTCATTCTTCATTCTCCATCAGCTCTCTGTCCCACTCAGCTCAATCCCGTTTTTACGCTGAAACTTTTCATAACTACAGCTGCACTTTGTGGTCAAAACGCAAAAATAAATCTGACTGTTTTCTTGAATTTATCTGTATTAATTTATTTTCTGCTTTTGTCGATCTTCCGCTGGGTCACTTAAGGTGTCTTGTAAATTGAGTCTAGTAGTTATACAGTAATGCGCACACATTCAATCTGATAACAAAGAGAAACGATATATATGTACTGCTGGTAGATCTTGATTCTGTTTTATGTTGTATCTGATAGGTGAGATGCGGCAAAAAGGCCTGCCTTGAAAATAATTTATTTTGCTTGAGTAATTTTCCTTTGATGCCGTGTCTGATTTTGCTGATTCGTTGTGTGTGATATATAAAATGTTGTGAATAAACATTTTAAGTGGTCGGATTTCTAGGTCATACTTTCTTGTGTGTAAAGACCTGCATTAAGTAGGCTACTTTGATTTGTGGCTGTGTGTGTGAAATGGATTGCTTCCGAGCAATTGTATCTCTCAAACCCCTTTGTGCACTCACAGCCACATTGCAATTGGACGCGTACAAGTTCTCCTTTTAACAAGAGAGCCCTGGTAATGGCTAGCCACCATGAGCGAACCCTGGCCGGCTGTTGCGTTCCGACCCCGGCTCGTTCTCCCGGAGGCCGGCTCCTCTCCGGCGGCAGGGCTGAGCGGACAGTGGAGCTGCAATGGCCACAGACCAGTGGCCATTTTAAGATGGGGCAGTGTCGATAGTGACCGCTAGAAGACGCTGTGTTTTCATGAATAGTCCAGACCAGACAGCGTAGGGGTAGGCTGTGTGATTATGGTGAGCCCGAGCCCCGCTCCCATAGTGACACACACACACACACACACACACACACACACACACACACACACACGCACGATGCATTTGACTGCGTGCCAAAACGCCGGGCTCTCACAAGAGGTGGAGTGGACTCCGCGTCCTGGTGCGTCCGGAGTGCGCTCCGTCCAGACGGGATGGCGCTCTAGTATTGGAGAAGGGCTTCGGGAAGCCTGCCTCCTGCCCTGTCCTACTGGCTATACTGTTTGGCAAGCAGTTATGCGCAGTATCACTGCATATTAAATTATAGTCCTCATGTATAGTTATTAAAGAAATACTATTATAATTCGTATTTGGCCTCCTGAAGGATTCACGTGGCCAGGCATACATTGTGCTTTGAAATGTATTCTTGATTGGGACATTTGACGAATAACATTGAATTGTCATTTATTTTTAATGGAATTCAGGTACAACTTTTTTTTTTTAAGGCTAATTGCGGTAAAATGAAGGTCAAACCTGTAGTATAAAGATGGGCTGTAGGGCTACCCCATCAGATGGTTTCGGAATATTACAACAGAGTTAAAAGCCAAGCTGTCAAAGTAGGCCCATAGCCTACGGTCCCATTCAACATGTTCACCATATGTCTGCGCAAGTTTCACAAATCCACCAGTAATAATTACCCTATAGGCCTACCGAATGTGTCAATGTCCATAACAAGTGGATATCAATAAATATACACTAATAAATAGCACAGTGACAATAGTAATAGAGTGGTTATTACATGTAACCCGTATTGATGAAGTGCTATTAAATCTTTTTTTAATATATATTTTTATTTTAGATGATGGATACAGATAGTGCATTGTATTCAATAATATCCAAATCATTGCGCCACGTGGTTTGTATAACATGACAACGTTTAGGCTGTCAAGGCATAGGGAAATGAAAAAAAAGGACACAACGCAAAGTAAAGCTGTCATTCGGGGACCGGGTTCGGGTTTGCTATTTCAGTTCCATGAGTCCACTTCGTATTTTGAGCGACGCCCCCAAATTCCGTGAAGTGTGTTTGCATACCCTCCGCGGGGAAAAGCGGGGACGGATAGGTGGAGGAATCGGGAGGTCCACCGTCCATATGCGCTAGAATACCACGAATTTCGACTTCATGACTATTTCATACGTCCGATTGGGAGAGTTCGGACCGATGTCATAAGGTAAGCCGCCGCGTTTCAACCCACACTTAGCGCAGATTCTTTTTTTCGTTAACAAGCAGTCGCATTTCACGCGCAATGAGAGACGTGTCGCAACGACCACTCGGACTGTGGTCAGCTCGCCATAGCGGCGGCGGTCGTGCACCGTGCTCTTAGGTAACGTTCATGACGCGAGGCGATCCGTCGACCCGCGACCCGCAAACGGCGTACGTTTGACAGTCTATCCGGCCATAGCCCACTGTGCACTGTGTTAATTGCTTAAATAGTTTTTCAACAAATGTTGACACGGAATGTAAGCCCGTTCTTTTTTTATCCTCCGCAACCGCATCGATGCGCACCTCCTCGCTGCTCGTCGATACCAGACAAAAGACAACCTCTTTTTTTATGGTCCACAATCGGTTCCTCCTCGACTATGCTTTTGTTATGAGTCTGGCACACATAACACCAGTCGTCAAAATGTATTTGAAAAGCGCGCTCCACATTTGACCTGCGCATATGCGCATATCTTTGCATATTGTTGTCGCTCTGTTATTGATTGCATTGATATACCGTGAAATTCTTAAAGGGGCACTGCCTTTTGTATACGGAAATCATTGACAAACATATCCGATATGTACGCCTGTGGATGTTTATTCCGGGAGGAATATTACAAAGTGTATTTATGTACATTTATTTGAAAAAGACAGATATATTCACATGTTATGACTGCCTTTTCAAACATAATGCCCAAGTGTTTGGTAAACATATGTCATCCTGACTATACATTTTTCCCCCCTTGCTATTGTCGTTTAACAGTATTTCTATTCTTAACCTTCCTCTATTCATTGCTCCGTTTATTTGTGGCTCCCCAGGACTCTGAGGCTGCAGCAGAGAATGGGAATAGGGACACAGGCCAAGGCTTGCCATTTTGGCTGAAGTAACAGCAGGACAGTTGTCATCCGCACATCGGCTACCACCCCCCCCCCCTCCCTTTTCCCTTACCTCTCCTCACACGCGTACAGACAGACACACACACACACACACACACACAAACACACACACACACACACACACACACAGACACACCCTCCCCCCACGGCACATCCACCGACAGCACACGACCACCACTCGGTCCCTGCTATGTCCACTGCCGTAGACGTCGCCGGCCCTTCCTCCCCAGACCAGGGCACCACCAGCTGCGCCAAGATCCCCAACGAGCCCCTGCGCCGCAGCCTGAAGCGCTCCAGCCACCCCTACACCCTCTCCCAGTACATCTCCACCCCCAGCGCCCCCGCCCCGGTGGACGTCAGCAGCCTCATCCAGTCCTCCTCCGCCCTCCACCACCACCAGCAGCAGCAGCAGCAGCAGCAGCACCACCACCACCAGCAGCAGCAGCAGCAACACCACTCGCAGCACCACCAGGAGCAGCAGGAGCAGCAGAGGTCCAGTCAGGCCGGCCCGCCCAGCAAGCCTCGCCGGGCCCCCTGCTGGCCCGACATGTGGGAGTCCCCCAGCGGGCTGCACCTGGCCCACGCCGCAGAGCTGCTGATGCGGGCGGGGCTGCTGGCGCTCAACCCCTCCACGGAGCAGGCGGCCGCGCTGGTGCAGCCAGGCGGCCAGCCGGCCCGCGCCGAGGCCCGGGCTGAGAAGGGCGACGCGGGCGGCGGAGGAGGAGGTGGAGGCGGCGGAGGCGGCGGCGGCGGAGGCGGAGGCGGAGGAGGAGGAGGAGGCGGAGGCGGAGGAGGAGGAGGCGAGGGCGGCTCGGGGCCCGAGGAGGAGGAGGAGGAGGACGCGCTCATGGGATGTGGGACTGAGTTCCAGCCCTTCCTCGGCGCCTGGTTCCCCTTCAGCCCGGCGCTGTTCCCGCTGGCGGCCGGCTTCCAGATGGGCGGCGCGGCGCACTGGCGCAGCGCGGCGGCGGCGGTGGCGGCGGCGGCGGCGGCGGGCGCCGGGGAGGGCATGGAGGGGCTGGTGGCGGAGGGCTACTCCCCCGGCTCCCTGGGCGCCGGCGGGGGCGGGGCCGGGGTGGGCGGCCGCAGGAAGCGGAAGCGCTGCGGCGAGTGCGTGCCGTGCCGGCGCCAGCGCAACTGCGACCAGTGCAGCAGCTGCCGCAACCGCAAGCGGGGACACCAGATCTGTAAGTACAGGAAGTGCGAGGAGCTGAAGAGGAAGCCGGGCGGACCCGGGTTCGACAGCAGGGTGCCCGGGTTCGACCTGCGGGGCTCTGAGTTTACTTTGGGCCTGGCGCAGGAGCGGGCCCACGCCGCGCTGGACGGGTAGCCGGCGGCGATGGGACGCACGGGGGGGGGGGGGGGGGGGCGGGCGGGCGGGCGGCGGCGTCACGGCTGGACGACGGTTGGGGGAGGGGCTAGAGCACCATGGGGGAGTAGGACGGGATGGTGGCGGCCCGGAGGGGGGGCCGGGGGGGGCTCGCCGGAGAAGGTCCACACACCCACCATCCTTTCTTTTGACAATCAGCGACTTTGGAGTGGAGAGATTAGAGGATACCTGCGCGTATCGATAAGTAAACCATTACAAAAACGTGTAAATAGTCTGTAAATATCTGGCAAAAAAACAACAATATGTCTTTTTGTTTTCTTTTTACATCTCTTTCCGGTTTGGATGTATTGTGTTATGAGATTAAAATCGAGCCAAATGCTTTTGTTTTCTTTCTTACGGGGAGTTTTGTTAAAATGTTATTCTGTTGTTCTGACGTCAAAGCATCGGTAAGAGATGGGACGGGTTCAGACGTAGGATAATTGATTTCACGTGCAACTTGTACTGTATAGCGCTGTTTGGCCTTTTCAAATAAAATAATGAAATTGACCGTTTCTAATTGTCTTCGGGGTGGTTGTGTACCTCAGTGCACACCGCTTACCTACGTGTTTGCTGTGATTCGGGGAGCACTTGTGTGCACATGTTGTGCGTGCGGTGTGTGTCTGCGTGTGTGTGTCTGTGTGTGTGTGTCTGAGTGTGTGTATACGTGAGCGTGAGTCTACGGATTATGACTCACCTAATGGTGTAGCTGTGCGCCTTATCACAGTGCCACAGACACACACATATACACACACAGACACACACACACACGCGCGAGCACACCTACACACTGCTGTGGCAGGTTGGCTGCCATTGAACGTACACGAGTACGAGCGACGCACGCACACACACACACGCTCCAAAACCTAAAACAAGGCAAATATTCACAAATTCTAAAACTATTCCACCTTTTTTTTTTTTTTTTTTTTTGACTCACAAGTGTATCTTATGTAGACAAACGCACACTAACGTACGCACACGTGATCCGCCGTTGGGTTGAACCGTGGTTTATAGGCTGGGGGGGGGTTGGGGGGGGTTGTGCTTGTTGCCGTAACGATGGCTGATGTGATAAGACCTTCTTCCTCAGCGCCACACTCCAGGGGACCGCAGGGAAGGCGTAACCATGGTAACGGCCGGCCCGAGGTGTCACGCTATAATTGGGCCACGGCTGCACTTCCTGTGCGCCTTCAGTCAGGGGGATCGCAGAGGGACTGTGCGTGCGTGTGTGCGTGCGTGCGTGCCTGTGACCGTGTGTGTGTGTGTGTGTGTGCGAGCTGTGCGTCTGTGGGGGTGGGGGATTGCGTGTTTGTGTGCGTGTTTGTCAGAGAGGCAGAGAGAAAGCACAGCACGCCAGCCAACGCCAGGACACTGCCAACTCATGGAGAAAAGCACGTCGGCGCTCCCAACACCGTGCTATTACAATGTTCCCAGTGAATGTGAGGAACACGCCTTCTCCCTTTCTCTCTCTCTCTCTATTTCTCTCTCTCTTTCTTTCTCCCCCTCTCTCTCTCTATCTCTCTCTCTTTCTCCTTTTTTTTAAAGTCCACCGTCTAGTATTTCTTTCCTTTCCCAGACAAAGGGGAATTTCAAATTCTTGGATCTGCGGCTTTTTTTTTTTTCGCCCTTCGGTGCCTTTCTAGTGATTTGGAGCTTAATCCCCCCACACACCCCCCACCACCCCACCCCCCCCCCCCCCCCCCCACACCCCCCTCCTCCTCCCTTTTCCCGTCACGCATGCACACACACACTCACACACATACACACACACACACACACACTCGCACACACACACACATACACACACACACCGGAAATCTGTGTCACCCGCTGCCCAGAAGGCCCAGTCGCTCCCTGAACGCCTGCAGTCTGGCTCCACTGGCCTGCAAGATGGCAGCAGGGAGAGAGAGAGAGAGAGGTAGAGAGAGTGAGTGGGAGAGAGCGAGAGAGCCAGGGGAACGCGGGGCAGAGAGAGAGAGGGGGAGAGAGGTAGAGAGAGAAGGGGAGGGGAGGAGGGGAGGGGGACAGAAGGCCAGAAGCGTTGGATAGATACGGGAGGGAGAGGGAGAGGGAGAGGAGGAGGAGGAGAGGAACAGGGAAACGAGAGCGAGAGAGGGGAGGGGTGGCTGTGGGGGTCATGGGAGGGGAGGGTGGTGGGCGGCGGTGGTGGCGGCGGGGGGGGGGGGGGAAGGGGGAGGGGGGGAGGTCGAAAGCAGATACAGCGAGAGCGAGAGCGTGAGGAGGCTTGCGGCGGTGGTGTGTGTGTGTGTGTGCGCGCTCGCCTGTGTGTGTGTGTGTGTGGGAAGAGGGGGGCGGTGGAGGGGAGAGGGAGAGAGAGAGAGAGCGAGAGAGAGACGTGCTGAAGGACGGAGAGGCAGCAGGGAGGGACGGGAGGGGGCAGCGGGGTGGGGGCGGGGGGGGCATAGCAACGTGAAACCATCGGGGGGGAGAGATGAAAAAGCAGGCCACAGAGGCACCGCAGAGAGAGGGAAAAAAAAAGAGAGAGAGAGGGAAAGAGAGAGAGAGAGAGGGAACAAGAGAGAGAGAGAGAGAGAGAGAGAGTGGGGGGGGGCAGGGGGGGAGATGGACCATGAGAGATAGAGCGCGTGAAGTGATGGAGAGAGATTGAGATGCAGCGAGACGGAGAGGGTGGTGGTGAGGTGTGTGTGTGTGTGTGTGTGGGTTTGTATGCGTGTGTGTGCGCATGTTGAGGGGGTTTGTATGTGTGTCTGATTGTGCGTGCGTGTGTGTGTGTGTGTGCCTGTGCGTGGGTGTGCGCGTGTGCGTGTGTGCGGAGGGGGTTTGTATGTGTGTCTGATTGTGTGTGTGTGTGTGTGTGTGTGTGTGTGTGTGTGTGTGTGCGTGAGTGTGCCTGTGTGTGTGCGTGCGTGCGTGTGTGTGTGCGGAGGGGGTTAATGATGGATGCGTCGTCCAGATAGCCAATGTGTGCTGTCACCGAGGGCGGCGGTGAAGGCACATACGTTCTACCTCTCTCCCTCTCCAACCACTAACCTGGTCCAGTACGCAGCACTGGGGCCAGACCAGTCCTCTGCTCTGGAACCATCTGGAGCCAGCCAGCCCGCTCCAGCTGGGACCGGGCGGGGGGTGGAGGGGATGAGGGGGGCGGTGGGCATCCTTTGCTTTGTTTGTTTGTTTGGCTTTTGTTGTTTGAATTATTTATTTAAATCACTATGGTCACACATCTTCCATGTGTCCTCACATGTCTCCTTTACATTCCGCATAATTTGTTTCACAATCCTACAAATGTGTAATACTAATCACGATTGATCTGTTTCTTGGTTATTGGCTATATTCAGTATTATAAACCACAGACCTCGCGTTCAGCCTCTGGCGATATCGTCTCTGTCGACCTTTGACCTCTGCCGCAGGGGAGTGACACAGCCTAAGTATGACGTTTATACGAAAATATATTCCAAATAAAGTCGGTATAACTTTCACGTAACACGATGTTGAAAATGGAATACAAATTGCATGCAAATGACATGCAGCCACAATGGATGAAACATCTGTTAGGCTAAAATGGTATTGCATTAGTGAAATGTATTCTACCACTTGATGAATCCTGCGGTGTGTTCGGCGGGCCTCTCCCTAACCCGCACCGTTTGACGACGGCTACACACGCACCGTTCCGCCGGGAGAATCTGCCATTTATCAGCACGGACGTGTAATGAGTTCATTTTAAAAACCGCAACATGAGGTCCTTAACATTATTGTTTTTGAACGTTATTGTTTTTCGCGAGTGCAGTTTTCTCTCGCTCATGCTGTGTCACAATAGGCCACAGTCTTTAATTGGATTAAATTATTCATGAACAAAAGGATTAGTGCGAAATTCACTCAGGGCCACCAGGACGGTTCACACCTCGTGGTAAATATGTAGGCTTGCCTGTGCTTAATGAGTCGGCGTGTAGCAAATCGTTCTCCTCAAAAGGTTTCACCGTCAATATGAGTGTCAATGTGCCCTTAGCCACAACAACGGAGTTATCAAATTATATTGATTGAACCAAAATTGTGAGGCAAATTCATTTTTTTCCACAATGGTAAATATTTGTTGGTCAAGGACGCAATATAGGACCACATTCCAGAAAGAATGTAATCGCGTATAGCTCCGTTCTGAAGACTCACCTCACAACATCCTTATAAAGGCCGGTGTGCCGACCCGACCACAGCTCCCACCTGCAGCAGTCCGCCTCTAATGGTCTTTACTCTCCACTGGGTAGACGGGAGTTTACCGTGGTTCAGCTGAAGGTTTAGGTTAGGAGGTGACGACTAATCTGATCGAGTGTGGGCCTTCAAAGGCCTTTGAGAGTCATTTTGTTAAAAAGGCTTTTGCATGAACAAACAAATGCATGACGCCGCCTAGTTTTACTTCAGATTGAGATACTACAGTATTAATATATTCATTAACGCAGATAGCATAGACTATTTAGACGTCAGCAGGTAGAACTATGACATGTTCCTGACTGTGCATAAAAAGCGGATATCTCCCAGGAGTATAGCGCCCAACACACAACAACAAACCCACCTTTGTGGATGGGTGCTGGATCTATCCGCTCATTATGACGTCATTGTTCACCGAGCGTAGGTGAGACCACGTGGGAGGGGGGCCTCTCTTTGATGCCTCCGTCCATTAAACAAGGGCAGCTGCACAACACCGGCAGACCTCCCCAATGCTCTCCCTCCGGTATATAGCTCTGTCTACACGTAGCCTTCTGAAACCCCTCTAACGTCCCCCTAACCCTCGCACGATTCGGCTTTTTCTCATCCAATTGAAACAGAAACTGTATTTTGTCTTACACGACACGCCGTGTCACGGGCAGCAACACATGAAAGGGCACATTGTATTACATTTCTGCAGGGAACAATCCAATGCCATTCATGTTGGCTTCCTCACTCCCAGAATGACTTTTCACGGAGCATGGACACAACGCGCTTCGCTCGTGGGGTAAAATAACAAACAAAAAAGGTCGTTATAACCGCGGATCCAGGCCTTTTTCCCCTTCCAATATGTCGCCTTTCTAATAAGGGAAAAGATGGCCCGGGTCCTACAATGCTTCACAGAGGAAACCCTACACTGACCTACTATATATAGACGGGGTTTTCACACTGTGCCTGACTGGCCCTGGACGGTCACATGATTCAAGACATATGCAGACACTGCGTATGACCACACACACACACACTCGCACGCACGCACGCACGCACACGCACGCACATACGCACGCGCGCGCACACACGCACACACACACACACGCACGCACACACACACACACACACACACACACACACACACACACATTAAATTGTAATAACGTAATAGCGTAGGCCTGATAGTTAAACCATATAACGCTACTGCGAACTAACACACACATCAATTATCCCAGCCTCCCATCGTCGAGCGGGCGGGTGTGTGAGCGGGTTCACTGGGTCCCCCGCCGTCCAGCTGTGGGCCGCGCTCCGCGGTGCGTGATAATCGGCTTTGCTCTGTTTGATCTCATCGATAGGCTCCTCCGTTCGGATCCCCCCCTCACCCTAATTGGACAAAAGACTCCTCAAAGATGCATTTCTAAACATCTCTTATCGATGGCTTTCTTACTACACCTCCCTCATCCTCCGCCCTTAACTATTTGTTAAAGTATTTTATAGACTTGTTTTGTGATCTTATGAGGTGGCACACAAAATAAACACACAAAACAATCCAGACACATGTAAAATAGACACAATTGTATTTTACAGCCAACCCCCCCCCCTCCCCCCCAGAAACAAGACACAAAGTAAGGCCTGTCCGTGTTCTTTTGGATTCCCATACAGGGCCGGCAGGGCCACATAAAAGGGGTCTCTCTCTCACACACACACACACACACACACACACACACACACACACACACACACACACACACACACACACACACACACACACACACACACACACACACACACACACACACACACACACACACACACATAAAACGTCCTCCACGCCAGGTCCCAGAGAACGACGTGTCTCTAATGAGAGAACGCGCTACAAAGGCGAGGCATCGGAGCGACGACGTAAACAGGACATCATGTGACCCCCCCGTAGTTAAGCAGTAACTTCAGGTCAAACATTCCAGTCCTCAAAGTCGAAGAGGGACGGTGACGTCAGAAGTGGAGACGACGCACGTGCAAAGCCCTCCCCCCCCCCTCCTCCTCCTCCTCAGCCCCCACCCAATATCTGATGAAATGCCGGGACCCAGTAGGCCTATCTTATCTACACCACTGCAGTCAGTCGTTGTGGAAGCAGACCTCATTGCGAGTTTAAGCGACGGATCCCTTTCCTGAGTTGCCACATTATTAAACGCGTTGTCCGTTTAGCCCAATAACACGCAGCTCCTCTTTGGGGTTAAAGCGCACGGAGAGGGAGCGGATCTGTGTTTTAAAGTGACGGCTCTAATTTTTTGGAAGTCTGATTTATTACGAACATACTTTAAGGCCCCAACCCCCAGAAAGTATCAGCGAGAGACAGTGAAAATATCCACTGATAAAAGGCCACATGAGATTGCAGAGTTAGCACAGACATACAGAAACCTTTTGTACATAGAGAATGGAAAGTACCAAAAAACATGGCTTTATAAAAAAATATATAGAAATGATTCATTTCATTCCATATTTCAAGTCAATAGTGCATGGCTGACATCTTCAAAATGAGGCCCCAAACAGGCCAGTTATATATTTGAGAATACCCTGCGATTGTAAATATATATAAATATTTAAAAAAGACACAGACATCCATCCGTTCATTCTCTAGCAGCTTCAGTGTTCCTGTTCCATCATCCAGGTTTAGTTGTGTATCTCTCCACCCCTCTGATGTCCACCTGTCTCCTGTGGTCCCTCCCTTGAGGAGAGGTCCTGGAACCAGCTCATGGACGTCACCGTACCTCCACCCGCTCCGAGGAAGGACCCCCCCCCACCAACCAGGCTCAGCCACATCAGTGCATTGACGTTCTTCTCTGCTTTTGTTGCCATGTTGGATGCGCTGAGCTTGAAATGCCAACACAGCACATAGACATTGCATTGAACGCAGCCAGCTAGCCGGCCGGCCAGCTAGCTAGCGGCGATGCCCTCAGGTACTGGCCGGGGGACAGAGCTGTTGCCTGTCTGCAGGTGGGGGGGTTTGACCGGTACGGGGGGCTTGGAGGACACCATGGTCCCCGGTGCGGGGGTCCTTTTTGACTCAGCCACGCGGGCTCCGAACCCAGGCTCCTCGCCCGGGCCGCCTGAAACGGAGGAGCGTCCGGTCATTGATTATTGATCAGCTATTACTTATTCGACATTGTTAGTGTGCGTGATTATCATTCAAATTCTGGCAATGTTTTTCCGCCTCCCCTCTTCATTTAAATTCCTCACCTCGGTCCAGCAGGAGCGTCCTGTCTGCGTCTAACGACTGCGCCCGCAGCGGTGGCGGGCGGTTGCCATGGCGACGGAGCCCGGGCTTGCGGAGAGGGGCCCCGTCGCGGTCGAGTTCGTCGCTGTCCTCCTCCTCCTCCTCCTCCTCAGTGGCGGCGGCTCCTCGCTCATACACGGCGCTCCGGTATTCCAGCTCCTGGTCCAGGGATTGGCTCTGGTGGTTTAAAGAGAGGACGGGGGGGGGGGGGGGGGGGTGACGAGCGGGTCGGCAGTAGCTCAGGGCTGGTAACCAGAAGGTCGCTGGTTTCGATCCCCGGCCTCTCCTAGCGGAGTGTCGAGGTGTCCCTGAGCGAGACGCCTCAGCCTGACTGCTCTGGGCAGAGAGGTGTGGCGTCCCCCGGTCACTATGAGCTAGAGAAAGGAATCACGGTGGTAACCCACCGTGACGCCCGACGAGACTCCACTTCCTTTTCTATCGGAGCGATGATGGCCGGATGGTTAGCGGGCCAGGCGATTAGCCGGTGGTCCTACGTTGACCTGCTCACCTCTGTTGTTTCCCCCCCATCGCCGTGGTCACCAGCACATCACTGATCACGTGACATACGCCAGGTCTGCCTGCAGGCTCCAGGTCTCTAAAGCTACGCTGGAGGATGACTCTAAGGCCCCTCCCTAGACCCTCTGGCTTCTAGAAGTCACCCGTCTAAGGGTTAATGACCCTTTGTTAATGAACTATTCTTTAACTGTAAATGCCTGTGAACTCTATTCACCAACTAATCTAATTCTAATGGTATGTATGAAGGTATGACAAAACAACAACAGGGGGCTGAACGCCAATGTGTCTCTGGGAGTAGATCCATTGACAAATCCACACACACACATACAGCAAAACGTACCTTAGCTAGGGCCCGCGCTGGGCCAGGTCTACGGCCCCGTGGGTCCATCTCTCTGCAGGCATCATCATATCTGCAGGACAAAACAACTGAAGTTATGGCCAAGAGTCTAACGCGCTTCCTCAGGAGTCCGCATTACAGCTCAGACTTTCTCCACCTGGGTTCAGCGAGATGTGAACCAGGGGTATTTCACAATGGAGGTCGCCCACGTATATTGGGAAGTGAAACCATCAATACTCAATCCCACAATGCTAATCTTCCCATGGGGGGGGGGGGGGGGAAGCTTATCATGGTTGATGTCAATGTTGAACATTGCTCGCTGGTGGATGCACACGACAAGGCAAAGCGTTTATTTAGCGGGGGTCTAGAGAACCCTTTGGATAAGGACGTTTACTGCCAGTATTTAGAATCGTAGAACGATCATACATGTG
>NC_140276.1:12691108-12696108 GCF_964030765.1 Micromesistius poutassou
ACACACACACTGATACAGAGAGAGAGACCTGAGACACACACACACACACACACACACACACACACACACACACACACTGATACTCACAGAGAGAGACCTGAGAGATACACACACACACACACACACACACACACACACACACACACACACACACTCAGAGAGGCAAACAGACTCACTCTCACACACACACACACACACACACACACACACACACACACACACACACATGCGCGGTAACGTACACTGAATGCATAAATACTCAAACATATCGCAGACACACAGGCAGTAATAGCACACCTGTGCACACACACAATCATTAGCCCAACACACCCAGACACACGTGCCCCTATTCAAACGGCCTTCCGGGAACGTATCCCGTCATTTCCTCCAAAGAGACGTCCCGATTGGCTCCATGTGGTTGGAGACACTCCCCCCGCAGGCACCTGGGTCTAAATATCATTTAGAAAGTACAGGAACTCTGGGGGTGGGGCTTGAGCGCAAAACATTTCTGTTGTAGACAGTGAACAATTACCAGTGTTGTAGGGAGGGTGGGGTGTGTGTGTGTGTGTGTGTGTGTGTGTGTGTGTGTGTGTGTGTGTGTGTGTGTCATGTGTGTGTGTGTGTGTGTGTGTGTCATGTGTGTGTGTGTGTGTGTGTGTGTGTGTGTGTGTGTGTGTGTGTGTGTGTGTGTGTGTGTGTGTGTGTGTGTGTGTGTGTGTGTGTGTGAATACTCAAAGACATGTGTTATGAGGGCAATCTAATGTTACATTTGTTAATTTGTTAGTCATGATGAATAACATGATTCCTTTCAAATGTTCACTGCTTACTCTTTCAAAGAAAGGGTCTCACCTGAAGATAAACACTTTCCACTGATTGGCCAATGGAAAAACATTGGCCAATCGGTACATGAGTGACGGTAAGCCTAATCTTAAAGTAAAACGATTTTCCTTACCGCTAGGGTGGGGGATTCCCGTCTCTACACGTCACAGCTATCGGTGGCAGAAACCACGTGTAAAACACGACATCATATCGAGGTGCACTCAGACGCACTGTGATGGAAATAACACAGCACCATCTGCTGGATCATACGTCAACAGCAATTTGAATCAGACTTGAAAAGGTCCTTTCATCTTGCTATCTTTTACACGATTTTGAGACAGGTCAGATGTTTATGTAAATGTAATTATACATCTACATCTACATTACATGAACATGAGTACACTTGCATTATTCCTGTATTTTTATCCTTTACCTCATAGTACAAGTATTGAGAGAATAAAGCTGAAGGGAGTTTTGTGCTTTCACTGATTGTCATGGAGGTTACTGTCCACTAAAGGCTCCATTAAGCCATTGTCCCCAGGGCCGGACTAAGCACTTTTGGGGCCCTAGGCATTCTTCCCCGGCCCCCAGGTTCTTGTTAAAGTCCATTTTTGTTAACGTCCATTTTTCTCCCATATGAGTTATGTCTTTGTTTGGATTGTTTGGACGTATGTAGGATGTCATTTTAAAAAGGATATCATACAGTTTTTTCTCAACGATTAACATTTATCCAGCGAGTGAATGTGGACTCATGTATATATCTCCCAATGCTAATTTGGACTGCCTGCCCTGACTCTTTGTTGATACCAACCAAGAATAAACCCACACACCTTTTGACAGGCTTAGTGTGAGGTTACAGTTATGTAGCTTTACCAGCTGAGCTGAGCTAACACCACACACACTCACTTTAGCTTGCTACACTACAGCAAAACACCACTTTATTTTTTGCTCCAAATAATGACAGCATGCATTAGCTAACACAATTTTACTCAAAATTGCATATGTTTCCTCTGAGCACATTTAACATACACTTAAATACACTTAATTAAAAATTGTAATATGTAAATATCAATTATACTGATTGACCACTATAGCCTATGCTATCTTCACAACCGAGAGGTGTTTCACCGGAACTGTCTGAAAATAGACACAGGACAATGGATGAGAGTAGCCATCCGTACAAGATAAAAAGACCAGGCCCCCATCCACGTGAGATTAAAGACTCAGGATGAGGGAAGGCCCATGAAGGCCACGGCGAAGCCTGCGGAACAACCACCACCCAAACCCAGCTTCACCAGATGGAAACGCTTCACTGGAAGCAGAGGAGATCAGCCAAGATAGCACAAATGGGAATTATAACTGTGTGTTTTGTCTGTATGTATTACAGAATACATTTGGTATAGGCCTATACCAAATGTAGTAAACGTTTGTCAAACAAATATGCCTCCCTGTACAATATACAGGCCTTAACTGTGCATTCTTGTGTCTGAGGTACACAGCCATGTACACAGAGTACGGCTATAGAGTTACAAACAGCTTGATTCTTATTTGTTCGTTCCTATAACTATATGATTAAAAAGGTTATAGAGATGGAAGCGCACCACAGTGACTTTATTTTTGATGACATTCGCTTACAAAACAGAATAGCTTGTTGAGAAATTACCAATTTCTTTCCAATAAGTCTTGTTCTAAAGGCTGCAAATTGGACAATATTTCACACATTGCTGATATTGATTCAACGTGTTTTTTTCCATATGGACAGAATTTGGCACTCTGGGAAATATGTGTGAAACGTCGTCCAATGTGTAACCAGACCTATTTGAAATAAATCAGCTCTTAATGAGCTATTGAGATTACGATAGCAACAATTATAATAACAGTGTGGAAAATAATTCAATAATATGTCTCTCAAATTGTACAAAATATATAACTAACTAATTGTGTGGGTTTTGTGCTAGACACACATTGTCATAAGCGCAGAGTAGAGTTCTCAACTGCATGATTCCTTTTTGTTTGGCCTCTCCTTGTGTAACCTCTCAAACAAAGACCACCACAGCCCACTCTGTCGGGGGCAGAATACCTAGGCATCTGAACCTGATGGACCTCATAGGCTACATGGTGTGACTTCTAGTTCTGATCATCACTGACAGGCCTTTGTGAATAGATATAAACATACCGCTTTCAAATGCAAGCTTTTGAAATGCAGCTTGAGATGAATTGGCTGTCAATGGCTGTCAATCTGATGTCTAATGTCTACAGTTATAACTGTTTAATCTCAAAATGAAGAAGAATTCCCATGCAAATTTGTCTCCAACGAAAGAAGAGAAAATAAAAAATGAATTGTGTATACATAACAACACACCACTTGCTAAAAAGATTGAATAATATCAATCAAATGAATAAACGTGTGCCCCACAACATGCAGTGTCATGGACGGACGAGGACCTAGGTGGAGCCGGCTGGGGGTGTTCACACCCAGCTCGGCCCTCATGGGCATGGACCCTCAAAGCCCTGACAGCAAGGGAGTCGCACTCGCACACCTTTAAGGCCTTACACGGATGAGACACGCCAAGGAGATGTGATGGGCCAGGGCCGCAGATTCAGGGACCCCACAGGAAAAACTGTCAGGGTGGATTGCGATACAGTTTGATTCTTTTCTTTCAGGACAGAAGGGTTAACTGTCCTTTAGATTGGACGCTAGGGGAATGCTCTTGAGGAGATGGTTATTTAATCAGGACATCAGGAGGTAAAGTAGGTCTGCTATTGCGCCTTCTCAACCCGATTTAAGGGGAGAATACTTTATCTTTATACACACTCTAAGTCAAACCTGCCTGCTGTTATCACAGTCGTTTTATTTTGGGTCTGTTGATGTTGAATATTTGTCTGAAGAATTGCCATGGAAGAGAGGCTGTCATTGTTAAATGGTTTCCTACTCTTGAAAGAAAACTGATTTCTTTCTGAATCAATTTGATTTGGTTTTAGAAGAGCAGTATTTCCCTCCTCATGGGAACTGCAGTTAATGGCATGACCTCCAAATATTTGACAATTTTAATATAGCCTTCCGCATCTCGCTACTGGTTGAAGTTAAATCCCTTATTCACCGGGCTGTCACAGACAACTCTGGTGTGAACAAAGCAATACAAAAAAAATGACTTTCTGTGCTTTTTTGTGTTTGAAGGTTTTATTTAAGCTGCTCCCATATTCACAACCTGCCACTGAGGAGCATGGCACACCGTTGCCATGGTGACACGTTTTTGCTTGTCGACCTTGATGCCCAACAGACCCACGGTTGGCACAAGAGCACACATGTATGTTCTCCCCCTAACCCTGACACTTAGACACATACACATACACGCACGCACGCACACACACACACACACACACACACACACACACACACACACACACACACACACACACACACACGCACACACATGCAGACACATTCAAACACACAGACACACACACACACACACACACACACACACACACACACACACACACACACGCGCGCGCACATGCACAACACTCATGGTACAATCTGTCACAATTTAGCAAGGTCAAATGTTTTCCTTGCCCCCTCTTTCTTTTTCTCCCACCTCCCCCGTCCTCCACCCTCCTCCCCCTCCCACCTCCCCCCTCCTCCACCCTCCTCCCCCTCCCACCTCCCCCCCTCCTCCCCCCTCCTCCCTCCCCCTCCTCCGCCTCCCTCCTAACTCTCCCTGGCCTTCCCGCCCACACAGACACACCAATAGATAATGTGTGCATTATGCATCAGCTACCTATGTAAATAATACATGGTGATGACAGAGCGAGAGAGAGACGGGGTCTATTGAGCAGGGCTGTGTTCCACGGGGGCCGAGGCAGAGAGGGGCCGGTGTGGAGCGTTGTGTTGAGCCTCTGCCCCCCCCCGCACCCTGAAGCCCATCCTCTGGGTCTGGACTGGACTGGGGGGGGGACGCATGCTAATGAGCCCGGTCTCAGTGTTCTGTCATCTCATCTAGAGTTAAGCTACACACACACACACATGTGCACGAACACACACACGCACGCATGCACACGCACACGCACACGGACATACACGCACACACACACACACGCACGCGCACGCACACACACACACACACACAGAAATAAACACACACACGCACACACACAGACATACACACACACACACACAC
>NC_140276.1:12703608-12714769 GCF_964030765.1 Micromesistius poutassou
CGAGGGGGAGGGGCGGAAACGGAGGCAGAGGCGTGGATAGCTCGACCGTCGTGGAGATGGTTCTCTCAGGAGAGCCACAGGACTGGATTTGAGGCTGCAAGGCAGTGGTGTTCATCAAGCCGTGGGTCATGGGGCGGCAGTGGCTCAGTAGGGTAGAGCGGGTTGACTGGTAATCAAAAGGTTGCTAGTTCGATCCCCGGATCCTCCACCTCGAGTGTCGGAGCGGTTGACTCCGCCGTCGCTGTGTGAATGTGTGAATGAATGTTTGTAAGTCGCTTTGGATAAAAGCATCAGCAAAATCCCCTAAATGTACACAGGTGTACGGCGGACAGCCCGCTTATCAGGGGGGTCCTGTTGCTATCGGTAAAGCACGTTGAATATATATATATATAATACACAGAAATAAGTGAATGTAGACTTTAAAGGGCAGTTCCGGTCTGGTTGATTAAACGGTTGGCTTCATTACAACCAGAGTGCTGCGCTACGAATATAAACACCAGCTGGAGCACTTTGGTGTATTGATTCCAGAAGACACAAGTGTTATTGCTGTCGTTTACACTGGGAGACGGAGGAAGATCCACCACCCAAATGTCATTTCGAAATGGGAAGTTCTGCCTCTTGATTGATTCCGGTCTGGATCGGCACCAGAGCAGCATGGAGCACTGCGTTGAGGCAGAGGCAAACCCTGGCCAATGAGGCCACTAGAAGCTTCAACCAGCAGTATTCGGCCTGTATGGAGACTGGTGGCTAGTCACTGTGTTTCACTGATCCTCACATAGGGCCTAATGGTGTATGGAACGGTATATAGCCCGCTGCTGCATACACGATGCTCAACAGATGGATGCACTTTGCTATGGTGGTGTCTGCTCATGGCATTATAGACCATCACAACACATCCACATAAAGTCCTCTGTTGCATAATACATGGCCCAACATGGTGGCTATGCATAATCTTCACTTCTGGATATTAAAAATGAATGTAATGCAGTCATTCAATGAGTCCATTCAGGATTAACTGTACAATGATGATGACCGGTTCTGAAAATCCTACTTGTTTTTTTAGTTTTTTTGCAAATTAGCAGAGGCACTTAACGACGAACGACCTCTGCTAATACACCCAGAAGGTGTCCTTCACACCGCCTGGTGAGACGGCCCTCGTCTGCTCACTAGACAAACAAAAGACTCACCCACGTGGGCCCGGAAAATGACTTGCACTTCCCGGTGCAATAAAGAAGTAGGTCAGAGACACTGAGTGGTTAATTAGCCGACCTCCCAGTGGTGGGCTTGATGACGGATGGATGACTGCAGCCCTGACATGCATCGCACCGGCCCTTATTTTAAAGCTGGTAAAAAAACTCTTTCTCCAATCACGGCCGTCCTGCCGTCCTGATTGCCACCACCTCATCTCCCTGGTCTCTGGTCCCTGGCCCCTGGTCGCTGGCCCCTGGTCTCTGGCCCCTGGTCCCTGGCCCCTTGTCTCTGGTCCTTGGCCCCTGGTCTCTGGTCCGTGGTCTCTGGTCCCTGGTCCCTGGCCCCTGGTCTCTGGTCCCTGGCCCCTGGTCCCTGGTTCTTGGCCCCTGGTCTCTGGTCCCTGGTCCCTGGTCCCTGGCCCCTGGTCCCTGGTTCTTGGCCCCTGGTCCCTGGTCCCTGGTCCCTGGTCTCTGGTCCGTGGTCTCTGGTCTCTGGTCCCTGGTCCCTTGTCGCTGGCCCCTGGTCCCTGGCCCCTGGTCCCTGGTCTCTGGTCCCTGGTCCCTGGTCTCTGGTCCCTGGTCCCTGGTCTCTGGTCCCTGGTCCCTGGTCCCTGGTCTCTGGTCCCTGGTCCCTGGTTCTTGGCCCTTGGTCCCTGGCCCCTGGTCTCTGGCCCCTGGTCCCTGGTCCCTGGTCCCTGGCCCCTGGTCTCTGGTCTCTGGCCCCTGGTCTCTGGTCCCTGGTCTCTGGTCCCTGGTCCCTGGTCACTGGTTCTTGGCCCCTGGTCACTGGCCCCTGGTCTCTGGTCCCTGGCCCCTGGTCTCTGGTCCCTGGTCCCTGGTCCCTGGCCTCTGGCTCTCCAGTGCCCAGGCTTTATGGAGCAATCATTCCTATCACTCCCAGCGGCCCCCTCAGGAATCGATAAACGCCTCTAACGGTTTTTCATTTTACTTTTCAGGTGTGTGTGTGAGTGTGAGTGTGAGTGTGAGAGAGAGAGAGAGAGAGAGAGAGAGAGAGAGAGAGAGAGAGAGAGAGAGAGAGAGAGAGAGAGAGAGAGAGAGAGAGAGAGAGAGAGAGAAGGGTGTGTGTGTGTGTTTCTTTGTGAGTGTGTGGAAGATCGACGTCAAGAAAGGTAGACTAGCACACACACACACACACACACACACACAAGGCAAGTCGAAGATAAGAGTGATACATTAACAGACAGACAGACAGTTAATGAAGTCGAGGAATGGGAACTACTTTCTTAAGGAATCCTTCTTTCAACCAAGTCAATCCCAAACCAGAGTGGTGTATGAGTTCCTGATTGGCTGACAGTCCGGTGGTAGTTAATGAGAATGGATAAGGCATAACGGTCTTTGGCTTTATCAATTACCACCACAATTCTGCTGACAAAAGTGGAATGCAATGGCTCAACCCTGATACTGATCACACTGCCATACGCTGAGGGGTGCACACACAAAGGCCCATACACGCATTAACCAGACACACACACACACACACACACACACACACACACACACACACACACACACACACACACACACACACACACACACACACACACACACACACACACACACACACACAGAAACACACGCCCACACTGAACTGAGGTAAATTTGAAAACGTTCATCGTTCTTTTCAACAATTAGTCACTCCACTCGCTGGCTCATTTAAGAACAAAAACATCAGGGGCAGACATCTAGGGATGTCTGAGCGGTCCACATAAATTAGAATATTTTTCGAAGCAGGAGGGAGAAAGACACACATGGTGAGAGAGAAAACAGAAGAGCTTGGAGGGATAATATGGAGGGGGTTCAGCAGAACGATACAGCACTAGAATTACAACGTTTCTTGTGTAATCTTTTTTACCGTTTAGTGTCGGCAAAAAGTGCCTTTGTTTTGCTGCTGTTAGCACATTTAAATGTGGGCTAATTTGTGCAAATGAGTTTGTGTGTAATCGCTTCAATGATTGCAAAGTAGTTCGCAATTATGAGCTCCAAAGTGTTTGCTGGTTTCAGTTGGCTGTTGCCATCTCCTGACATCACCCGTCCATTCAGGCAACATGCTGCTTCTAAGTGGTTCCTTATTTGTTGGTTATGTTCCGTGTTCCTATAGACATAATACTTTCTCACATACTTTATGACGCAGAGTCGCTGAATGGGGAATTCTCAGTAACGGGACGCACTGGTAGACGATTCAATGTCCCCCCGGCCACAGATAGACCGCAGGGCAGCAGACACACCGCGCTGCTCGGCGACCAAAGGTCAAACAACGCAAACACTGCTCCCGTTCCGCTCGGTGAAAACCAGTTGCAGGCTCTCTGCGGCTTTTTCTGCTCGATCTGAGGCCTTGTGATCACAGGGGTCTGAACCAGGGGACCGTTTAAGATTCACAGGAGCTCATTGTTGAAGAGGAAACTCCTTGGATTACAAGACGTGCAATACGTTCAGGGCGTCGGCAAAGGCGCCTTAATGAGGTAGGCAGACAAAAACACAACCTCCGCCGACGAATGGGCCAAGCGCCGACAGCAGCTACACCGCTCTGCTGCTGGGACACCGTTCTGACAGTGCAGGGCGAACGCTGTGGCTGTTGTAGTAGAACAGTGTAGTACTGCAGTATTATGTTGTCTCTCACCCCTGATGATTCAGCAGCGCTTCTGCTCTCTATGGATTCTCTGTTTATCAGAGAGATATGGTCGCAGGCAATTTTATAGTAAGCATTCTGCGCCTCCGTCTCCCTATCTCTCTCTAGCGCTCTCTCTCTCTCTCTCTCCCACTCGAACCTAATTCTGCGACGGGCAGTCTGCAGCGGGACGCACGGTAATAGACTTAAAGACGGTATCGGTATTCAATGTCTTTCCCCATATAGACAGAGTGGGATGTGATCCAAGTGCTATCATACCTTCTCCAAGCCGCTTCATTTGTTCTGCTTCCTGCACACACACACACACACACACACACACACACACAGGAAGAGCTCTTTCTGTGACGTCTCTTAGGAGTGAACATTGATCCCCAGGCTGCTACTCGGTGCTATTCACAAAAAGCAGTGGATAAGATTGACTTTTACACATCAGCGCTTAAGTTACATTTCATTCATGCCCCAGCTGTAGTATTTGATCTCTTCACTGTTTAATGCCATTCTCGCCATGCTTATCTTGCCAGAGCAGTGACGTACAAAGGAGAGGATTTGCACATTTTAAGGAAATCCACAGCATTCAAACATGTTTGGATTGAAACATCTCAATTTTGAGCCACTATTTCTGTTAAACGTGGAAATACTATGTTCTCAGTGGATGAGCAGGGATGTTCCCACGTGTAGGACAGAGATATGGTGGACAGTTCTGGAACATCAGACGGGCTCGTGAATCCCTGGAGGCTGATGCTCTGCATCTCCATTGATCAAAGCACTGATTTACAGTAGATTGGACCGTTTGCTATTCATTTGGAAGAGTGAGAGAGAGAGAGAGAGAGAGAGGGAGAGGGAGAGAAAGAGAGGGGAGAGAAAGAGAGAGAGTAAGAGAAAGAGAGAGAGGAGCGGAAGCGCGGATGAATTCAGAGGGGTGATAGAGAAGTGAAACGAGAGAAAGGAACACAAATGGAGACATGCCACATCGCTCGTTTACTATTCATTTGGGAGAGAGAGAGAGAGAGAGAGAGAGAGAGAGAGAGAGAGAGAGAGAGAGAGACTAGAACATTCCAACAGGCCTCTACTGGGGGCTTTATGGAGCAATCCTCTTTCCTTGTCTGTCGTACTTAAGTCTCCTCACTCTAGCTTTCCTCGCTCTCCTTTTTTAAGGCTCCTTTGGGCCTCATTTGGCTTAGGAGACAAACTGTTTCCCATAGACATACACGCACACATACGCATGCACACAGACACACATGGACACACACAAGACACACAAACACTCTAACACACACACATGCAATGCACACAAATACACACACACACACACACACACACACACACACACACACACACACACACACACACACTTGCAATGCGCACACACACACACACACACACACACAGGCCTATATTTGTACCTATACCCCCAAGACTTACTCGGCGGTGGGAAGGTGTCCTCTACCTACAGCCGGTAAAATATACAAACTCACGTCAGGGGGGGCCTAGCCAGCTCCTTCCTGTAGCTCTCCTCCCATCAAAGTGTCCATTTAACTCTCCCGCTCTCTCCCTCCCTCCCCCTCTCTCCCTCCCTCCTTGTCCTGTTCCATCTGTGTCTCTCTCTCACCAGGGAGGAAGTCTAAATAGCCAACCCCCCCCCCTCCCGGTCCAGAAGAGCCGTTCTGCATCTTCATCCACCCCCACCCGCCCCCCATCCAGCAGCACACAGCGAACCATGACCGAGGAGGGGCGCGCCCTGCCCCAGTCCTCACCCTCCTCCCCCCCTGACCCAGAGGACCCCGGGGCCCCCGGGGCCCCCGCCGCCCGCCGGGACCAGGACCAGAACCCGGGCAGGACTGAGGGGGAGCGGGGCGACGCGGGACAGGGGGAGGACGGCAGAGAGGGGGAGACTGTCCCGCAGGGAGGAGAGGGAGGAGGAGTAGGAGAAGAGGAGGAGGAGGAGAAGGGTGAGGGCGAGGGGACAAGAGAAGGCCCGGGAAACGAGGGCGAGGGCCCTGGACTTGAGGGCGAGGGGATGAGCAAGGGCCCAGGACGGGAGGGCCCAGGACGCCAGGGCCCGGGGTGTGAGGGCCCTGTGGAGGGCCAGGGGTACGAGGGCCCTGTGGAGGGCCAGGGGTCCGAGGGCCCCGCGGAGGAGGAGACGACGGGAGATGCGGAGCAGACGGAGGCGGTCAAGGACGGAGAGGAGGGAAACGGGACCGGAGCTCCGGAGAGCCGGCCTCAGCCTCCACGAGCAGAGCGGTGAGGCGGGGACACGTCATCAGCCCACAGGACGAGACACAGAACTGCGGTCTTATGGAGAAGGTCCAGGAGCGTAAAAGGGACTGTTAGCTGCCCTTACGACAAGCTAGGGACAAAAAAAAAAAAAGCTTTGGCTGAAAAACACTATGATGCAAACATCAGACTGTCTCAAGCTTATCTTATGTTTCTGTATCTATCCCTATTCAAATAAACCTTCAAATAAAAATAAGTAAGCTACATTATCTACAGACACATGATATGAGAAGAGTGGATCTATTGCATTTCATTGGCTGAAATATGTGTTGTATTAATGGCAACCAGCTCGTACCAAACGACGTCATGTCCCAATACTCAGCCCTTGCCTTCTTGGGATTAACGCTGAGAAACTAGAAGCTGGTTGAGCTAATTACATGTCGCCGGCCCATTTGCTCTCTTCCCGCTAACCCCTAGCCCACCAACATCGCCGTGGTGCAAAACTCAACACAGGGCCTGATTCAGATTAACCCGAGTTGTTGGTTGTTCAAACACAAGCGGCGGGACGTGTGAGCCAGGGGAACGCATGAGAGATCAGGAGTGCATCCGAGGTGACTCGCAAGCCGCCACAAACCACCACTGCTAATGAATAATGAACCACCAATGCTCAGGAGAGGATAGACTCGTCAGAGCAAAGTTCCAAGTGGGTCTGTGAGAGAAGAACTGGGGAAACAAACTACTACCGTGTTGAAGTAACAGAGGAAAGCATGGCAGGACTCACTGCAGCCTGGAGGGAAACTGTGAGATCAAAGACAGATTAGAATGTTTTAATGATAGCAGTTGTTCCGTTGCAGCGTCTATTTTAATGTCAAGATTTTAATGTTTGGAAAAAAAAACAGTTCAATGTATTTATTTATAATATAAGTTTGAAATAGGTCAACCATGAGTTGTTTCAGCGATAGCTATCATAAATAAGGCAAATGATGAATGTCATTCCATCGTTCCTTTGTTGTCCAAAGTAAAGATAGGGGAGCTTTCTACTCTATGTACTACTCTATGTATCACGTAGACTTTATTTTAAATATGTCATCTGTCAGTGTGTCTGGGGAGGCTATTGGTTCAAATACTAGCTCTTTCTCCTGAATGAAAAGTAATTATGACTGGAATGTTTTCCCTGGACTGATTTTCTTTTCTCCATTTTTTTATTTTTCCATATTCCCTCTCTCCTCCTCCCCTCTCCTCTCCTCTACTCTCTTTTCCTCTCCTCTCCTCTCCTCATGCTCCTCTCCTCTCCTTCTCTCCTCTCCGCCTCTCCTCCTCTCCTCCCCCCTCTCCTCTCCTTCCCAGGCTAGAGAATGGGTTACAGGGCCAGGAGGAGGACGAGGGGGAGGAGGAGCAGGAAGGAGCAGGCCAGCAGCCGCCCACGCCGGCCCACCTGGATGCCTTCAGCTCCAACTTTGAATCCTCGGTAGAACAGGCCGTCACCGAGGTGGTGGGGGAGGAGGAGGAGGGGGAGGAGGGGGAGGAGGAGGAGGAGGAGGAAGTCGGCGAGGCCCAGCCTCTAGGGCCCGTCAGCCAGACCCAGGACAGCTTCAGCTCCACGTTCGAGGAGATCGTTGAGCAGGTGGACGGGCGGGAGGAGGAGGAGGAGGAGGAGGAGGAGGAAGAGGCGGAGGGGGAGGGGGAGGGGAGGGACCCGGGCGACGGGGACGGGCGGGGGGGCAGCCGGGACGGCTTCAGCTCCACCTTCGAGCGCATCGTGGAGTCGGCGCTGCTGCGGGGCGGGACCTGCTACAGCAGCCTGGACTCGCTGGACGTGCTGTCGCTCACCGACGAGACGGACAGCTGCGTGAGCTTCGAGGCGCCGCTGACGCCGCTCATCCAGCAGAGGGCCTTCGCCCAGGGGCCCGAGCCCCTGGAGCCCGAGCTGGCCACCGTGGAGGAGCACGAGGGCGGTGCCGAGGCCGGGGGCCCCGAGGGCGGGGAGGTCTGGGCCAGGGGCTCGGACCCCGCCGGGCACGGGGGCGGCGCCGGCGCCGGGAGCCCCCTGCGGACCACCATCCCCGGGAGCCGGTCGGAGTGTGTGCTCAGCCAGCCCGGACGCTGGGACACGGCCAACGGCTTCCACGCGGGCCCCCGCGGGGCCCCGGAGGAGCACTCCGGAGACCTGGGGACCGCCGGCAGGTAAGGAGGAGCCCATGTAAAGCTTTTTTGGTTTCTCGGTTCCACGGCGACGCAACGCAACGACCACGCAGTCGCTTCGACGCAGGCGTCAAACCCGTTTTGCTTCCTGTGTGGGGTTTACGCGTCGCTGTTCGTCGTTCGCCTCGTCGTAGCCTATCTGTCATCTTCTATCTCCTATCTATCTTATCTATGTTTACGGAAGTGAGAACCGGAAAAGCAAAGTTTGCCGGAAATGATTTAGCGAGCGGACCAATCACAGCCCTTGCTGCTGCGTCGCCTGGACGCAAGGTTACAGTTTTTCATGTCAGGCCCTTGCAGGTGGACGCAAGGAGGGTCCGCACGGACGTGACGGCTCCGTAAAGCCCCTTGCGTTGCGTCGACGTCCAACCATGACTTCACCTTTAGTATCTACTTCCTCAGCTAGATAGCGTCCACTGTCTCCATAGTGACCAACAGCTGCAGCAACGGATTGGTGCACGTGTTGTCGATGTGTTGTTGCGCGCAGCGGTGGGATCACAGCCTTGGGGATTGTGAGACATGCAGTTGTTCCTCATCGATCTTAATCCAAGCAGAGGCCTGAGTACGTCTTCCTGACCTTTGACCCCACAGTCCCATATCCATGCGTTTATACTGCTGATGTGTAAAATGACACCGATCGATAGACACTGTGTGTGTGCGTGTGCGTGTGTGTGTGTGTACAGCCAGTGTGACTGTACACACACAATGAGGCCAGCAGGTGGCGTCATTGGAGTCAGACCCCACTCTGGTGTGTGTGTGTGTGTAGGTTAAGGGGGGTGGCCTGGATGAGACTGGCAGACCCCCCCCCCCCCCCCCCCCCCAATGTCCACCTCACACACACACACACACACACACACACACACACACACACACACACACACACACACACACACACACACACACACACACACACACACACACACACACACACACACACGCGTGCAATGCGTCAGGAGGCGGCTCGCGCTGTGTTTCTGGACGTGCCCTTGACATGGAAGGAAGTGATCAGGTCAAAAGGTGACCCACACGCCAAAGTACAGCCACCGTGATCCCATTGTTCTCCTGTTTGTTATGCTGCTCGGAGGGCCAATACAGGAGAATGAAACCCTTCTAGGAATGTGTGAATGTGTTGAACTGTACATCAATGGGCCTTCACCCTGCGTGCGCTGCACAGAGTGCGCTTCCACCCAGACATAGATATAGCCTGTACATATACGTGTATATATATACTGACTAGATATCGCATTCGGCTTCTAAGAAAAAAAACATCAAGCTTTTATTTTTGATTTCTTTTTGCTATCATTATCACAAAGACACGTCTGAGGTATGTCAGACACCAAGCCCCTTGAAGACTGCCTACAAAGAAGGCGACTTAAAGTGATTCTGACTGGGCAAGGACCTCTGGCCCATCGGACGTTCATTCCTTCAGGTGGGAGGTTACCCCCCGCAGCGAGATGCTGGCGGCGGCAGCGACGCATACGTTCCACTGCCCAGCGCAGCTCAGGCCATATCTAGTCAGTATGTCTGTGACATCGCGACCCCCGTAGCAGTCAGCGTTGCAGACACGCATCCAAGCTGAGGCGTTATTGAGTCTGGAAGAAAATGAGCCAGCGGTTTTGGGAACTGCAGCGTCTGACTTTGACCCCCTTTTTTTTGCTCGTGGAGCGGCCCCAGTCAGCGCAGCGCCGCTCTGCTATTTCCCTCCTCTGGGTAATTTAGCGCTGGACACATCAGACACTGAGGGTTTGAAGAGGCCCTGGAGCCAGAGAACTATGGAGTTCCCCCGTCCCACCCACCCATCAAACGCCCGTGCTTCCTCCGACTATAATTACAATGTCACAAGGAACGGCCGTACACTGGGAAACAAACACGGTAAACTCAGGAACCAGGAACGTCCTGGGCCACAGGGACATTGCTACGCTACACGTGTTTATGTCAGTGTCTGTGATGGCAACGCAAAAGATGATCACAGAGTGACAGCGTTAGGCCAGTGATCAGGCAAGTGAGTTTGAAGAAGTGGACAAAAAACAGACCATTAGTATTGAGGACACACGTGCAGATATACACTTAGAACACACTTAGAATATATCATGAATCATCCAAGGTCTATAAGGAATATAGACCTTGGATGATTCATGATATATTTGTATTGCATTCATAACATTGTCATGTTTTCCAATTTCGTGGTCAATGTGGTCAGCTTTCTTAGCCCTATTTTTCTTTTTATGAAATGAGATAATGACATATCGCATCGGTATCATTACAGCCTTTGAGTGGAAATGTGCAATGCCGATAGTTTATGGAGGGAATCTGAGAAGCTCCGCGTCCATGAACATGAACAAGAACAAACAAAAGAAAGAAAGCATGAAATAAAGGTCAGAGTAACCCCCAATCCCGCTCTCATCTCCACTGGGACTCCACTTTCTGTTGAGTCTGTGCTTTTCTGTTGTACTACCTGACCAGCGCCCCCCGCCCCCTCCCCCACCCCCGTGGCCCCTACCTCCCGCCCCCTCCCCCTACGGCCACCATTTTGTTCACCCCTGATTTCACGTTCTACCGCCGCAAAAAAAAGGCTACGCTCAGAGAGATGTGGGCTGATTAGCAGCAGCTGAGGCATCTCCTGGACGTTCCATTACCCTAATGGCACCCGGGTTCAGGGGAGCACGGAAGTACTGCGAACAGGAAGTGATAACAAGAACCATATGGAGAAAAACCCAAAGACAGAGAAACGTAACGTGACCCCGTTGGTCTGTGCGTCTGTCTGCCTGGTCACCGCGCGGCCCTCCCGACCTGTGGTTTAGCTCACACACGTAATGCGGACCTACAGGTAAAATAACATATCTGGCTCTCTGCTGTTGATGCTGCTAAGCTAGCTCTTTGGATTTGCCACCGGGCTTGTCCCAGT
>NC_140276.1:12714969-12740347 GCF_964030765.1 Micromesistius poutassou
TAATATGATACTCATTATTGGATCAAAATAATGGAATGCTATTCACAGCGAGCCGATTTAGATTTATTCTAGCCGAATCGTTTATCTGATGTTTTGTTTAAGAGGCTATAACGAGAACTGACCTTTGTCCCAGTCCAGAGCTTTACATAACCCAGCCTTGTAAAGCAGTGTACGCTACAAGGGACCACACATCTGCAAAGGTCTCCATCTAGTATCAGAAATACCTGGACTCACCCCCAGACCCCCCTCTCCCCTCTCCTCTCTTCCCTTTCCTCCCCCTCTTTCCTCTCTCCTCCCCCCCTCACCCCTCTCCTCCCCTATCCCCTCTCCTCTCTCCTCTCCCCTCTCCCTCCTCCTCTTCCCTGTCCTCTCTCCCATCCTCCCTCACCCCTCTCTCCTCCCCCTCTCTCTCACCTCCCCTCTCCCTCTCCCCCCTCTCCCCCTCCCCCTCACACCCTCCTCCTCTCCTCTCCCCTCCCCCCCCCTCTCTCCCCTCTCTCCTCTCCTCTCCCCCCCCCTCTCCCCCCACCTCCCCCCCCTCATCCCTCTCTCCCCTCTCCCCTCTCTCCTCTCCTCTCCCCTCCCCCCCACTCCCCTTCTCCCTCACCCCTCTCCCCTCTCTCCTTTCTCCCCCCCTCTCCCCCCTCCCCACTCCCTCACCCCTCCCCTCTCCCCCCCCCTCCCCCCTCTCTCTCACCTCTCCCTCTCCCCTCTCTCCTCTCCTCTCCCCTCCCCCCCCTCCCCCTCTCCCCTCCCCCTCATCCCTCTCTCCCCCTCTCCCCTCTCTCCTCTCCTCTCCCCTCCCCCCCACTCCCCTTCTCCCTCACCCCTCTCCCCTCTCTCCTTTCTCCCCCCCTCTCCCCCACTCCCTCACCCTCCCCCCTCTCCCCTCCCCCCTCCCCCCTCTCTCCTCACCTCTCCCTCTCCCCCTCTCCCCTCTCCCCTCTCTCCTCTCCTCTCCCCTCCCCCCTCTCTCCCCCTCTCCCTCCCCCCTCCCCCCTCTCTCCCCTGGTCCAGGATGAGTACAAGCCGGACGCCGACCTGGTCGGAGGCGGACCTGAAGAACGCCGTGCGCATCCACCACGCCCTGGCCACGCGCGCCACCGACTACAGCAAGAGGCCCAACGTGCTGAAGCTCAAGACGTCCGACTGGAGGGTGTTCCTGCTGCAGGCCCCGTGAGTCACGGCCTCCACACCAGCACCCGCCAGCACCACCGGCACCCCCGTCACCACCAGCACCACCCTCACCACCACACACACCACACCACCAGCACACCACACCACACCACACCACCAGCTCCTACCCTCACACCACACCACCGTCACCATCAGCACCCGCACCACACCACACCACACCATCACCAAATCTCTCACCAAGTCTCATGTGTAAAGGTGCTGTGGCTACGATCAGAGAGTGATAAAGAGTGAGAGGAGAGTGGAAGAGGGCAGGATTTGGAAACTAAACGAGCCAAGAAAACTTTATGTTCCCCTCCCCTCTCCCTCCTCTCCTCTCCCCTCCTCTCCTCTCCTCTCTCTCCTCTCCTCTCCTCTCCCTTCTCCTCTACCCTCTCCTCCTCTCCCATCCTCTCCTCTCTCCTCTCCTCCCCTCCCCTCCCCTCCTCTCCTCCCCCCTCCTCTCCTCTCCTCTCCTCTCCCCTCCCTCCCTCTCTCAGGAGTGAGGAGGAGATGATGTCGTGGATCTCCGGATCAACCTGGTGGCGGCGCTGTTCTCCGCCCCGGCGTTCCCCGCCGCCATCGGCTCCATGAAGAAGTTCTGCGGCCGCTGCTGCCCTCGTCAGGAACCAGACTGAAGCAGGTGAGGAACACCACCCATACACCACCCAGGACAGCACTAGATACACCACCCAGAACGGCACTAGATACACCACCCAGAACAGCACTAGATACACCACCCAGAACAGCACTAGATACACCACCCAGAACAGCACTAGATACACCACCCAGAACGGCACTAGAACCCCACCCAGAACAGCACTAGATACACCACCCAGAACGGCACTAGAAACACACCACCTCCACACAAATCCACCACATCCACCACCTCCACCTCCTTGACCTCACCCACCACCTGCAACCCTAATAATCCACTGTCCACACTAACACACCCCGCCACCTCCTCCCTGAAACACTACCCGAATGCACTGCCTCCACCCTGGACACACCACCTGCACACTAAGACACCACCACCACTGAGATACACCCCACCGCCTTCACAGCGATGCACCTCCTCCACACTGCCTGCTCCTGTTTGAAGCCTCTGGCCTCTGACGCGGTGAGCTGCCACTCCGCTGTGTGACAGACACACTTGAACACATAGACACAGGTCAGGGTTTATAAAGGAATGCCTAGCACTATGCGTCTATGAGCAAGTGCATTTACTTCACGTCAGTGTATAATGGAATAGTATATAGAGTAGAACACATTACAATAATAATGAGCAATGAATAATAAATGTAACAGTCTTTATGCATGTAATATTTAACATAACCTTATGACACATGTGACAAGGCAATAGAAAAACATACACAGTTCACCTTTCATACACTAATACTCTATTACATATATATATAGGAATGAGCTTCACTCTGAGGCCAATTCAAACCAGTGTCTGCTTCACTACTCTCTAACGAACAGCCGACAACAGATGCTACGCCCCGCCCACTACTTACTCTACACCCTATCCGATTGGCTGTGTTGACTTTTGTGCCGTTCTGTGATTGGCTCAGGAGGAGCAGCTACTGAGTCACGAGAGCAAGCTGCAGCAGATGAGCGCGGAGCTGGAGGAGCATCGGAAGAGCCCGCCCTCCCCGGACCCCAAGAGCCGCGCGTGGGAGGAGTACCGCATCAAGGAGCACTACCTCACCTACGAGGTATGCTGCCCCCCCCCACACACACACACACACACACACACACACACACACACACCACACACACACACACACACACACACACACACACCACACACACACACACACACGGGCGCACAGGCACCCCACACACACGGGCACACACACACACACACACACACACACGGGCACACACACACACACACACACACACACACAGGCGCACAGGCACACACACACACACACACACACACTTAATATATATTTAGAAATATATATAGACTATATACCGTTCAAAAGTTTGGGGCCACTTATAAATGTCTTCAATAAGATAACATTAAATTGAATCAGAATTACAGTCTAGACATTGTTAATGTGGTAAATGACTATTCTGGCTGGAAACGGCAGATTTTTAATGGAATGTCTACATAGAGGTGTACAGAGGCCCGTTTCCAGCACCCATCACTCTTGATCACATCAACCCTTGTGCAATTATGTTAGCATAGCTGAAAACTGTTGAATAAAAGTGTGACCCCAACTTTTGAACAGTAGTTTATATATACTTAGAAATATATATAAAGTTATTTATGACACCTTATCCACTTCCAGTAGAGCATCACTGGTGCAACTGTCACTGTAATGATCTCTGATGGTCTCTGATGGTCACTGTGATGGTCACTGTGATGGTCTCTGATGGTCCTCTCTGATAGTCTCTGTGATGGTCTCTGTGATGGTCTGTGATGGTCACTGTGATGGTCTCTGATAGTCTCTGTGATGGTCTCTGTGATGGTCTGTGATGGTCACTGTGATGGTCTCTGATAGTCTCTGTGATGGTCTCTGTGATGGTCTGTGATGGTCACTGTGATGGTCTCTGATAGTCTCTGTGATGGTCTCTGTGATGGTCTCTGATGGTCACTGTGATGGTTTCTGATGGTCTCTGTGATGGTCTCTGTGATGGTCTCTGATGGTTTCTGTGATGGTCTGTGATGGTCTCTAATGGTTACTGTGATGGTCTCTGATGGTTACTGTGATGGTCTCTGATGGTTACTGTGATGGTCTCCTGATGGTCTCTGATGGTTACTGTGATGGTCTCTGATGGTCTCTGTGATGGTCTCTGATAGTCTCTGTGATGGTCTCTGTGATGTCTCTGTGATGGTCTGTGATGGTCTCTGTGATGGTCACTGTGATGGTCTCTCCGATGGGTCTCTCCGATGGTCTCTGTGATGGTCTGTGATGGACTCTGTGATGGTCACTGATGGTCTCTGATGGTCTCTGATGGTCAATGATGGTCTCTGATGGTCACTCTGATGGTCACTCTGTGATGGTCTCTGTGATGGTTGTAGTTTGTTCGTGGGCTGTACGGGGTCCGATCACTGATGGTGTTGGTATATCATATCTATCTACAGATATATCTACAGATATATATATAGATCTAGAGATATCTATAGATTTATATATATATATATTTATATAAGTGCCCCAAATGATAAATTATACTGTCAAATTGATCAAACCTTATAAATTAAAATAAATTCAAGTCATTTGGATTGGCAGTATGTTCATGTAAATTAAAAATATATATCGGCCAATTAGTCAGACCTCAAGATCCACTGAATCCGGTCTCTCTCCCATCACTAACCCCCGGTCTCCTCTCTCTCTCTCTCTCTCCCCATCACTAACCCCACGGTCTCTCTCTCTCTCTCCCATCACTAACCCACGGTCTCTCTCTCTCTCTCTCCCATCACTAACCCCCCCGGTCCTCTCTCTCTCTCTCCCATCACTAACCCCACGGTCTCTCTCTCTCTCTCTCTCTCTCCCATCACTACCCCACGGTCTCTCTCTCTCTCTCCCATCACTAACCCCCACGGTCTCTCTCTCTCTCTCCCATCACTAACCCCACGGTCTCACTCTCTCTCTCCCATCACTAACCCCACGGTCTCTCTCTCTCTCTCTCTCCCATCACTAACCCCACGGTCTCTCTCTCTCTCTCCCATCACTAACCCCACGGTCTCTCTCTCTCTCTCTCCCATCACTAACCCCACGGTCTCTCTCTCTCTCTCCCATCACTAACCCTACGGTCTCTCTCTATCTCTCTCTCTCCCATCACTAACCCCCCCGGTCTCTCTCTCTCTCTCCCATCACTAACCCCCCGGTCTCTCTCTCTCTCTCCCATCACTAACCCCCCGGTCTCTCTCTCTCTCTCTCTCTCCCATCACTAACCCCCCGGTCTCTCTCTCTCTCTCCCATCACTAACCCCCCGGTCTCTCTCTCTCTCTCTCCCCCTGAGCAGAAGGGGCGCTACGAGAGCTACATGGGGCTGCTGCAGGCCAAGCTGCGGGCCGAGACGGACGACCTGGAGAAGATCGAGGCCAGCGTGATGCTGGCCACGGGGGCCGAGGGGCCCCGCGCCGGGGCCCTGCTCCGCAAGACCCAGTCCTCGCCCTCCATCAGCCAGCACGCCCAGGGGCCCCCCAACGGCCGGGCGTCCGGCCGCACCGGCCCCGGACAGCGGAGCTGAACGGGCCCCCCGTCCCCCCCGTCCCACCTTCCTCCTCCTCCTCAATCCTCATCATCATCATCATCATCAGGGCCCCCCCCCCCCCCCTCCGCCCTGTTAGACGAGCTCTGAGCAGTGACATCACGGATGAACGACCTTTCGTCGTGGATTCTCCGTCTCCACGGTGATGCTCCCTGAGCAATATATGAAGAACGCCCCCCCCTCCATCTCCCCCGTTCTCTCCCCCATCCCCCCACCCCCCTCACAGACACCCGTGCCACGTGGTCGTGACGGATCACTAACTCTGTGTGAAACAACGTTGTCAGTATTATTTGTGCAGCCTCCTCTGCCACTTTCTTTGTAGAAGCAGATTTTAAGTTATGATCTTTTTTTTATGTTTGGATTTTGGACCGACCACGAGCGACTAACGGTAGCATTTTGTCTCGTCCCCGCTCACCTGCTTTGTGTGTGGACACGTGCGCGTGTGTGTATGTGTGGACATGTGTGTCTGTGTTTTCCGTGTGTGCGTGTATGTGGGCGTGCGTGTGTATGTGTGTGGCTGCGTGACGTCGACATTATTATGAAAGAGCTACAACAATGGCGGCTCTCTGGAAGAACTTCGGGACATTGAAGTACGTCCCCCCCTTTCTGGGCGGAGCCTATTTATTTATTTATTTCATATCGTGGAGACATTGTGGACCCCGCGATCGGATTGGCTCTCATGTCCGGGCTCTTCCTTTTGATCGACCCTTACACACATCTACCACCCAGAACAGCTTCTGGCCACCGCCACACATTCCTGCCCTGCTCAAAGGCACCTCAACTCTATATACCGCTGTCTAGAACGCGTGGGTTAAGCTTGTGAAATGTTCCTCGTTCTCGCGATGTGATGACCCAGACCCTGCAGTGTGGTTCTGTCGTAACGTTCCAGGGGTGGTTGTGTCTGCAGCCTTGATGTACAGCAGCAATATGCATTCTACTCCTCTCCCTCCCGACCCCGGAACCATGTGTGTGAACCTGACAGGGACTGAGAGCGGCCTCTGTGTTTAAGAATTTGGATAAACGAAATCCCTCTGGCGTGGGCTGGGGGTCTTTGTGGGGGGGTCACAGCGGTCAGTGTCGCGGAGGAAGGAAGCAGCTGGACTTTTTAAAAGTAGCCTGAGCCCCTCCCCCCCCGCCCCCGAGACTTCCTGCAGGTCTCTGCTCAGCTTCCGAGCCGGAATCGAACAGGAAGCTCATGTGTGGAAGGCCTACGATTGAACGGGACACACAAGTGTGTGTGCGTCTGGATGGTGTTTATGCGTTATGTTTTGCGTTGGTGTTCTGTTTACGCACCCGTGGGTTGTGTGTGTGTGTGTGTGTGTGTGTGTGTGTGTGTGTGTGCGTGTGCGTGTGCGTGAGAACGAGAATGCACACACTGCATGTTTGCATGCCATTAAGTGCTTGTAGCTGAGACAGGGTTTCTACAGACAGACCAGGGTGGTAACATCAGGGAACCGGGGATGCATTCATTCGTAAGATGACATGTTTGAATCAACACGGGTGTGTGTGTGTGTAAAGTGGTCTGCCACAAACGTAAAATGGTTTCCCACGAGCTCCATAACACAAATCATCTCCCTAATGAAACGATGAACGACCTCACCGCCTTCAGTCCCACCGCAACCGGTCTGTTTCTCCTGCTGCGTGGAGACGTTCGGAGACCGCTCTCTCCGACGCGCCTACTCATTTAGCGCGCCTCGTCTTGAGGACCCTGGGATGCGTACCGAGGTGCGGACCAGCGTATCGCTGGCGGTATTTACGACGTAGCGACGACGTGAGAGTGCAGAGGTCAAGGTGCAGCGGGGGTGTTTTTGTTACGGTCGTCTGGTTGGTCGGTTTAGCAGCGGGCCTGCTGGTCAGACCGGAGAGAGGACGTGTCTCTGGGGATCCACCGACGGCGTTACCGCGGACACCAGCTCTTCCTCATGGTGCTGAGGAGGAGGAGGAGGAGGAGAAGGAGGGCGGACCTTTGCTTCTGATGAGGAAGAAGCTCTTTTATAGACGAAGGGGGGAACTGGGACCCGTCGAGTCTCTTCTTGTTTGTATGTTTCTTTGTACCGAGGTGGTTTTCAAAGTGTTCTCGGTTTGGAAGCTGACCTTTTCCTGATCGAGAGGCGCCGGGGTCGGCTGGGGTGTGAAGGTACTGCAATTTGATAAGCACCTTAATTGATCACCGTCGCTTTTACACACACACACACGCACGCACATACACACACACACACACACACGCAGGTATGATTCTCTTATGAATATAGCTTTGACACAACTGTAGATCGGCTCAGCTTACGCACCCCCCCTACCCCAATCCTAGCCCCCCTACCCCCCCCACCGCCCCACCTGCCACTCGCCCCCATGGACTGGAGAGGGTTGGACGCCTGGGCCTGGTGGAAGCTACGGGACTCACCCTCCGGCTCCAGGACCCTCTGGAGCAGAGCTGGGGGGGGATTGGAGAGCGAATGAACAGAACATTCTGGATTCTGATGCGTCGCTGGACCACATGGTTTGTATAGTCCAGTCTGAGAGTCGCCACATCTCCTGAACGGACCTTCTCCCCTTTTCTAAAGCTGACTCATAAGAATATATATATGTGTATATATATATATATATATATACACCCCTTGTAGTCACTTTGGCTGTCGTGCTAGGGTAGGCCTGTGCTGTAACATAGATTGTGAGCGGAAAAAAAATATTGAAACTGTTGATTTGTTTATTTAAGGAAATGACAACTAAGGCGCTTCGATGTCACCGTTGAACATACTTTCTGGTCTTTATTTGGTTGTCCATTTGTTTGTATATCCGATGTGTTTCCGGACTGGATACTGAACTAATGTAAAGGCCATATTTACTGGGTAGTCCGTGCTTCATAAAGTAAGCTTTTATACACATGGTTGTCATTGTGTTTCTTTATTTTCTGCCGCTTCAAACGTTTTATATGAAAGTTGTTCCGCGGGCCACGATTGATTCCTCACTGGCTCAGTAAGAGTTGGAACAACGGTGTCTGACATTCATCATCATTTGTGGTTATGTTAGCCTGAGATGCTTTATACATATTTATTTAATAATATATTTATTCATTATTGGGAAAATAAATCAGAACGGTTCTTCGCTTCTTCTTCGTTTTACCGTTGAAATAAAAACCTGCAGTGATCTGTGTGATGGAGAACGCGTTAAACAGAGTTTGGCTTAACCCTAACCCTTTATGGCACCCGCTGCACTCCTGACCATCCCTGGAAGGAGGGATCCCCCACTCTGTGTTCCTCCTCAACATTTCTCCCTTGCTAATTAAGGGGGTTGTTTCTTGTCCTCTGGTGGGCTAGGGTCTGGGGGTGTCATAAATATACAGACTTTTAGGCCTGTACCGGTGATTAAGGGCTGTACAAATAAAATGTAAATGTAATTGAGTTTAACATGCAGCTTATGCAGCCTCTCCATGCATTCCTCTTCAATCACCCATAGGTCTTAAATATAATATACAGGGAGCAGGATGACCTGATTAAAGTGTGTTGCTGTAGCCTAGCACTGCATCACAATGAACACAAACAGCAAAGGGCGTCAAGTACGATTTGATGAGTTGCGTGGTTGCGATGGACACATCTTAGACAGGGAGGCTGTGCACAGCTGGGTGAACCATCACAACAGCAGATAAATACTGACATCAAGGCCAAAGCCATCACAATCTGAGTCATATGGGATTACGTTAACATATCTCACACAATAATACAGACCTATAGCAACAGGAATCAGAGGAGCCTGGACAGCAGCAGTGTATGTCCCGATTACTTAACGGTTCTGTAGTTGGGTGTGGTTAACGATAGCTCATGTACGCCTCAGTCAGCTTAAACTAGGGCAGGGGTACATTAGAAAGCAATGGAGGACTCTAAGCTTAGAGGGCCGTAACATGGAAAAAGGACTTAAGTTCTGAGTGTCCTTGGGTCCCTTTTCTCAGTGGGCATGTAGGGGCAGGAAAGCGTAGCAGTACAGACCCCCAGGGAACCCCCAATGTGTGGTACCTATACTTGCACGATGCCTTCACCACCCCCCCCCCCCCCCCCCCTACCTGCCTCTGAATCCACTGCAAGTCGTTTTGGATAAAAGTGTCTGCTAAACGACTAGCAGCTATCCTTAGCGCTATACTAGGCACTGTCGCAACAACGCCCTGGGTTCACCTGAGTTCACGTGTGACCCTGATTAAGGTCAAACGTACATCTGAACAGGGGAGAACTTTTACTATGAAGTCTGCTAAATGACTAGCATATATGTCTGCTAAATGACTAGCAGCTATCCTTAGCGCTCCTAGGCACTGTCCCTTCAAACTCAGGGTTCACCTGAGGTCACGTGTGACCCTGATTAAGGTCAAAAGTACATCTGATCTGGGGAGAACTTTTACTTTGAAGTCGATGATTCTGAACCGGGCCGGGCGGCGCTGAAACAAAAGGCCGGTCGCGTCAGAGGCTCAAGCAGCGGTGAAGAGACACGGACACGTGGAATGGACTCTTTATTGCGCGGTTATTCAGACGACAGCTTCCTCAACATCAAAACAAACAGCAACGTACAAAACAACACAGCCTTTTTTTGCCATCAAAGGAAATTTAATAAGGTAGTGAGAGTACATAAACAGAAATAAATGAGGAGTGAGGACGCCAGTTAGAATGATGTTAGGATGTTTTAGGATGAGCTGGATGTCAAAGCCAAAGTAAGCACCATCTTCATGTAGTCAGGGGAAAAGGCCGTATTCCACTGGGGAATACTCTAGAAGGTGGGGGAATCAGGGGACCAGGTGTGGAGAGGAGGGTGGACATGATACAAGAGGATTGTTATCACAGTTTTTCAGACGTTTTTACCAAAAGAAAAAGAAAAAAGGAACAATATCGGTGTAGCACTACTTAATCATGCAATTTACTTTAGTAACCCTTCTGACACACAGACAAAATATATTTCAATAAGTACAACTCAGTACATCTCTGTCCAGCAATAGTCACAAAGCCTGCAATTTATACTCTTTGAATGTGAGATCCCTATCAAAAATAATATGCAGATTTTTTAATTTTTCTTAATATATCTAAAGTGCAAGTATTTATCCATTTTTTTATTCAATGCTTTCTGTAAGTATAAAATACGAAGGAAAAAAACAGCAATATGTTTTTCCTGTTAACATTGTATATTTTTTTGAAAGGAGGAGCATCATATATAACAAACCATATATATATATATATATATTTATATATATATATTTATATACACACACGCCACAGATAAAATATTTGTTGAAAGATACAACATATCATTTCATATGGGGGATGGTAAGGGGATCTGACCATATGGTGTCATGGATATGGTTTTTGTGCATGGAACCCACCCCTTCAGCTCCAGGATTCATTTTCCAACATCATATCCATAATGTCTTCAAAAACATTTCAGGTACCATTCCATTTTTTTTTTTTTTTACTACACACAACAGTAGCCTATACAGTCTGCAAACATGATGGACCCTAGTTATAATAATCTGTGCAAACAGAGCACGTGGGGGACTCAACCACTGCAATCTCTCTCTCCATTGTTTCTGATGTGTCATAGAGTGCTTGGCTTGGACCAGAGGCTCTGATTGGCTGTGCGATGCATCTGGAAGTGTAAATGGCCAGTTCAAAAGAAATCAAAAACAGACAAAATAGAAAATCGACAACACTTGCGCGGTTGGCCAGTGTGTGGAACACCTTGTGGACGTTTGGAGCCTGCCTTCTGAAAGGGTTTGCTCGAGCAAAGCCAGACAGAAGTGTGATATTTCGATTTGAACATGTGTTACATTACAGTCAGATACATCAGCCATGAATAGTCCCATGTTGCACACTGCGATGATAAGCAGATCAATAGACACACATGTGCGCGCACGCACACGCACACGCACACACACACACACACACACACACACACACACACACCTACAGATGTAGCCATGACAACAGTACTAGTTTTGTGCATGGACCACATGCAACAATATTTGACCAGTAAAACGTTTCCAGGACTGGTTTGATCATTGATTGATAAGACCGATACCAGATTCGTATCACCATATGCGTGTCTGACAAAAATCATAAAAGAAACACACATCAACAGGAGTAGTAGTAGCAAGCACAGCAGTTCTAAGGAATAATAGTCGCAGAGCAAGGGGTTTGGACTGGGGCCTCGGAAGTGATCGTAACTGCCTTATATTACGCTTAATAGGTCATTCCTGGCCTCTTCCCTTCAGACTGCCCTCGGCCGCGCGCACGCTGCTCCGAGCCAGCCGCCGCGGTGACACCGCACCGCTCGATAACTGACATTTCAAAGCAAACACGTCTGAAAGTGAGAGAATAACCTTCCATTTTGAACTTGAATCCTTGTATACAGACCAGGGTGCATTGTGGGTAGGCCTATGCAACATGGCTGCAAGGTCACCTCCTGTATTTTTTTTTTAAGTAGGACTCTGTGCTAGCCCTTATAGGCTAGATTAGACTGCATCTCGTTTGCACCACTTTAACGATCATTCTCTTTCTTTTTTGTGAATGCCCCCCGAGCGCACGGCCATCTTTGTAGTTCCTTATCTCGCAGAGCCAGACCCTTGCAGGCCGTGCAGCGTGTGGACGAGTGTCTGGGAGGAAAACTCTCGTCAGACATGTCAGCGAAGACCCAAGAACACCTATGAATTTGCCCAGAAGATTGTTCTGGTTTCCGCTCTCGACAAGAGCGGTGACACAGCTGACAGTAGTGGTCCTGGGGGTCATCGGCTCGACAAGAGAGCGCTCTGCTCTTTGTCATTCAACTTTGTGCGTGAATTCTCCCACACTTTAGTGTAACATACAGGAGTCTGGCTCTGCGAGATCACCGCCTCGCTGACCCGAAATGACTGAAGAAGATTGCACGATTCGGAAATCACGTCGTGGTCACAGACATAGCAGCCCGTTTAGCACCGCCCCTTTTAATAACTGTCTGCAGGGAGAAAAGAGAACCTTTTGAAACTTTGGGAGGGAAGAAAAAAGTGCTTTTCGAGTGAGGCAAAAAGTGAAGTCAATAAGCAGATGCAGACTCTATATTTGGCCATTGGTGGAGAAGGGAAAAGAGAAGAGGAACGTGACTTTTCTTTTGACTTCCAGTTCTTATTGTGGCCTACAGGAGGCCTCACTTCAAATCAACGTGAGGCCAGTTCCTGGGATCACCGGAGGACGACCAGACCCGAGGTCCGACCCAAACACAACCCGCGCCGCCGCGGTGGCGGCGGGGACACGGGTCAACGCCGAGGTTGGTGCCTTTCTTCGCTTCTTGGAACGAGAGGACAGGATAAGGTGAGGAGGAAACAGAAGTGCTGCGGCCGTCCACTAGGGGAGTGACTGAGCCGCTAATCCCACCCTGCTCCACACACTGGGGCTGCCGTCCACAGTGCAGTGCCAGGCTTCTCTGGGCCTTTCAGCAGCACTCTGAGACAAACTTTGGACCCCGAAACACCGTGCTTCAGCCAGATGGATTCTAACCACCACCAGCCCTCCCACCACCCCCCTGCACTCCAACTATTTCCTTGGCTCCATCGCAACAGGCGAACTCCATCGAGAATAAATCAAGTTTACAGAAAGATGGAGAAGAGAGAGACAGAGGGAGAATGAGGAGGATTGGATTAGGGCCTTTTGTTTCTGTTTTAGCCCCAGATGTGCACTGGCACAGGTTCTCTGGCAGGGCAGACAGCGCCTGGGTTTTTCAATAACATTAATAGTACTGTCTACCTGCTGGGGCCTTTTCCACACACACACACACACACACACAGACACACACACACACACACACACACACGGTGCACGCACACATCCAGGCGCCGGCAACTGTCTGTCCCTCTCTGCCTCTCCCCGGCCTCAGGTCACTTTCTGGTGATCGGTCTGGCTCTGCCTGGCTGGTATAAGACCCATCTAATCCAGCCTACTTTAAATAAACCTGATAGGGGGAAGTTAGCAGCTCACTCTGCGCCTCGCTGATTGTTAACTAATGCGCAGACAAACGGTTTGAGGTCGGCCAGGTCGAAGCCAGAGGAATATTCTGCCCGAGTCTGTTAGCTGCTGCTGCTGCTACGTAGGGAGTGGGTCGGGGCAGGGGGGGGAGAGAGATGGGGTGTCAGGGGGGGATTATCCGAATCAAAATGGAAATGGGGTTGTGTTTTATGAACACAATATCACCGGGCGGGCCTTGGACTCAGAGCCCCGGCGGGGAGGAGAGAGCGATCAGCAGGACTGGAAGGAGTGCGGCCCTACGAGGGGGGAAAGGGGAGGAAAAAAAAAAGGAAGAGAAAAAAGGAAAGCGAACAACGAACTCAGTGACCCGCCGTTGCCACCGCTGAGCTCGGGCCTCTGGCCCCGCTGCCGGCGGAGAGACGCAGGCAGCGAGACAGCACCGACTCAAAGGGCTGCCCCTCAGCCTCACCTGCTTATCAATGGCCGCGCACAAGGCCGGCACACAGGAAGACTGTCTTCCTGGCCCCGCAGGGCCGTTGTGTTCTGTTTGTTAAAGAGCGCGATTCTATAAAGATGCGTTCAATATTCATCCGTTAGCTACTCGCTGTTAGCAGAGAAGAGGCCTTGGAAAGGAAGAGGGGGCATTACATTTTAATGTGTTGTCAAGTCACGTGCACGCACGTGACTTGTGGTCTGTCTGTGTGTCTGTGTGCGTGCGTGCTAGCGAAGGACAGGGACTCAAATTCCCATGATGCTCCACTTCACCGTTATGCCGTTACAGAGAACGTGACATAGGAGACATAATGGAGGGCCTTCCTAAACTCTCTGCTCAGTGTTTAAAGTGTCCAAGAAAGAGACGTGGACTGGGATTGACCTTGCTTTTTTGTCCAGGGGGTAATTCTACAGGGGAAGGGGGAACGCAAAACACTGAGACTAGTCTACACCGAGAGACAGACAAGGCAGCCCACCGGTTCACACGACAGGGGGAAACACCTCACCATCGCTCAGACTTTTTTTTTTTTTTCACGTTTTTCTTTCGCTATAGGATGAACTCCCACATAAGAGCAAGTGCCTCAGGAGAAAGACTTCACATTTCGGTAATATGATGCAGAATTATCAACCTCGTTGTCATGCTTCTCAAATATCTATCGATCACATAGCCTATACATCTTTTTTACATATGTTTAATAAGAGTCTATACATGTGATACAATGCCACTATTGGCACGTACACAATATTGCACACTAGTAAGAAACGTCCAGCCTCAGCCAGTGGGACCCCCCCGCCGCCCGAGAGAGAGAGAGAGGGAGAGAGAGAGACCGACACGTCACGGGGAACTGGGCGATCAAATGTGGAGTATACAACTTTCGAGGACAACAAAAAAGCATAATCTTTATAATAATAAGAATCAGAATAATAATAATAATGCAAAAGTGACAGGCGAGGGCCCCCTGGGAACTATCAAGGGGCTGTAGCACCATAGGGAGATAAGATACTGCCCGGGCCCCGGCTCTCAGGGGCCTCACGTCTTCACCACGGCTAGGGGGTGCTTGGCTGACCGGCCGGACGGCCTGGCTCTCTACAGGGCCTGGCCCCTGCTCTGAACAGGGCCCGGCCCCTCTCCGCGGCATCTACCTCCACTCTGACAGATATCCTCATGCAACCCCCCCCCCCCCCCCCCCCCCCCGGCCCGCGTCCGCTTTTAACGCTAGGGTGCCGGCGGTGCCCCAACGCCCCCCCCCCACTGCGGCGGTCCCACCTGGTGCCATGCGGGCCTACACACACACACACACACACCACAGGCCCAGCCGCGGCCCCTGACCTCATCCTCCTGGGGGAGGGGCGGGGGGGGGGGGGGGGCTGTCCTGACCAGGGGCAGAAACCGCCCCCCTTGTTCCACTCTGTATCACAGCTGGAAAGCCTCCCAGTGTGTCTACGTCGTTTATTCGCCCCAATGCGAAAGAAGACGGGGCCCGGCGCGCCACCAAAGCGTCAAAGCACAGCCTCGCACTGCTTGGCCTGCGGCGCTCATAAATGAAACGTACGGACCACGTGAGGACACATAAACGAGTGGAGTGTATAAGGCACCGAGTTGTAATGACGTCAGAGAGGATGCCTTGGACGCACAGTTGCGCGCTGCGCGCTAGCGCGTCTTTTTGTTTTGTTTCCCGCGCCTGGCGCTCCCACAGGTGGGCCGTACCGTTTCGCGTCCCCCTCCTTCCAGAAGGGGACCAAAGAGAGAAGTGTTTTACCCGCAGAAAACGTGGGCATTTTTAAAAAAGGATTTTTTTTTTCTTTTTTTTTACTGCTGATTCACAAAATCATAATTAGTACATCTAAGTTAGCACTTTTTTCATTTAAGTTTATATGGACATGGTGACACGAGATCAGATGCTGGATAGTAGCGCACAGAGATACACGCATCCCGTTCATTCACACACAACATAGGCTAGTCTTTTGAGTTTGTAACCAATCCCATAATAGCATGGACAAAATGCTGCCATTAGCCAGCTACTCTTAGGTTAAAATAAAGACTAAAGCCTACCTTACTAAAGGTCTATTCAGACATGAACCTCTGCATGCTGAGTGTTAATAAGCCTGTAGTGCGCCTGTCACACTCTTTAAGCGCTCATCTTTATTCTAGGCTACCAATATAATAAACTTTGCATCTGTTGTTCAAATTTTGGTTTTTAGAAAGTCCACAATATATATATTCTCTTTGTGCTGATGTCAAATACTCGTTCAACTTTATACTTTAAGACCGTAATTCGTTGTAGTTATCTCAGTATCCTCTGCATTATTAGATATATCTCTGGTTTCGTTTTTTGTTAAAATCTTAATATAGCTCTCTATTATTATTATCATCATCTTTTTTTTTTTTACAATTTTGAAAATCATTTGATTCGAAATAGCTTCGAAGGTGTGCAAAATCTGTGGTGTGGTCGATACACTCAGTTCATTGTCACGTTTAGATCAAGTAGGTAAAAACAACAGTTCATATCTTACAGGTGAGTCTTGGTAGCAGCACGGTCGGTCAGTGTGGGGGGTGGGGGGGGGGGGCGTCCAGTACAATGCGCGAGGAGGCGACAGCCGAGGCGCTGCCATGTCTGTGGAGGTTGTGTGGGGGGGGGGGGGGGGGGATGGGAGAGAGGGGGGAGGGTTGGGGTGATGGTGGTGGTGTTGTTGGTGGTGGTGGTGGTGGTGGTGGGGGTGATTCCCTTGGAATTCTCTCGTCTCTATTTTACAGTTAAAGTCTGTTATTTTTCTTAAAGTTCAGTTTTTTGTCTGCGTGGTTCATGTATTTTTTCCATCATCTCTTTTCTCTCTTCTTCTTCTTTTCCGCCTCCGCCGCCGCGTGCGGCTCCGCGTCAGTCGTCGTCTCCCTCGTCGCCCCCGTGCGGCCCCTCGGGGAGCAGCTCGGAGGCGCGCTTCTCTCTACTCCTCTCCTGGATCTTCCTCATCTCGTCCGCGTACTTACAGAAGGTGTTGCCGAATTTGGACCACACTTTGCACGGCACCGTGATGGAGTTCCGGTAGGTGGGCTTCACCTCGCTGACCCGCATGAAGACGCCGTATTTATTGGAGCCCACGTCGAAGAAGAAGCGCTTGTTGTCGACCGTCAACGAGGTGCCCTCGGGCAGCTCCGCCGGCTCTTCGTCCACCCCGTAGTCGTCGATGAGTTTGGCCAAAGCGTCGCGGAACTCGATCAGCCCCTGGGCCGGCAGAGCGATGGTCTGGCCTTGTGCGCTTCCCAATCCGGGCCCCCGATTAACGGTCTGTCGGATCCTGAGGAACCGCCCCCTCTGGTTCTCTTTCAGATCCATGTAATATTTCCGATTCTCCCGCACCAGAAATTCGCTCTTGAGCGCGCGGCGCGGCTCATCCTGCACAATGTCCGGGTTGCTCGGGCCTAGCTGGGCGTAATGTTCGATAAAGTCGCCGAGATAATCGCGGAACTCCACGGCCACAGACATGGAGAGAGTGAGGCGGCTCTTATTTCCCCCAGCCCCGACCTCGGCTATCTTTAGGAAGCGGCCTTTAGCATTCTGCTTCACGTCCAGGTAGAAGCGCTTGTTCTGGATGTCGACGCGCTTCGAGGCGAGCTCTTCGGTGTCGTGCTGCAGACGCGACACGGCGCCCATCGCGCCCGGAGGCAGCGAGCCGGGGCCTGCCGCGGGCCCTCCGTGGTCACTGCCACTGTCTCTGTCCGCCATGATGCTGCCTCCCTGCTTACCTTCCACCGTCTCCCTCTGCCTGCTGCAACCTCGACTGCCTGTCAAACCACTCCGCCGCTCTATCGCGAGACTCGGGGCTCAGATGAGAACTAAGAAATAGAAAAAAATGAAAGCTGCTACTGTAATGGGTTATAGTCCGCTGGAACAGTGGGGTGCGTTCAAGACCAACGCGTCCTGCTGCCCGCAACGTTGTGTGTGATTCTACATGCGCCGAGAAAGACATAAAGACATAAAGGCATAGAGACATAGAGACATAAATAAAAAGACTTATACAGACATATAGACATAGACATATAGATGTATAGATATATAGACATATAGACATAAATACTTATACTAAGTCTTTATATATATATATATATATATATATATATATATATATATATAAGAAAGACTTATAGACATGCAGTATAGACATGTAGACTTATAGATATATAGACATATAATATAGACATTCAAACATATAGACATTGACATATAGAGATAAAGACCTATAGACATAAAGACTAGACTTAAAGACTTTTAGACATAGATAGTAGACTCATAGGCATAACGACGTATAGACATATAGACTTGTAGACTTATACATGACTTATAGACATACTGTATAGACATGTAGACATATAGATATATAGACAATAGGACCTCATGACTGTGGTGGTTTGGACATCAAAACTACATGGATGCTGGATACCTTGGATGTATTTAATGAAAATTAACCTGTAATTTGTTATATATTTTCAAACCAAAAACCATAAGAAGCGATTGATGAATAGTTCCCATGCCATCACAGAGTACACTGATCTGAGCCTGGTTCAGTGTTTAGTGATGAAAGCCTTTACAACAACAGTTGAATATTCTGCGCATTGGTTTTTTTATGCTGTGTAAGATGTACAGGGCTCATTGAACCTTAGTTTATTAATTAACACAAAAACTAGATGGCTAATTTCTGCTTGATTAACTGAAAGACATGAGACAACTACGGATGAAAGTATACCTAATTAGCCACAATTTAAGTTTGTTGAGCAACTTAAGTTCAGTCACTGAGGTCCAGGCTGCCAAACCCTGTCCTTCAGGTGGGAATGCATTCAACCTGCACTCAGAGCTATCTCTTAACCAGAAGGGTTAGGGGCTGAGGGTTCAGGTTAGGTTAAGATCTCACATAAAAGTAGATGTTTGTGTGCTTGGTCACTGGTTCAGCACCACTGTGGACAAACTGGAGAGACAAATTCAGAGATGAAACTAAAGCTAAAAGCAGAGACCAAACACTCACAATCCCAGTTCTCTTTCCATTGGCACATGCAATGCATTTGATTTAGATTGGTGTAATGATAATGTCATAAGGACAATGCAAGTGTCAGTTTATGACAATAATTCTGTCAGTCTATAACAATGATAGCATCAGTTTATTACCATAATAGTGTCAGTCTATAACATTAATAGTGTCAGTATATGACAATAATAGTGTCAGTAGTGTCAGTATATGAAAATAATAGTGTCAGTTTATGACAATAATCGTGTCAGTCTATAATAACATCAGTTTATTACCATAATAGTGTCAGACTATAACAATAGTAGCATCAGTTTATTACCATAATAGTGTCAGTCTATAACAATAATAGTGTCAGTATATGACAATGATAGTGTCAGCTTATAACAATAATAGTGCCAGTATATGATGGTGTCAGTATATGACAGTGATGGTGTCTGTTTATGACCCGATCATTGAGTGAGAATGTCCACCAGGCCCACCATGACGATGAGCAGTTGAAGTGTGAGGCAACGGTTACTGATGAGGGGGGGTGTCAGATATCCAGTTGAACGGTTGAAAAATAATTAGATTATCTAAAAGTAAATGATGTACACATATAAAAATAAACAATGGCAATAATGAATGTGTGTGTGTTTGTATGTAAATAGCACATATATTCTTAAATGAGCTGACATTTTTGACACAAAATAATATATTGATCAATCAAAAATGAGTAAAATGAATGTATGAATTAATTTCAATAACTAGCATTAAGTAATAATAACCTAATGTACAATCATATAAAATAACAAAAGAATAGCCGACCATAACAAAGTTTTAAACCACAAAGGTTTTATGGTTACACTTTTAAACTAATTCAAGTCAAATAAGCATTACGAGGATAGAAGGCTTCCACAAGGAATACATGATTACATATTTCTGTACATGTCATGTACATAACGGAGGTGTTGGAGAGGAATGTGTGTCTGTGTCTGACCAGTAGGGGGCAGCTCTCTTACTCTGGATACCCTCCACCAAACAGGCCTTCTATCAGGCTTTGGATATATAGGCTCCAAACAGAGTGAGTTAATGACGTCATGTTGAAGGATCAGGGAAGATGTCGTCACATCACAATAGCGGCCACCTTTATGGTGGCTGGCTTTCTTTAGGCCTAGTTTAACTATAATTAGTCAACTTAAAAGTGAATAAACTGACGGGCAGGTGGATTAATGGGTAGAGCGACGAATAAAATGCCATTAGACACGTTTATTTATTTATTGTTTTCTGTTGAACTTTTTGACACAATTCCAGTGTTGTAATGTTCAGGCTTTGAGTCACAATCTAAACCACAATAGTTTTGTAGGGTCGTCGATGAGCTCATTGTTTCTGTCCTTGAGTCTCAAAGCCCATTTAGCGTCGCCCATTCAGACCCTCTGTCGATAGGTTTCAGCACCATGGATAGCGGCGGCGTCCTGAAGGGGCTATTGATCCGCCGCGCGACCCGTAGCTCCACACAGCAGCCACCAGGAGAGGAAAAACCCAAACCACGTCGACAGTGTTGCCAGATTGGGCCACATTTCCCGCCCAACCTGCCCAATCTGGCAACACTGCACGTCGACACTTTCAGGGATTTCTTGTTGTGAACTTGAATGCAGAGTTAGCTTCTTAATGGTGGGCTCTGTCGTCGCTTTGTGTATAGAGCAAATTCCCTTTTGTTTCATATTATATATATATATATATATATTATGAAATATCAAATAAAATAAATGAATGGATAAATATTGCTATGAAATAAATAAATTAGGCAATAATATAAATATATATAAATATATAATTTCGTCAATATATTATATAAAGAAAAGGAGTCAAAATGACTCCTTTTATTTCAGGTGACTCTTATTTCATAATGCCACATTTATTTCATAATGCCACATTTATTTATTTAATTTTATTTATTTATCACATTTATTTAATTTATTTAAAATATTTATTTTATTTATTTAATGCCACATTTATTTTATAATGCCACATTTCCATCTCTTATGTTATGTTATGTTATGTTATGTTATGTAAATAAGTTGGCGTGCACGTCAAGTTACCTTAACTTCTTGGTCGTCTTCCGCATGAACACGGTCAATCTGTCTCATATTGAAGACTTGTTCATCCATGTCCATATCTTGAGGAGGACTGAGTATTTCTAAAAAGTCTTCACTACGGGGCAGAAGAGTGTCCGCTGATGAAGCTGATCAGTCTGATCTGCTGAGATCAGCATCTCGGAGCCCAACGATGTCTTCATGTTGTCACAGCGTCAGGATGTTCAGTGATTCAGTGCTGTTGCTTTGGTCTGAGATAACCACTCCCACTCATTTGAATATACCAGACGGAGATGTGGCATTATGAAATATAAGTCCCATGAAATAAATAACACTATTTAAATCGTCCTTTTGCGAAATAAAAACGGATTTATTTTACTGCTAAATTAACATATTTTATTTTTATTTTATTCATTTATCTATCCCTCATTTATTTAATTTATAGCCCTTTTTTATTGAATATTGACTCAAATGGCATCCCATAGTTCCCTTGTATCTTCATACATCTCGACAGATCAAAGCGCGCTCTGACCTCTAGCGAAGGGCGCGCGGCGGGCTGGAGGCGGGGGGAGTCTGGGAGGAGGAGAGAATCTTGTGAATGACTTGATGGAAGGATGTGAGGGGAGGGGGGAACCTGGGACTACCGTAGAAGTCTGAGCGCATATGACGCCGAGCTCTAATTTCATTGGTGGATATATATTCAATGAAAAAAGTCATCTTATTACCAGTAACCGAGCAGGATAGGAAAGAGTTCCCCCTTCTGTGATTTACCGGCGGGCACGATTGGTTAAAAACGAGGTTCGAGCGATGTGCAACAAGACCCTATAGCCTACTCATAGATGGGAGACAAATATGCAGTGAGCAATAGATGACACAGCCGCGCGCACGTAAACACACACACGCATGCACACACACATAAGTGTGTGTGTGTGTGTGTGTGTGTGTGTGTGTGTCTGTGTGCGCGCGCGTGCGTGCGTGCGTGCGTGTGTGTGTGTGTGTGTGTGTGTGTGTGTGTGTGTGTGTGTGTGTGTGTGTGTGTGTGTGCGCGCGTAAGGACATCCACCGCCCAGCCACTTCATATCGCTGTGTACTAAAGCCTGACTCCATTGAGAGAATTTCGCAGCGTTAGTCATCGGGGCAACAACCAGTACCCGCAGTGTGTAGTAACCATGCCGCCCCCCGCGCGCCCTCACTACCGCCACGCACACCGAGGACATGCGTGACGCGCTCTGCCTGCCGGGACGCCCGTAGAGCAGCGCGGCATACATCGCGTCTACATTTGCGTGATACCACCGCAATCCTGCGTTCGGTAAACCAAAGTCCACCGCCGCCGCTGTGGGTCACATGCGTTTGCGCCGCGCGCTGGTTGGGTGAGGGCTCGGCGGGTGCTGCTTGCGGGGGGGTGGTTGGTGGGGGGGGGGGGGGGGGGGGGGGGTGTCGGGCGGCCGCGCTGCCCGGGTCATTAGTGTTTGCGCAGGACGTGGCGACGAGTCGACGCCAGTGACCGGCCAGGTGATGTTTGCTCACGTGAGCCGTTCGCGTCTGAGGCGCGCGGGGGACACGGCGGGAGGGCGCGCGCTGTTGCATCGCCTCGCCGGATAGCCGCTCTACGTTTCGTCTGTCCCCTGGTTTTGTTTTTGGGGTTATAAGACCCTGATGAGAGGATTTGAGACTTGTACTTTTTCCTGACCGCAGGTGGATGTATAGGACAGACCCCCGCGCGCGCGTGTGAGGCGCGCGTTTATCTTTCCGTGGTGATTCCGTGTGCACGCGCAAACGGCGGGCTGAACAGTTTTTTCTTGTCAAAGAGGCAATGCGCCCACCCATGCGATGCTAGCCTATTAGTGGCAGAGAGAGAGAGAGAGAGAGAGAGAGAGAGAGAGAGAGAGAGAGAGAGAGAGAGAGAGAGAGAGAGAGGAGAGAGAGAGAGAGAGAGAGAGGGAGGGAGATCGAGAGAGAGAGAGAGAGAGAGAGAGAGAGAGAGAGAGAGAGAGAGAGAGAGAGAGATCGAGACAGAGACAGAGAGAGGGAGAGAGAGGGAGTGAGAGAGGCGGTTTAATGTAGGGCCCTGAATTAGAGAGGTGAGGCTAATTTACGAGTCTTGTTTTGCGTTTCAGGAAAAGGGGGGAGTGAACGCGGGGGGATGGTGGTGGTCGAGAAGGGGAATGCAGCAATCCCGTTTTTCTAAGCATGCAGAAGCGGAGCTCTTCCGGTTCCTAGGCTGGTGGTTTTGAGTCCCCGTCCTCCGAGGCAGCAGCCGTATGGGGGAAGCAGCGGCAGACACAGATGGCATGGACACTTCCGCAAGGTCTGCCGCTCTGCCCCGCCTGCTCGCCGGTGCCCGTCCGCCGCCGCCGCCGCCTCTCTCTTCCAGCGCGCCCCGCCACCCAGCAGCACTGCAGCACAGCACAGGCTGACGGCATGAGGCTTGATCCAGTCCATTTCTCCATGCTGGTCATCGGGGTCTCCTTCGCCTGCTACGCCCCGAGTCTCAACTCCCTCCAGGACCAGGCGTACCGGGCCGCCGTGGTCATCGAGGGCGAGGTGCGCTCCTCCTCCCGGAGAACGCTACCTCGCGGGAGCCCTACAGTGTGAATGTCAAAGTGCTGGACGTGTGGCCTATCAACAGCGGCGGGCTCGAGAAGGAGCAGTTCGTGACCGTCGGAGACTTCGGCTCCCGAGGCCCCGTGCACCACCGTGGAGAAGGACCACAGATACATCTTTTTCATGGACCCCACGGCCGAGCCCTTGGTGTTCAAGGCTTCGTACGCCCCTGTGGACGCCAGCGAGCCGGAGCTGAAGAAGGACGTAGAGAGAGTGCTGTGTGAGGACTGCGGTAAGTTGAAGCTCTTTTTTTATGACCTGCTGTGTAAGATCCGCACTATAAAGGACACTATGTCGGGATGGTGATGTAAGGAGAGTGTCCACAGTTCCGCGTGTGTGCGTGCGTGTGCGTGTACGTGTGTGTGCGTGCGTGTGTGTGTGTGTGTGTGTGTGTGCGCGTGCGTGCGTGTGTGTGTGTTGTGTGTGTGTGTGTGTGTGTGTGTGTGTGTGTGCGTGTGTGTGTGTGTGTGCATATACGCGTGTTCATGAAAGCGGGCGTGATGATCGACGTGTCAGAGCTCCGTAACCCAGTCACCCATAATAAAAATGACATGTGTGTAAATCCTGCGTGTGGTGTGTGTGTGTGTGTGTGTGTGTGTGTTTTGAATTGCAAGTGTGTTCGTCATGTATTTGTGTGTGTGTGTGTGTGTGTGTGCCCTATGTGTGTGTACCTTTGTGTACCTGTGTGTATGCGTCCTGTATGTGTGTGTATGTGTGTGTGTGTGTGTGTGTGTGTGTGTGTGTGTGTGTGTGTGTGTGCGTGCATTGTGTGCGTTTGTACGTGTTTTTAAGTGTGTGTGTGTGTGTGTGTGTGTGTGTGTGTATATAAGTGAATTAGAAAGAGGAGGAGAGAGACCAGAAGAGTAGAGCAAATGATAGACAGGGAGGGGGGGGGCTGAGGGAGGTGGGGGGGGGGGGGTAAAGATAAGCAGGCAGCAACACCACCAGAGATCAGCCAATGATACGTCAAGTGGACACTTATGGACTCTGGACGCTATGGCCGATACCTCATCCCTGCAGGCGCTCACTAAAGTAGCCCTTATACTGAGGGTGTGTAGGTGTGTGTGTGTATCTTTGTGTGTGTGTGTGTGTGTGTGTGTGTGTGTGTGTGTGTGTGTGTCTGTCTGTATGGGGAGGGGGTCGTAAGGTAGGCATATATGTGTGTGTGGTCACGTGCACACGCTGGTGCATGTGTTCACGAAACATGTGCTTGAGTGAGAGTGTGAGAGTTGATGCATGAGAAAGACTGAATGAGAGGTGGAGAGAGAGAGAGATATAGAGAGAGAGAGAATGAGCGAGAGAGGAGAGAGAGATAGAAGGAGATAGAAGGAGAGGGAGGTAGAGAGAGAAACAGAGAGAGTGATACAGGGAAAGAGAGAGAAACAGAGAGAGAGAGAGACAGAGATAGAGAGAGAGAAACACAGAGAGAGAGAGAGACATAGAGGGAGAGGGAGGGAGAGAGAGATAGATAGAAGGAGAGGGAGGGAGAGAGAGAAACAGAGATAGAGAGAGAGTGATACAGGGAGAGAGAGAGAGCAGACCTCTCTCTCAGATGTATAGTTACTAAAGGGTTGAGATCAGAACTAATCACATCCTTCTCACCTGAGATGTTTTCTTAATTAAAACCAAAAGAGAAGCGACCCCTCTGGGCGTTCCTCATGTCCGCCGCGGCCCGGGGTTCAAACACGAGGAACATGTTCACTTCCTGTCCGTCCTTTCACGAAGGGAGTCCTCTGAGAGCTAGCTTGAACCGGTCAGACGCCGTCCAGCGGAGGTCACCGTAGCAACCAACAGCCACATCTCAACCCAACACACACACACACA
>NC_140276.1:12740547-12745547 GCF_964030765.1 Micromesistius poutassou
GTGTGTGTGCGTGTGCGTGATGAAGATTATGGGTAATACCATGCAGTAGATGCACATGGAATCACACAGAAGTCCTTTCCGTAACTCTTAAAGGAGCTAGTGCGTAAGTGCAGAGTACGCTCTGGGTCGTTCTTATTTGTAATGATCACAGACGTCTGTGTGTGCGTACCGCTGCAACTGAACCCCAGTGACGAAATCATCCTCATATCCATATCGTCACCGTATTGGGATCCACGATAAATGACAACTGTGTGTGAGCTGCTGTTTAATATGTATATATGTGTGTGTGTGTGTGTGTGTGTGTGTGCGTGTGTGTGTGCTGGGTGTGTCTGCATGCGAGTCCTTTGTAATCCTCCTCCCTAATGGGTCCTGTGTTAATGATGTCATAGCTGTAACTGGGGAGATCGTTACCGTGGTGATGTCACGGTGTGCGATTTGTTGTAATCTCCCTCCCAGTGACCCTCGCTCGATTTGTCTTCCTCTCTCGCTGCCCTCTGACACCTTTTCTCTCTCTCTCTCTCTCTCTCTCTCTCTCTCTCTCTCTCTCTCTGTGCTGAACGGTGTGCACGGTTAACCCCTCGTTTTCTCTGCTCTCTTGTGTCCCCAACCCTCCTTCCACTCTCTCTCTCTCTCTCTCTCTCTCTCTCTCTCTCTCTCTCTCTCTCTCTCACTCTCTCTCTCGCTCTTTTTTTCTTCCTCTCCACTCTAACCTCTCTCTCTATCTCTCTCTTCCTTTCCTTCTCTTTTTCTGTTCCTATTCCTTCCCTCCCTCCCTCCCGCCCTCCCCTCCTCTATTCCTCCCTCCCTCCCTCCCTCTCTCCCTCCCTCCCTCCCTCCCTCCCTCTCTCCCTCCCTCCCTCCCTCCCTCCCTCTCTCCCTCCCTCTCTCCCTCCCCTCTTCCTCCCCCTCCAGGTGTCCCAATGACTACACAGGCGACCGCTGTGAGAACTCCGTCATGGCCGGTTTCTACAGTATGTCCGCTTTACTCTCTCGCCCGTCTGTCTGTGTGGTGGGATGCTGCATGCTGACGCTCCATCTAGGGAACATGCTGTGTGTGTGTGTGTGTGTGTGCGTGTGCGTGTGCGTGTGTGTGTGTGTGTGTGTGTGTGCGTGTGTGTGTGTGTATGTTTATGTGTGTGTGTGTGTGTGTGTGTGTGTGTGCATGTGCACGTGCATGTGCACGTATAATATTAGATGCCTATTGTGCATGTGCAATCAGCATCTAAATGGTGTTATGTGTGCATAAACGTGTGTGTGTGTGTGTGTGTGTATGTGTGTGTGTGTTTATGTGCACATGGTTTGAATGTTTTATGTATGAATAAGTGTCTGCATGCCTGCATGTCCTCGTCGCTGCTCTCGTTAGTGCTCTCTCGCTCTCTCTCTCTCTCTCTCTCTCTCCCTCTCTCTCTCTCTCATCCTGCTCCTCATCCTAGAACAGACACGTGCGTTGATAACGGTGATCCGGAGGCCAAGCAGCCCATTGTAAATGCTGGCTTCCTTGTTGTAACGCGCCCGCCCACCGGGGACAGGCTGTGGCCGTCGCTGCGTCCGTGGCGACCGTCCACCTCTTCCTGTGTAGCGTCACGTTGCGGGAAACTCCCACAAACCGCCAAGATATGTGGCGAGTGGCGACCATTTGGAATGCGATATAAAATGTTTCAAAACTTAAACTGCCCAACGTCTTTTAAAACGAGTTACCCTTCTTTGCAAATCCGCCACAAATGCTAAATTACATATTTCCCTTCCTGCATTTAACATTTGACATTAATCCATCCTACAGATTAGTGTATAATGTCAACGTCACAGCCCTCTCCTTCGTTGTTCTTCATGGTGGAACTGGAGACAGGGTTTTATATTTGCACAATGCTAAATCAGAATCATAGAACCACGAGGACGTCTCCTCCACTGACTTTACACTCCTACTCAGGCACGTGTTTGTTCAACGTGTTAAACGTACCGTATCGATGTGAGCGTCCCCATCTCAAACAGCTTCGCCCCCTAATGGAGGGCTGCCTGGCGGACTGCGAGCCGGCGGGGGGGAGAACCGCACAGCCTAATCGCCTGCATAACCCATCTGAGCGGCCCTGTGGATCGTGTCATGAGTGTTCCCCCGCCTGGCATTTGGCTAAATGCTGTTTGATCTGTTTAAAAGCTGACCCTGCCATTCCTATATAGACGGCGCCTCATGCTCTCCCCTCTGCGTCGCGCAAAGCGGCTGGAAAGCGGTGGCGATCGATACATGAGGAATGTGTGTCCCCCGTCTGGTGATTGCATTGCACTGACATATTGGATTAGAGTCATGTTCTCTTATGGTTTGGCAGCGATCCGGGCCCTTATGGGCCCCCGCACACATGACATGACAACCTGGCTCAGCAGGGGGGGGTGGGGGGGGGGGGGGGGGGGGGGGAGTGCATGATCCCTGTCCCCGGGGGCCCTTATCCTCGTAGCAGACCTGTCGCCGGTCCTTCTGGTGACATCGTCGGCGGCGTAATGCTCCAGCATCCGTCATTAGCTCGGCGGCGCTCCGTTGCTCGTGGGTCGTTTGCATTGTGTTGTCGGCTTGACCAGATTTGATTTGAAAAGATCGGATTGTTTTTGTAATGCAAATGTGTCCCAAAGGTTTACAATCGCGGCTGGTCCTGTCTTTAAACCGGCGGGTTTTCTGCCGCCGCCTCGTGGTTCTGCTCACGCGCACGACCGACACTATTGATCCTCAGTGTAGTCGTGGTTTAGAATACACACACTGTACCCCTGAAATCTCCAATAAAGACGTTATGATACGGTATCAAAATATGCTCCCCGTATTCTTACAGTGTACGTGGAGTGGGTGGTGGTGTGAAATAACGTGATTCTATAGTGGGAGCATCGTTTGATGGAGGCAATTAATCTACTCTACAGAATGAATACGCTACCAAACACATAAGGTAGCACTTTTTGATAGGGTAGAATGATTCGATAGACTCTGACAAGGGAGCATATATTGGCAGAACACATATAACGTCTCAATTGGATATTCCAGGGGTACATAATGCGTATTTCACACCACTACTACACCACGGATAAATAGTGTCGTCATGCATCACACGCAGAAGCACTAGTTTAGCACGATGCGACGGGAAGCATAAATCAGCAGCACACCGAACGACAAAACACCTAAAACCACTCCCTCCGTCTCTGCTTGCTTTGCACGTTTTTCCCCCCCGTGACCGTGAGAACCTTTCATCTTCCTCCTCCTCCTCCTCCCTCTTCCTCCTCCTCTCCTGTCGTCTATGTGTGCAGGGTGACGTGTGTTCCGGAGTGCAGCGGCGTGCCTTTACTGTACACACGCGCCCCCCCCCCCCCCCCCCGTTTAGCCAGCTGCTGTTTGACGTGGAGACGTTTGAGTAGATGAACAGACTTCTTTGGCCGGGGCCCTCTGTCTCGTTGGCACGTCAACCGAAGGCCCAAAGCTTTCATAACAAACGCCCATTAGGGGAGAGTAGCGCAGAGGTCGAGATAAATCACGCATTGGGAAATGGACGATCGATCGCGGCGGCCAGCGGTAGTAAGCGCAAAAACAATTCTTTTAAAGATATAATTAATTAAGCGCCGAAAAAATATTTTGCTGAACGAGGAAGAAGAAAAAAAAGTTGCAGACCCCACATCCGCCGTTCATGACTCATCGACTGTTACATGTTTCTACGTTCCGACGCCTGATAATGTTTGACAAACCGTTCCATGGTTCACCGTTAATTTCTCCTTTTTCACTTTTCATGTTCTGTTTTTCTCCGTCCCACACTGTTTACTCCAGACATGAGGTCTAGTAAACAGAGCAGTAAGTGTTGTGGCTTTACGTCTGTGCGTGTGTGTGTGTGTGTGTGTGTCGCTACGTCTGTCTGATCGTGTGCCCTCCCCCCCCCCCCTTGCCTGTCCTACCCCCCACCCCCCCCTACCCCCTCCCACCGCCCCCCCCCAACCCCCCTGGCTTCCCCTTATTCATTCATCCCATCATTTCTCTTTTTCCATCCTTTCTGTTCATTTATTTATGTATTAATTTATTCAACCAATTAATGAACCCCTTTCCACGCCGGGCGTGACACCGGGGCCGTGCGGAGGTGTAGGCCTGTAACGAGCTCCTGTGAGCCTGCTCCGGTGTGACTGCTTCATGCTCGCCGCTAGTAGCCTAGCGCTACAGGTTCTTAACAAGGTTATTAGCTACACCTGTGCTTGCCCTGCTCTGGCACCTTCCGTGAAAAGGGTCCATCATAGGCTGAGGGAGGGAGGGTCGTGGGGGGTCACAGAGCTAAGTCCGTTACGCATTGTCTGTCTTTTATTGGACAACGCACATGTCAATCAATGTAATGCCATGGACAAGGATCCCACAGCAGTAAGCAAGGTATGCCCTGGTTTCGGCATTGAGTAGCGCAGAATAGACAGGAAATGGACCCAAAGTTGCCCATAAACCCTACCTGACCCTATCTGTCTTTTTTCTTTTCTTTTCTTTTTGTATACCCTGACAACTAACTGTGACGGCAGAACTTCGTGGAATTGAATTTATGGGTATGGAATATTCTCATCTTCATTATGCTGTGCCGTGCTTAAAGGGTGTCCCGAGGACCTCTCACCGTCACACATCTCGTACCATTTCCCCTTTCAGAAACAACCTCTCTCTCTCGTACTGTCTCTCTCTCTCTCTCTGTCTCTCGCTCTCTCTCTCTCCTAATCTCCCCCCCCCCCCCCCCCCCCCCGCCCTCCTTTATGCTGGTTCTTCCAGAACCGGCCTCTCGTTATGTCGGAGGCTGTAGCAACACGACAGCAAACTAGGAAGCTAATGTCGACTCATAGACCTAACGTAACGACGAGGATCTCCTCTGTAGTTTTGTGTTGTTTATCTGGACAACGTCCGTTACGACGAGGCTCGTTATCAGAGCAGCGGCTGATCGAGGGGCAGGTCCCTAGCAGGACTGCGTTGTCCTGGTGCAGCCGCACCCCCCCCCGCCCCCAGCTGCCAGGGATTCTAG
>NC_140276.1:12750547-12920547 GCF_964030765.1 Micromesistius poutassou
GAGGTGGAGGGGAGGAGAGAGGAGAGAGGAGGTGGAGGGGAGGTGGAGGGGAGGAGAGAGGAGGTGTAGAGGAGGAGAGAGGAGATGGAGGGGAGGGGGGAGGAGGTGGAGGGGAGGAGAGAGGAGGTGAGAGGAGGAGAGAGGAGGTGGAGGGGAGGAGAGAGGAGGTGTAGAGGAGGAGAGAGGAGGTGTAGAGGAGGAGAGAGGAGGTGGAGGGGAGGAGAGAGGAGGTGTAGAGGAGGAGAGAGGAGGTGGAGGGGAGGAGAGAGGAGGTGTAAAGGAGGTGTAGAGGAGGAGAGAGGAGGTGTAGAGGAGGAGAGAGGAGGTGGAGGGGAGGAGAGAGGAGGTGGAGGGGAGGAGAGAGGAGGTGGAGGGAGGAGAGAGGAGGTGGAGGGGAGGAGAGAAAACCATCAGGAGGGCGCGGAGGGAGAGACCTTTGCGTTTCACAACCACCTCCAATTGTTTCGTTAGACTTTTTCCCTTTCCTATGAATATTGATACTCATTGACGCGGTCCGTCATTATTAAGCCGGCTTTCTTTATTTTAAACGAACAATGGATTTGTCCTCCTTCATATGGTCTGTCCTTGTTATTATTGCCTGTTCTTTATGGATGTCTCTATCGTGCGTCGGTGGAGGAGCGACGGTGCGCTGATGTACATCTCTGTTCCAGTACATCTCCAAGAGCGTCCCGACCACCGAGTGCATCATCAGCCACGGGGCGGAGGGCGCCGGAAACTACGCCGGCAGCCGCGTGTCCACGCGCTCACACCACTCCTCCACTGCCTCACACACCTCCAGGTACACACACACACACACACACACACCACTCCTCCACTGCTGCACACACCTCCAGGTACATACACACACACACACACACACACACACACACCACTCCTCCACTGCCTCACACACCTCCAGGTACACACACACACACACACACACACACACCACTCCTCCACTGCCTCACACACCTCCAGGTACACACACACACACACACCACACCTCCACTGCCTCACACACCTCCAGGTACACACACACACACACCACTCCTCCACTGCTGCACACACCTCCAGGTACACACACACACGTACACACACACGCACACACACGCACATGCACGTGCACGCACACACACACACACACGCGCACTCACGCACACGCACATACACACACACACACACACACACACACACACACACACACCTCCTCTACTGCCTCTCACACCTCCAGGTACACACACACATGCACACACACACACACACACACACACGCACACACACACGCAAATGCACACACACACACACACACACACACACACACACACACACACACGCAAACGCACACACACACACACACATGCACATGCATGCGCACATTGATACAAACACACGCGCACACACACACACAAACTGATATGTGCACGAACACACACACACACACACACACACACACACACACACACACACACACACAAACTGATACACACACACACACACACACACACACACACACACACACAAACATGCAGAGGCACACATTCAATTATTGAATCAAATTCCCAGATTGTGATGAATTGAATGGGGCTTCAGAAGGCGAAGGTCTCTAAAGGCTGAGACACTTCAGGCCACAAGCAGCTCCATCGCCTCCACACTGACAGGCTGCCTCTGGCTGGTTACCTGTGGCACCGCTGGCTGCTTAGCTCCTCTCTGGCCTTGTAGCAACATACACCCACACTATGTTTGAGACCTCCAAGTCACCCCCCCCCCTCTCCTGCTGAGCTAAATAACAATATTCTGTGGAGTGCGTGTGTGTGTGTGTTTGTATTTAACTGAATACATTTTCGCACCGCCTTAACTATTTTGTTGTTAAGTTCCCTGAATATTACATCCTGACTGCTGTCATGAACGCTTGTTTCATGACCACATTATCGGGGGGGCGGTCAGGGATATCCAGCCCACACACACACACACATACACACACACCTCCCAAACACGCACACATACACACTTGCAGAAAGGCAGAAAGACACACAAACACATAGGTTCTCACAAGCACACATACACACACACACACACACACACATACCTACAAACACACAAAGGCAGACTCAAACACACACACGCCGACACTGACACACATACACACACACACACACACACACACACACACACACACACGAAGACACACACACAGCTAACGACATGAGATCTTGGGAACTGTGTGGGTGTGATGATGCAGATGAACGCATGCGGTCCTTTTTTTTTACTCGTGCCTTTTCCTTTGCTCTCTTTTCTCCTCATCCCTTCATTTACTCCCTCTCCTCCCCCCCTCCCCCCTCCCCCCCTCCCCCCCCCTCCCCCTCCTCAACACCGCTGCTCTGGCGCCACTAATGCTGCTACGCACTGCTTCTGGCTATTACACGCACACACACACACACACACACACACAAAAACACACAAAAACACACATGAAAAAACACATGAAAACATACTCACGCGTATGCACGCACACACTTGCGCACGCATACAAACACACACACATGTAAACACGCACACACACGTGCACTCACCTGGGGGGGGGGCCACGTGCGTGCGTGTTCACACACACACACACACACACACACACATGCACACACACACACACACACACAGACACGAGGAGCAGACGTGGAGCATGGAGCGCACAGAGAGCATGAACTCGGACTGCCAGTCGGGGGCGCTGTCCAGCTCGGTGGGGACCAGTAAGTGCAGCAGCCCGGCCTGCATGGCGCGGAGGGGCGCGGCCCACTGGGGCTGCGGCCAGCTGGCCCGGCCCGCCGCCGGCGGCATGCAGTACGGAGACTCCTACGACTCGCTGAGGGACTCGCCCCACAGCGACAGGTGAGAGACGCAGAGGGGGGGGCGGAGCTAGAGAGAGAGGGAGAGGGAGAGAGGGGCGGAGTTAGAGAGAGAGACGGAGAGGGGGGGTGGGAGTTAGAGAGAGAGAGGGAGAGAGAGGGGCGGAGTCAAAGAGAGAGACGGAGAGGGGGGCGGAGCTAGAGAGAGAGAGGGGGGAGCTAGGGAGAGAGGGGGGGGAGGGGGCGGAGTTAGAGAGAAAGAGGGAGAGAGAGGCGGAGTCAGAGAGAGAGACAGAGAGGGCGGAGCTAGAGAGAGAGGGGGGGGGGAGAGAGAGGGTGTTGGATGCTGTTGGTTGCTGGATTGTGTGTGTGTTCATGTGGTCAGATTTCTTCCACTCCCTGCAGCTGGTTACATCACGTTGGTCTTTCTATTTGTGCCCATTCTCAGGTTGGCTTCTCTTCCCTGCTTCTGTTTTTGTCTTCTGGCTGGTTTTGCCTTTTGGTAGCACTGTCCGCTTTGTGCCTTTTTCCTCTCTCCCCTCCCCCACCCCCCCCCCCACACACACACACAAGCACACACACATGCATACACACGCACACATATAACTTTGCCTCGTTAAGATTTGATAAGCTTCAATTACTTAGGCAAAATGATCCGTCAAAAATATAGTCCGCTATGAGTACAGTAGTGTAGAAGTACAGTGGTACAGTTCATGAGCGTATTCTAGTGTCTGTGCTCTTCATATCACAGGGGTGATATTGTCCACGTCACGGTATTCAATTGCGATTGTTGTTTCGAGAACAGCTTACCATATCTCTGTATCACGATATGCTTCATAATTGAAAAGATAACCACCAACCAAAGACAAACACTACAATCAGGGCAACGAGGCAACCACTGCCGTGTTCCAATAGCCATACTTCCCGAGCTTACCATACTTTGTTTGAGTACGTAGGGCGTGAGATCGGGGGTGGGAAAGAAGTGTACTGAAAGGACCCGGAGGGTGAACTCAAAAGGGTCAAACCGCTGAGTGTGGATCGATGTACACTTTTCGTACTCAACGGCAGCCATCTTAGGTACGTAGCGGAAGAGGCGGAGCCAGGCTGAGCCAACGTCGGCGCATTTTCCACATAGCCCGCGTTAATGGAGTCATTTAGTCGTTTTTATGGCTGTTATAGCTTTTTATAGCTGCCAGGCGTAAAGGGTTCACCGTTCAACGCGGAGATGTTTATCGCGGGGGAGGAGCCGCGGCGGCGGCGGTCGCGATTGTCATTTCCGGTCAGTGCACCGCAGAGTCTTCGATTCGGAACGACACTGACAATCTGAAAATCTGCGCGCTCAGTGAGTGCGATTAGGGCACTACGTTTAAGTGTACTCGTGGAAGTGTGGATATCGGAACACGGCGCATGTCTCAAAGCACACGCGCACACACACACACACACACACACCGTGCCTCCCTTGCAGCGCACACGGAGGTCTCTGACGTGCGGTTCCTTGCAGGTACGTGTCGGCGCTGACCACGCCGGCGCGCCTCTCCCCGGTGGAGTTCCACTACCCCGCCCTGCCCCCCCAGGTGCCCACCTTCCAGATCACCTCCCACCACACGGGCCACGGCCTGGCCCCGCCCCACGCCTCCGCCAACGCCACCTACCACAGGGAGGACGACCAACCACTGCTGCGCTGCCCTGACGTGAGCAAGGGGGGGGGGGGGCGCACACACACACACATGGGCCGCATACACACACACACACACACACAGTGCAAACACATACACACACACACTTGCACAAACACATACGCAAACACACATATACAAACACACACCTACACACAAGCGCAAACACACACACACACACACACACGCACACACACACACACACACACACTACCCTACCAGTAATAACATTCCATATGTGGGACATTTTACAGTTTAAAAACAGCGAAGCAGTTATCATTACTTTTTTATTTGTCTGTGTCAATTAAAGATGAATTATTATTCATTTATATTATCATATATATATTATTTTATTATAATAATTATAAATAATTGTATTATTTATCACTTTTATTTCTATACTGATGGAACAGCAGAGCTTGACCTGTGTGGGAGAAATGCGTGGAAAACACAACACAGTCGTATTCAATGTCTCTTTACAAAGCGGCTAGTGGAGCGTCAGGGCCATCTCAGGAGAAGTGACGCACACAGATGTTGCTCATCGTTAGCCTCATTGCCTCATCATATTTGAAGGTTCACCTTGTAGGTCAAATAGATGACTCAGGCAGATAGTGATAATGGAATGTAGAAAGCACACTGACTGATACAGCCAATGAGGCGCAGTGAATCAGCAGCGTTAGGAGAGTAGAGTTAGGTTAGATATCACAATTTGGCCAAAATAAGACTTTATGCAGGTATAAAGTCTAAGAGGCTAACGATATGAAACTAGTCAGGAGGGGGCGGGGGGCGGGGGGGGGGTGTCCATGCGGCCTCCTTGTGGAAACGTTACGCCCGAGTGAGCGAGGCCCGCCCCCACAGAGCGTATCTGGTGGATTAAAGAGGTGATATCATGCTTTTCCCTTTGCTTATATACGTGTATACACGTGTTACATACGTTAGATGCGTCTGCTAAGCTAGTCAAATCTAAGTCCAAGCCAGGGGCAGTATTCGTGCCGACCGAGAACGCCACTCAATAAATGAACCAGCCCGTCTGTGCTCAAACTTTACTTCCGTAACAGTGTGATGTCAGACTGGGCAGTGGGCGGTGCTGAAGTGCAGAAGTCCCGCCTCCCGGCTACCTGCAATGTTTACAACTTCTCGGGGGTGGGAATTTGCAGACGCATGCGCAAATCGTTCGACCAATCACAGCAGACTGGGCGTGCTGACCAATCACAGCAGACTGGGCTTCTCGGGAGGGGGGCCTTAAAGCGACACGATACAAAACAGACTGTTTTTGAAAGATGCTGAAATTGTTTTTGCAGAAATTAACAGTGTTAGAATAATAAGGGGTATTTCTAACATGCAGGTATGTAACACTATTCTAGTAGTACCCCCAAATGCGATTATTAACCCTAAGAAAGCATCATATGGGATCTTTAAACTAGGGATCGACCCATATGGATTTTTTCAGCCTCAGCCGATGGCCGATACACCGATACCGATTTTCTTGAGCCTCTATTTGGAGCCGATACTGCTTCTGCTCCCTCAATTCATCATAAAACATCATAAAAATGACACAATGAACATAACAAACGTTACAAGTCTCAATTTAAAAAAGGAACATTTATTGAACTGAAAAAATCGCAGATGCCGATACACGTAAAAAACGCAAATATCGGCGGATAATATCGGCCGGCTGATATATCGGCAGTGTTTGGAACAACGCAGTTTAAATGAACGCCGTTAGGTAACACCGTTATTTTTTCAGTAACGAGGTAATCTAACTAATTACTGTTTCCGTTGTTATAACGGCGTTATCGTTACTGAACGTTAAATGCGGTGCGTTACTATGAATTGATTGAATAAACTGCGTAATCGGAACGCACCCCTGGCTCCACACAAACTGCTAGTGAGGAGACCGGGTGGTTTAACAACGAGATAAGCGATTATGATTGGCTAAGGCAGAGTCATGTTTCATGGTAGCCAATCTGAGCCAGTGTTTTTACACACAAGCCAGGCCACACGCACCACACACACCAAACAGATTCGAAGAAGCAGCAGAGATGGCGAGTCCGGAGCAATCTGATGAAAAGTTGGCATTTTCAAGGTGGAGATATAAGCACTACTTCAAATTCATTGACATATAGCAACTTTTTACAGTAACGCAAATAGTTACTTTCCCTGGTAACGAGTTACTTTTATTAATAGTAATAGTAAGTAATTCAGTTACTAACTCTATTACTTTTTGGAACAAGTAGTGAGTAACTATAACTAATTACTTTTTTAAAGTAACGTTCCCAACACTGTATATCGGCCGACCACTAGTTTAAACACAGTCTGACATGTCCCCGGCCGCTCTGTTCCCCCTGCAGGACGGCCGGCTGTACCGGCAGCCCCGCCGGCCCCGCCGGTCCTACCTGGCCGAGAGCACGGGCAGCCTGCCCTCCAGCCCCTACCGCCTGCCGGACGAGGAGGCCTACGAGACCACGCAGGAGTACGCCTCGTCGCGGGAGCCGATCCGCAGCCGGCGCCGGCCCCGCCGCAGCCGCCTCAACGGACACGCCTCCCTACGCGCCGCGGGGGGGGCGGGGCTGAGGGACTACAGCTCCCAGAGCTTCAGCCAATCGGAGGACGAGGAGTACGGGGAGGACGAGGAGGACGAGGGGGAGGAGGAGGAGGAGGAGGAGGAGGAGGAGGACGGCCACGGCGAGAGCACGCCCTTCCTCAGTATGCAGAACATGAGCGTGGAGCCGGCGCCGGTGGCCCTGGCCCCCATGGGCTACCGCCTGTCGTCGGGCGGGGACACGCGGACTCACCGGGCCCCCAGCCGGGGCCCCGGGCCCCGCAGCAACGGCCAGAGCCGCGGAGGACAGCGCTCAAAGACAGACCACATGCCCCTTTAAGACTGGCCCCCACACCCCCCCCCCCCCACCCTCACCCAGCCCCACACACACCTGCCCTCACACCCCCCCCCCCCCCCCCCATACTACTCTGTCCCCCACCTTACAGACCACCACCACCTACACACACACACACACACACACATATATACACACACACAGCACACACACACACACAGACACTCACACACACAAACCATGCACACACACTACACACACACACACACACACACACACACACACACACACTCAAACCATGCACACACACACACACACACACACACACATGCAGAACCAGTGGACTAGAGACCTGCACCTAGGAGAAATATTTTTATTTTGTATAACAGACAGATATTCTAAACAAATGAAATATTTATTTTCATTTCAGCAAAATTGTCTACTAGCTAACAGCAAAGACTTTTTTTATAAAGAGGGGGGGATATTTATATGTAAAGTTTTTTGATTTACAGCATTATGAGAGATGAAAAAAAAAAAGAGAATTACGTGCCAATTTTTTCACGAGTTAGATAACTAGAATAATATTGTGGTGCCTTTTGCTGTATGCTGAAGTCGGAGGTCCCTTTGAGTTTTTTGTAGCCTTTCTTATGAAGACTCCTGGTTTTTATAGAGAACAACCCTCCTACTTTTGTCTCTCTTGCGTTCCTGCTTTTCTTTTCCGTTTCTCTCCTCTGATTTGGGATCGTCCTTTTGAACTGTGATCTGATCTCCTGTCATCATGCAATATGAATTCCTCCTGTGTAAAAGGTGTCTGTTTACATGAGCGAGAACCACGCGGACATATATCACTGACCACCCCCATGTGTAGGCTAGCCCCCCGCCCCGCCCCCCCAGGTGTGTGTGAGTGGCGAGTGGAGGGTCCGCCCCCCTAGGTGTGTGTGAGTGGCGGGTGGAGGGCCCGCCCCCCAGGTGTGTGTGAGTGGCGGGTAGAGGGTCCGCCCCTCCAGGTGTGTGTGAGTGGATGAGTGGAGGGCCCGCCCCTCCAGGTGTGTGTGAGTGGCGGGTGGACGGTGAATGTCTCCAGGTGAACACACACTTGTGGAAGCCGGGGGCCGGGGGGGGGGGGGGGGGTGGAGATTCTAGTTGCTCACATAGAAGTACAGGCTGCTGCCATGATGTGGATGGTGTGTGTGTGTGTGTGTATAGCTGTTTCCAGTCTGTTTCCACCAGTTCCAACAGACCGGTTGTCTCTTGCCGGAAGGAGGGGGGGGGGGGTGGGGGGGGGGGGGGGCAGGGGGATTCGTTCGCCGTTCGTCCTTCGCCTTGAAGGGGGCGTGGCCTCTCATTGACTGACAGGCGGTCCTAACCCCGACCCCCCCTGGGTGGGGCTCCTCCCTCCACGCTGCCAGAAGCTCCATTGCACTGTTAGGACCCCTCCCCCTTTCCCCTGAGCAGCCATTGGCCAGGGAGCTGCCAGTCCCGCCCCTCTCCTCCCCCCCCTCCCCCCCTCCCCCCCCTTTGTAATCCAGCCTGACTCTGGCCTCCCTTCGGACGGCCCAGACCGCTCCTTTTCTATGCCAGCAGCTTAGAGCCGCACTGTGTCTCAGGACCCCCAGCCCTGCCCCCCCGACCCCCCCCATCACCCCCCCATCACCCAGAGAGAGAGAGAGAGAGAGAGAGAGACTAGCAGAGAGAGAGGGAAAGCATGAGAGAAACAGTGAGAGAGAAAGAGAGAGCGAGAAAGAGAGAGCATGAGGGATATAGGGGGACAGAGAAAGAGAGAGGGAGCGAGAGCATGAGAGAGAAAGGGGGAGAGAGAGAGAGTGAGAGAGAGAGAGATATTTCAGCCCCCATGGCGTCCCTGGTTTGGACCCGCATCCAGGCCCTGTGTCTCCCCCCCCCCCCCCGTCTCCCCCCCGTCTCCCCCCGTGTCCAGCCTCCAGCCTGACGACTGTGGTCTTGCGCGGGACAATGATTGTTGGCGCGTGGGAAAAACTCTTGAACATATTCTGACTTTTCTTTCTGTAAAAGACATATGTACGTGTGTTTGTGTGTGTGTGTGTGTGTGTGTGTGTGTGTGTGTGTGTGTGTGTGTATGTGTGCCTTTGTGTGCATTTGTGCCTATGTGTGTGTGTGTACAGGTGAGAATGTCGTATCGTGGATTACCAAATGATGACGCTTATCATGATGATGATGATGATGATTAGGAAGATGATGAGGAGGCGGAGGAGGAGGAGGACAATGATGATGATGATGATGATGATGATGATGATGATGATGAGGACGACGAAACAACGGAGCTGAGAGTATTGACCTTGTTTCCACATGGGGTGTCGGCCGGGCGCGATGGCGCCGCCCTAGAGGCGTCCCGGGCGTGAGGGTGTGTCCGGTTAACATCCTCTTCTGTTCTCCTTCTTCCTTTCCTTCCGTTACTCTGTTCAGCTCACAGCCAAACGACGGTACGCGACGAAACTGATACTGCATCCCTTCCTTTAGTTTGCATTCCTAAACGTGTGACGATTGGTCCCACTTTGCTTGATCATAATGACTCTGTGTTCTGTTCCCTGTCGGTCTCTGCCTCCCCTACTCCTCCCCTCCCTCCCTCCCTCCCTCCCCCCTCTGCTTCCTCGCCTCCCTTTCTCCCCCCCCCCCACTCCCTCGTCTTCCTCATTCGCCTCCTCCTCCCTCACGTCCGACCTTAAAGCAACTAGCATGGAACAAAAATGTAGCTCCAACGTGCGCGGCGGCGCTGGCTCCCGTACGGCGCGGTAGTAAACGTGTCATGTAAACTAAGAAAAAGAAGAAAAGAAAACACAACAGCGAGACGGGGACCCCCCCCCCCCCTCCGTAGATAGACAAGAGCGCCCCCCCCACCCCCCCCCCACCCCCCTCCCATTCCGAAGCTATACATGGGATTTAGGTCAACAGAACAGCATCCAAGCTAGAAGACGATATATACTGTGTCAGGATATTGTGTCAGGTACAATACGTGGCCCTATATTATCCATTTCAGTGAATAGTTTTTTTTTTTGTGGTTGATTTTGCTTCATTTGAATAAAAATGTCACAAGGCAATGCATGAATCACAGGTATGGATAGGTAGTATCTTAAAAACGACGACAGACTCCTCTCACAGATGAAGGGGAGTTGTCCCACTCAGTAGAAATAAAAATAAAGACCTTTTTTGTTATGGTTATTATTATCCCTATAATTCTTATTATTACTATTCTTATGCTTTTGTTTCATGGCCCGACGGTCTGGCTAGTATGTCTTATTATCACTGTAAACAATCTGGGATTTGCAACCGTGAAATTAATGCAAGTGAGGGTAGTGTGCTTCTAGAGCTAGTTGAATTGTAACCTCAGTCCTCCTACTTCTCTTTTTCGCTATATCCCCCCCCCCCCCTTTCACGTCCCTCCGACCCCATGCACACCAACACAAGCCCACCTCCTCTTCCAGACGCACACATACAAAACAAAAACACACACACTTGACACTACACTTGATATTTGCTAACTAACCACACACACGCACAGTCAGATACCCAGTCCACACATACAAAACCATGAGCTCTTCCATGTTTGTGTTTGTCAAGCAGTTTGCCATGTCTTTACTACCTACTGACTCCCTTATCCCCACCCTGGACCCCCCCCCCCCCCCCCCATCCCAGCCTACCCCCCCTCTCCCCCCCCCCCCCCCCCCATTTTACCCCTGCATGTCCTAGTGGTACTGGTAGTTGGGTGCATGGAAAAAGCAGCAAGCAAATTGTTTTTCCCACTCGGTGAAAAAAAAGTGTCTTCATTTTAACATTCAGCAATAAATCCCCTTATTTCATGTCCATTATTCTTGGAATATGCTAGAAGATTTTTGCAAGTTTTATCAAAAACATACTACTTGTAAAAAGAGGAAAACTCCAAAAACCACCCATTCATACAAATAAATCTTTATTCCTACCATTTTGAAGCCATCCTGTCATTTGTCTAACTTCTACATTCACTTCGGTTGGTCTAATTATATGGATTAAAGATGCTACAGGTAAGATTTAAGTGCTTTCATTTGAATGTTAGAAATGCCACGCCATCTATTAGGTATCTACTGTGAGAATATCAGGTCTGTTTCAAGTTAACTTTGCCTGCTTTTGTATGAGCCAATTTAGATGTTAGACCTGGCAGGGAGGTGTTGCTTTACTTCCAACTGGCTTCGGCCAGAGCGAAGGGAGCACCAACCTCATCCTGATTGGCTGGAGTTTTTGGCGACCTTACTTGGAAATCGATTGCTAGCGAGCAACGGCCAAACTCATGTTCACTATGATATGCAAACTGGAATATCAGAGGAGGATATCGGAGGAGGTTTACTTTAAATGGTTACCTTACTTGGCTACATCTGTGTGTTCAACATGAAGCTATGAAAACAACCTAAAATAATCAAATGTCAAGGTCCCTCCCACATTTCATGACAGACGACATCATCTAGCTAGTCCTCGGACGAGTCCTCCAACGGTGTCCAGTCTTCTCGAAAGTGCGCCTGAAAGTGTGCTGGCAAGTTCGAGCTACACACGCTGTCCGTTGATTGGTCGACAGAATCGTCACTTCCGTGAGACAGGGGGATAATAACAAACAAACACATTACCCGCAAGGTACTTCTGGACAACGGCGAAAGCTTTGTTAATTTAAGAAAATGTTGCGCAAAAGTTTGCCGTCCTTCTTGTACGTCGTACATTGTTGCTCTTTGTTCATTGTGCGCGTTTTTCTTTTTCCTTGGATTTATTAGCAGGCTACACTGTGTTGGGCTGCTATGAGATCACAATGCTTACGTAGCTGCCACGGCTATCGCCATCCGGCTTAAAACCCGCCTTACCATAAGGGTACTGTCGGCGGCGGAAACGCCTTAACTGAGCTGGGCTATACCGCACCCTCACTACTGGGCTGAGGCGTGCTGGGTCCAAAGCGTACCCACCGCGGGAAATGCGCCATAACATGCTCGTTCTGGTCGATGTTTAGTACTGCACGCAGCATTCAGGTGTAGCACCCATCCAGAGACTTCTGTAGGGTGGGCTACAGGGTCCGGTCTTCACAGCCATATAGGAGAATGGACTCCATGGTCGTGTAGAAGAAGCTAAGCTTCGAGGGAGGTTGGAGTTCCATGCACTGGTCACGCCACTCAGGGCCCACCATGCAATCCGCCTTCCTCACTTTAAGGTCTTGCTCTGATGAGTAAACCAATGAGCCCAGGTCTTTGAAGTCATTGACTTCCTTCAGAGCTATACTCCTTGCTGCCAATAGAGGTTGATGACCCGGGATGATTTTGTAGATGATAAACTTGGTTTTCTTGGCATTTAGCCTAAGTACAACCTTGGCCCACTCTGGACATAAGCTCCTGTGCCTCATATATCAGGCGGATGTCATCTGCATAGCCCAGGTCTGTAAGGACTGCAGCAGGGAATCGCCTAGACTTCTGAGGTGTAAGAGTGAAGCCGGGTTCCTGCTCTCTTCCCCTGATGGCTTGCCTGAGTGAGAAGTCCAAGACTATAATGAAGAGGAAGGGAGTAAGGGAGTGTCCTTGCAACAGCTCTGCAAGGATTTCAAACTCACTGTCGCCATCTGGGGTTCTCACGTTACAAAGTCAGTCTACTTCTTCTCAAGATTGAAGATTCAATACTTTAATTGCCATACAACAGAAGTTGTTAGGAATTTGCTGCAGTGTGCTCTACAATACAACAGACAAGACAAACAACACGCAAACTCCCTACATAGGCAAGAGTCTAAAAGTGGCAAGTGACTTTAGTGGAAGTTCACCTAAAGTGCAGGTTTTAAGTTCACTTCCAAAAGTATGAATGTAACAGGATGATACTGATGTGAAAAAAGAAATATATATATATATATATATATATATATATATATATATATATATATATATATAATACTGTGGCATAGTAGCATGAATAGAATACAGTTTAAAACATATTGCTAAAAAGATGGAGAGCTATTTAAAAATCGAATTGCACTACAGTATGTGCTATTTAAAAAGAGGGATTTCTTTGTGTTAATAGCCCTCAGCCTTCAGCCCTCAGCCTCTCTGATAGGAGGATCCTAAGGAGATGGTTTGGCAGGATGAGTTACATCCAGCAGGATTTTCATGTCCTTTCATTGCATGTGGGCCTTGTAGATTTCTGATAAGGGGGTGAGTTTGCAACCTATGATCTTCTCGGCCATGTGAACTATTCTGTCTAGCTGTAGCCTGTTCTGGACAGTGGTGTTTCCATACCAGACAGTAATAGAGAAGGAGAGAATACTCTCAATAGTGGCACGAAAGAATTGCAACATCTCCTTACAGGCCACCCCAAATTCTTAAAGGGTTCATGGAGGCATTGTTCTGCAACTAAGCTGTTATTCAGAATAATCAAGTCATATCTCTTGCAAAGGCAAATCCAGATTATGGGTCCGTCTTTTGTGTTACATTACCATTTGCACTTTCCATAAACTTCCCATCTTCAATCAACATCTCCAGCTTGTCCTCAGATGCCATCTCACAGAAGACTTGTTTGTATTGACTGCTCCATCTTGGCAATTGAGATGATATCGCATTGGACTTTTGGATGGTCAGTTGTGTCTGCGCCATCATGACGTCCAACAGGTCCATTGACAATCCACCCCTGAAGTGTCAGTTTTTCTTGGCTGTTAAACCTCCCTTGGTTCCATGACTTTTGGGGTATTTGTTCGAATCAGCATCTCCACTTCGGGGACTTATGACAGGGATGGGAACTATTTTCAGGTAAAGCGATTTGGAAAGATCTTCCTGTCTGATGTTATGTTGTTTTTAATCCAGGAAAGGCAGCCGAGACAGGATTGCTTTTAACTTGCTTTATTTGGTAAAGGTTTTGGTCTATTGTCTATCGTCTATGAAACAAAAGGAGAGGAATGGTATATAACACGTTTGGAGCGTCTCTAAGCTTTACATCTACGATATGCCGCCCAAGAGTTATGTTGCTGCTTTTATAGTGAGGTGAAGGTAGACTTCTTCTACAACGTTAAAAAACTTGCTCACTTCATCTGTGTGTCCGTTTTTGCCCCCTATGTGCAAATGTTGCAGCTTTATTAAATGTGCTCGGTGCTGCTCCCTGTGGCTATGTGAGAATATTACCTCTTAACTATTATATGTGCTCGGTGCTGCTCCTTGTGGCTATGTGAGAATATTACGGCTGAAATATATTACAATGTTATCTTTGGTCACTGCCTGTGTGTACAGCTTAGGTAGAGCTATCCAATCCAGAGACCTCAAGACCTGTGACAAGGTAAGATGGTACATGCGTCTCTTAGTTATCATAGTATCATAGTATGCAACATAATGTTAGTCTTTTTGCCTTTGATCAAGGTTGTCATCAATCGCTCTGTGCAAGACTATCTCTTTGTACTCCAATCCAGTTCCATTTTCTTCCATGTAGTCACTCCTACCGTCAACAGATGCATCAGGACTTCCTTCAGCAGTGCTCAGGACTGAAATCCTGGTTGATGTTTCTGCTAGTGATGTGAAGGTACACCATCTCCTTCATCCTCAGCTCCTCCCTTTGAAAGTTCAAATGCTCCTCTTGTTGCTCAAGACCATGCCTTTGGCCGAGCACCGCAGCCTTCGCCATTAGGGCTGCTCTCTCAGCTTCACCCTGTATTTGTGCACTTGTTCTGAGGGCTTACTCCTAACTGACCTGTGGATGGAGACTGCTGAGGCCCCACAGTTGAGGTTATCATCAAAATTATGATTCAGATCAGGGTTTGGTGCTTCATTTTTGAGTCAAAGATGGTTGTCCAATTAAGAAGAGACAAAGAAACACACAGACACATAAATGATGTCCCATTTGGTAGTGGTGGATTTCATGATTTGTTTGAAAGAATCAGTTCATGTCGGTCAGTTCGCCAAGAAGAGTCGTTCGTTCGTTCGCATTTCCGGTAGCGGTGAATCATGATTCTCAGTCACTGAGTCGGTCAGACTCGGCTCCTCCCTCGTTCTCGTTCAAACGAATCGCGAATGCACGTTCTCAGCCGAGTCGGTCAGACACAGCTCCTCCCTCGTTCTCATTCTCAAACGAATCACGATTGTGCAATGGTGCAAACGGTCATCAATCAACACAACATTAACTAAGTTCCTTTCAGCTGAGGAGCGCTTCATGTTTGGAATCGGGATGTTGTTGCCCGGCTGACTCTCGTGACTTCTCAGTCCTCGAGTCTTCACCGCTAAACACAGTCAGTGAACGAACGGCGACTCGCGACTCAGCGACTAGTGGGTGGAGCTGGGAGTCAGGTTTCGGAGAACGAACGAGATGAACGTGTTCATGTGTGTCAAGAACCAGCTTGTAATTCATGACAAAAAGGGCAGACCACACAGAAAGTTTAACTAAAGTATATTTATTTAGAACCAATAACCTCTATAAAGAGATAAAGATAACCAATGTACATCAGTATTATCAGTAGTGTATGCAGTGTCTGGGTGCGTGTGAGTAGTATAGTATATCAGAGCCATCTAATGATGCCAAAACCCCTGCTGTCTGGTCCGAGAGAGAGTGAGATGGCCTAGCAGCCATCTTAAATAAGTGTGAAGGAGCCTGATTGGAATTGAGATCAGGTGTGTTATAGCTTCTTCTGCCACACCTGAGACACGCCTCCACAATCCTGTGCACAACAATCCAGAGCAAGGTCATCACAATGTGCCACATCTTCGCATTACAGCATATCATGTCTATTACACTAATCCGTTAATCCATAAATGATAATTGAGTAGAAATAGCAAGATTATTCCTCACTTACCACTCTCCTTTGGTTCTTTGTTCCAAATGGCCGCCCTGAGTCCTTTGTTCTTTTCTACCAGGTGGTTCTTTGTTGAAGATGGCTGTCCGGAGTCAATTGTTCCTCTTTTCTGTCAATTCATGAATCCAAGAAGTCTTGTGCTCCAAAAAAGAGGCAACTTTTTACCATTGTAGACACCTTTTTGCCCATTCTTATTGTGGAGAGCAGCACAGGAGCCCAGGTTAAAGGAGTTTGCAGACCCACAACCCAGAGAGTTGCCAGTCATGCCCACGAGCATGACTGCCTCGGTGACGGTGTATCTCCAGCTGGCTTCACTTGTCACCAAGGTGCAACCCCCCCAATTCCACCCCATCCCCCACACTCATGGTGGATGAACCAGATCCAGGGGGGTGCCACAAGCCGAACTGTGGAACATCCGACCGGTCCAAGAATCCCTACAGCTACCCTGAACACGCCGACCACAGCCGTGATCACCACATTATGACGGCCGAGAGAGAGTACAGCTACTGACAGCTACTGACTGGTTTAGAGAATTAAAGAATAAAAAGAAAAAGGAAATGAAGGATGTCCAACAAAGGTTTAGCGTTGAACTGAAGATGTTTTCCATGTTGCACAGGAGCATAAAACCAGACTTAAAAAGATGTCTGCCTCTGAATTATCGGCCAATAAAGCGTTTATCTCCCCTCCTCCTGCTTCTAAAGGGATAATGGCTTCCAATGTGAGATTAATGATTGATGCTTAAAGATCCCATGGCATGCTACTTTATGGATGCTTCTATATAGGTGTTAGTGGGCCCCTAATACAGTATTTGAAGACGTTCAAGAAATTCTGCCTTGGTTCAGAATTACAGCCACTACGAGCCAGTCCCACAGTGAGCTCTCCACAAATGTGCTGTTTTTAGAGGCAGGTCAAGGTGGAGGGTGGTGTGGCCCTGAGCAGCTTGCGGCCACAGTACCATGCGCTAGTGTACAGTGGAACACTGAACACTCCGGGTGCTCCGGCGGGAGTCCTGGAGCTCTATATCTAAATAATATCATATTATATAGATATCTATATAATATAATATATATTATCATGGTCAAAAGCTGTTTGCGCCTCTGAATGATGTTATGAATCTCAAACGACTGCGTCGGGTTCTCAGATGCCTCTGGTTCTTCCACTTCCACGTCAATATTAAAGAGGTAGTTCACCTGTGGACATATGAAGGTTATATGAAGTAAATAATTCTATGTATTATAAATGTGCAAAAAAAAAATTAATCGGTTCATCCTAGCCTGAGAAAAGGCAGAAAGAGTGTTTTTATGGTCTCTCTGGCTCAAAAGTAAGAAATCCTCCAACTACCACAGTGCATTGCGCTCGCTGCCCCGCCTGCCTGTTTCAGTTTGGAGAGGGAAGGACCTATTATACTTGCGCGAGTGGTAGCGTGAGCAAACTTTGTGTAAACATATCCCTGTGATACGTTGACTAGTTTAGACTTCTGCTCTCGTTTTTTCAAATGCAAAAATGCCCAATAGTTGTTAGGTACAGTGAGGTACAGTGAGATACAGTGAGCGTTGCAAACGATGGCTGCGGGCGATAAACAACCCCACAATTGGAGAAGACGCCGGTATTGAAATGATAAAAGGTAAAACGATATGCAGTCTTCATTTCAAACTGGAGGATTATGATAGAAATCTTTTCGGCATAATGAGGCACGCTCTAAAACAAACTGCTGTTCCATCCGTCTTCGCTGTGGGCCCGTTCCCAGATGACGAACAGGTCAGCGCTTCTAATGCACCTCCCACAGCAAAACGCACTCGCCTACAGGTAAGACTGTCGTAATATTCTACTATATTTCTGTTTACAAAGTACACAATAATATCTTGAATAAAATCACTCCCTAATGATCATGTTTTCATTTTCATATTCTTTTCCCTTTATTTTATTGCATACAGGGCCGCTGGAGGTCTTTCACAGTGCACTGCTCAAGTACCCATGTTCCATGGGGATGGGTACTATGGGCATTGTCACTACCTAGAGCTTGCATGTACGGAGCTGTTGAAGGTGGCGTTGCTGTTTTTAGGCTGTGATAGCCATAGGATAGGATAGGTACATAATGTACCTATCCTAAAAACACAACAATGTACCGTACATTGTTGTGTTTTCTGTGGAGTTATGTCATTTGTGTAGTTTTGTTATTTCTTATTTACATGTTTCAATCAAATGTTTACGTTAAACCAGAGCTAAAATGCTGCAAGTAACACTTATTGAGAAAACGTTTGAGGTTCAGCAGCCCAATAGTGTAGTCCCTCTTTAAGAGAGGGGTGTGCTTTGGGTCCATGTGACCGGTGTTTACCCCGTGAAAAGGAAGCGCAAGATTAGTTTAGGTTAACCCGGTATGCAGCCACTTGGTAAGCTCTCTTAATTTCTTGTTTTCTTGTCTGCTTTCATGTTGTACGCTTCATGTTGTCTGCTATCGCTATGCTGTATCGTTGCACTGTGTTTACGTCCGCTCCCTTGTGTTGCACGTTAAAGAGAACGCGATAACGCTATGCTCAGGTAGATCCAAGTAGTTTAGACTGATATCCAAAGTTAAAAGTTAACGAAATGGTGAATGGGGACATAAAGCTAACATTTGGACTTAAAACGTTGCTGTTCCATCCGTGTCTATCCATGCTTGTTTCTTTAGCTTTATGAATGTTTTGATTAAGTGAATCGCAGAGACCGGTATTTGACGCTGGTTTGCGGCGGGGCATTATGGGAGCTGTAGTTTCCTATTGTGGTGAAAGACTAAATGCACCTTTGCATAGGCTTTTGGTAGGATTTGAATATGGTGCATAATGTTTGACGCATAAAACGTGTACATGAAAGATTATGAAGTGTTATTATTATTATTATTTATTTGTATTTTGATTCATGTATATTATGTTTATGCTATTAAATTCATATTTTGATGATATTTGTCATGAGATATGGGTTGATATGTTATTTATTATTGTTGCTTATTGTCATTGGGCTATTGTGGTGAGTGAGCTGTGATGTTTGTGTTATGCACATGAGAAGTGAAACATTGCATTCCTTACTTTTCAGGTTTATTACCTGCTTCCCTTTTTTAGAGAAATAAACAAACAAAAATGGAATACTGAATAATATCCTTTGTACACCGGGTTGCCCTTTCTGTGGGGAGAAAACGGAAGACATATTTTTTTACTTATCTTTTATATTAATTTAAAGCATTTGTTTTTAATCTTACTTATCTTTGTAATGTTGATATTTTGGATCATTTTCTTTTGTGAATAAAATCTTATATTGTTTTTACCACCTTACCTTGGATTCACCATAAATGCAATAATTATTTACATTTGTCAGACCTTTTTCCATGTTTTTTTAAAACTACAATTTATGTGGTTTAAATCACGAAGATGCAAAGTAGGTTCACCATACAGCCATCATGTATGGATGTAGCAAGAATAGATAACAATATCAAGTACTTTAGGTATCATTTGTATATTACTGTACAGCATAAAAACATTTGCTAATTACAGTAGCTCAGCATGTCAAGTATTTGTACTCAACCTTTTCTCCCCAGTTGAAATAAGTTTATCTTATACAGTAGGCCTACTTTAGTATAACAGCACTTGGGTTAGTAAACAAATCACAACAACCAACATGAATTTGAAGTTTTATACATGAAAAAAGGAACTATTTACAAAAATGTGTAGGGAGCTGTGACAAAATAGTCACAGCTCATCTTGAGCATAGTTTCTCCTGGTAGCCACGGTACTGCCCATCTTGTGCTGGGTAATGAGCTCTGGACAATACAGGCTGACAAATCAAGGCGATTGCCTCTCCCAAGTCTCTTGCCTTGCAGTATCCACTCCAGGAAATGCCGCTAAGCTGTAAGCCGATACTGTCTAAGAAAGAGAACAACATTATCAAAGCAAGATAAATGATGCCTTGAGTAGCCTACAGCATTACACAGACTTCAATCTCACGTAACATAGCCTAGTATGCTCTGCCAATAAGATCGGCTACTTTCGGATAACTACATTGTCACGTTCCCCGGGACTCAAAACTATTGTAGCCAATGTGTTAGCAAAAACAACAACACTTACTCTATGCTCAGATGTCTGTTTCTCCCAGCGGGCTTTGCCTGGCGTTTCCAGTAGGCATGGGCGATTGGCGAACGATTCGGTCAGAACGAACGATTCCCGAAGGTGAAAGACGAGAACTGATTCCCAAAACAAGAGAACTTCTTTCTTTTTTTTAACAAAACAAAAATATGGTCATGTAAATAAAAGCTACAAACGAACAGAGCTTTGTCTCCCCTCGACTTCATATTGATTGAGTCTAAAACGTTCTCATGGTGGTTGAGGGAGCTTGGGCTATTCTTCTTAAAACCACACAAGTGTAATGACCGAGCGGCGTTGTAGGCTAATGCTACAGACATTAGCTGTTTTCCAGCGCACTGTCACCGTCTGAGACCTTCTGGTGTTTTAAAAGGCTCAGTTTGCGGGCGTACCTCATATTTACAAGCAAAGTGGTGAGGCCAGACACCTGAGATTCCCTGCCAAATGACGTAACAGACCATATGACTTAACCCAACCAAATCAAACAAACGATTTGTGATAGTGACGGGAACTGAAAGAACTGATTCCCGGAAAAGAATCGTTTCGCCCATGCCTAGTTTCCAGTTCACTTTCTGGGTCCGGAAATATGTATCCAAAACCCAACTGTTCAGATGAGGCGTAAAGCCTGGGTGAGAGGTTACACACTTAGCCCCGTCCTCGCCAGATTCAGCCATTTCTTCTAGAAGAAACTGGCATCGCTGAAATTCGCTGCAGCACAGGGACTCTGTGTTAGTGTCCATAGGCGAACAGAGCAAACAGTTACACCACCAGTTCACTCCGCCGTGCTCCGGCTCCTCATCCTCTGCAACAGGCAAGGCTTGTTCAGCCACAGCAGCAGCCTCCTCCTCCATTTGTCTCAATTCTTCCTGGCTGTATTGTGGCTCGTACAAATAGCCCTGAATGTCCAAATCCAACAATATATTTTCAAAATCCACTTTGGCTGTTTCCCATTGCAAATTTGCTTCTGCCATGGTCGGAGGTTTGTGTCGGTCTAGTTCTCTAGCTAAGGTGAAGAAACATGGCGGACATTGTGTTTACATCTCATACGCAAGCTCCCGCCCCCCCCCCCTCATTCCTTATTGGTGGGCTTACAAATTTGCGGAACTAGTGGTTTGTAGTCCTCGGCCCTTCTAGCAGGCAAGCAAAGTTCTACTGAGATGACGTCAAACACGTCATTTGACGTCAGGTCAGTAGAAATGTAATCAGGACAGCTGGGCCTAGGGAGGACTGGGTTAGACTGAGGGAAGAAACAAACTTTTTATATATATTATAATAGCGATTTTATAATGATAGAATGCCGGTTCTGAATCTGTGAAGTATTCCTTTAAGTACAGACTAAACCGAGAAATGGAGGAGAAAGGGATTGTTGCCCGGGGTTGTCTCCCGTTGGAGCCCCGCTGCCCGCCGGAGCCCCGCTGCCTGCTGCCATGGCAGCGGGGCTCCGGTGGACAATCCTGGGCAACAATCCCTTTCTCCTCCATGTCACGGTTCCCAATTCCTTCTCAACCATGGCTGAGATAACCCCCACTATGAATCTCGTTGTGGAAATACCAGAGACCTCAGAGAACCCGACGCAGTCTAGTCTTTTCACCAAATGGGAGCTTTATGCAAGCTTGCGTTATTGTGTTGCGTGTTATGCAGCATAACACCAACAGCAGAACGGTTATCCAAAGAACACTTGCGACACACACACACACACAGACACAGACACACACACAGCTCTCTGGGCGAGCCAAGCAGATAAAGGGGAGGTAACCTGTCCCCATATGACGACATATGGGGCGTGTGTGTGTGGTTGCTGGCTGGTTTAAGGTTCACCTGTGGGGTATACTACGAACCTCGCTGAACATACCCAGGCTTTCTTGGGAAAACCTGGATCGACAGACGCAACTCGCGTTCAGAGTTAAATGGTACTACTACACTAACTTAGGATTCGATTAGTCGAGCCAGGTTTTCCGCTTTAGGTTCAACGCGCGTTTATCGCGTCATTTTACTCACCTTTACAAAATGGATAGTGCAAGAGCAGCCTATTTCACTCAAGAGGAACAGATTGTCACAATTAACTCCTATGAGGAGTTCAAAAATCTAACAGCTAGGGGCAACACAATTGCACATACTGGCTAGGGAGGCGTGCTGGCAAAAAATAGTGTAGGCCTAAATTTGATCGTGTAAATTCGTATAAGTGAAAGGATTCTGCATATAGTCTATACAATTACTATGCCAAATGATTAATTGTTCGCCATTAATCCCAATAGAGTGATGCTGATTTCAAAATGCATGAGCAACGTCAAACCTGCCTTGTTCTATAATTTAGGGAATTCACTTTAAATACACCCTATTTAAGAAATGTATTATGTTTTCGACCGCTGTGAGGTAGCGGCGGTGGCGTAGTGGATTATTAAAAGACCCGAACGCCAGCGACCGGGTTCAATTCTCGCCGGTCCATCATCATGCCTTTTACCCCCATACTTGTGGTGCCAGCACGGTCGTGAGAACATGGATTAAAGTTCGAAATAAGTACAAAAATATAATTCCATAACCTTCAGTAAATTAGTAGCCTATTCCATATGACTTGTGACTTTTTAAGCTTCACATGCGCATCACTTGCGGGAGACGAACACCGCACTCTAACACTCTCACGGAGACACATTGCGCAACAGCAAGCATTGTCTACATAAGGTCCAACAAGGACGATAAAGTAGCGAATACCCTCTGATGAGAACCTGTATCTCTCAAAAAGAATATTCTCAGCCAATGCCAAGGGATCGGATCTGTCCCAAAAGACCCGCTGTCTCCGGAGAGACCCCTATACGATACGGGCTCCGAGGTCTACGGGGAAACCCACAAATGAAGACGTCACTGTCAACGGAGGGGCGAGGAAGCTGCGCTTATCTTAGCTGAGAACCTGCTCCCGACCAGGTTTGGTTGACAGCATAAGTCACCATGGTGATACGGCGACGCTAAAAGATATCGACTTTCGTGTCCCAGCTAACCCAGGCTTTGAGCGCAACATAACTCGCTAACGCACTAATCGAGGTTCGTAGTAGGCTACAGGGCACTGGCCAATTGTAGGCTAATCTAATTGTATTCTGATGCTGGGTGGGGCTGCACACCTGTTGCACACATTGAGTAATCAGTGTAACAGGTTAATCCAACCATCTCCACAAACACCGCCACATACCTCCGGGACCGGATGAAAGCGTCCGTATCCGTATTTACCGTAGGGTGTGAATGGGCCTTAATGCATGGCAGGCTTGCCAACTTATGTTTTTTGGCCGGAGTAAGACTCTGTAGAATCTTATGTTTACCGTATAACAGGGTCGACCGCACCAATTTAGCGCTCGTCCGAAGCAACAGGAGATCTAACGGGTATTTTTCTTTTGGCGTGACATTTGTTGCGTGTGCGTCAGAGTGTGATTCATGAAGTGAAGCATGAAGTGTCGCGCCAGATGCGTGACAGTTAGCAACCCTGGCATGGCAGTGGCGCACCCTCCCCGTGTTCATTAACTGCAAAACTTGCTCCACTGCCATGCAGGAGAGCAATTGAACTTGATTAACTAGTGATTCCATATAGCCATGGGAGGGGAGGAGTGCATAGCATATAAACACTGCATGCATAACTATCTCTATGCTAATAATGACGAGGCAGTTCTCGACATAAGTCATCAGTATCTGATGGAAACAATCTGGTCTCTTACTCATCAGCTGGTGATTACCTTTCAGCCTCTCTCACTCTTTTCCAAAGAGGGGTGGTCTGATCACATACCTAGCACCAAGGTGCTTTATACCATGTTGCTTGTCCCAGAAGCCAATTCCTTTGTCTGCGTTGAGCCGTCCGAAACTCACCTCGCAGAGGAACGCAGCCAGCTCAAACCTGGACACAGCTTTACCTGAGGAGCTTTGTGTTTTTTTTAATAACTACGTTGGCTTTTACTTTTATATTTTTGGAAGCATTTCTTATAGCACAGCCCATTGGTCTGTTGCTTGTCAAGAGATAAACTTCGTTTTCAGAAGTAAAAGAATCACACCACCTAACGATAAGTAGCTAACCTAAAGATAAGTAGAGAATCAACATTGAAAGTACATGACCTTCCCATTTACATGGATGTGGACAAGAGCCAAAGCTATTCACAATCTGACTTTTTGTTGTTTAGTGTTCGTTCTCCCCGTGTCCACTAGATGGCCTTAGACTTTTCCAATCACCTTATTCCAATCACCTGCGCCTCTTTGTCAATCCTCCCACCTTCACCTAGTAAATGCAAATCACATCGCTTGGTAGCCTACACGTGCTCTATATGGACGTGTCTGACATAACGAATTATGATTGCGTCGAAAATGGCAGACTTATGCTGAAAACAATATTTTACAATATTCAATCAATCTGAATACCACTTGATAATGACCCAGGGCCTGAGAACAACGGAGGCTTATAGAGGCCATCCCCCTTAGTAGTGTCACGTTTTGTGTGAATCGCAAATAAACGGCTACACGTGAACCTCCTAAGATGGCGCAATTTGATTGGTTCGCTATCTCGGGATATTGGGCAATTGTTGAATTGTATTGTTTTCGGTCGTCTCGTCATGCAAATAAAAACAAATGAACTGCTATTAAAAACAAATAAATCATGGCAAAAAGTGTTCTCTTGTTTATTTTTGTAGTGTTTACATACTAAAACAATTATTCACCTCAGGCTCCATGAAAAGTGGGGAATAGCCTATTCCCTAGGGATCACTAGGATCACTCGGGGACAACCATTCCGTCGCCTTTGATTGACGTGTCCTCGCAACTCAAACGGAATTGGGCGGTGCGTGTGGGCTGTGAACACCTGTCGAGGATGATTGTAGTTAGGCGGGTGCTGCATGCAGCGCTCAACTATTGTTCTTAAGTTTTTAAGGTTAGAGCTTCAAGTTTGTCAAGTTTTGTGTGAATCATATGAACGGCATTAATATATGCTACATGTGAACCTCCTAAAATGGCGCAATTTGATTGGTTCGCTATCTCGGGATATTGGGAAATATCCCATGGTTGAGATCTCAAACTCGGGATATTAGCTGTGTTCGAAATCGTTCCCTATTCCCTCACTCACTATTCCCTATATAGTGTTTATGATATAGTGAACTATATAGGGTAGGCCTACGAACAAACGAGAATTCGGACACTATGTGGAACATTTCTGAACGTCATTTGCGTCAGTATGCACCCGCATTGCATTGTGGTATACGGGAGTAACATGTAGGGAACATCGTATGTTCACTCAAATTTGGGGTATTTTATAGGCCGTTTCTCAATACCAAGTACGCGGACTACGTTCTCGCGGACTTGGAAGTACGTACTTGGCAAGTCCGGACTTTCAAGTACGGACTTCCGAGAACGCGAGTACGCACCTGCAATTGGAACAGCAGCGGACTCGATGATGCATTCTGGGATATTTAACGGTCCCAAGTCCACACGAGTCACCTCCGATGCATCCTCGGTAGAACGGCCTCATCGAGAACGCATCGAGAACACTTCCGGGTTTTACGACAGTACTCGCGTACTTGGAATTGGAACAGTGCTTGGGCTACCACTGATGACGTTTATCGAGAACGCAAGTACACGAGAACACACGAGAACGCGAATTGAGAAATGGCCATTGTGAATAGTGATATAGTGAACGAAATTAACCGCTGAGAATTCGAACAGCACTACAAAATGGCGAGCACCCTATATAGTGCACTATATCTGTGATAGGGAACGATTTCGAACTTAGGCTGTTTCTGAAATGCTATACTACATAGGCTGCATACTGACACAGTATATACTGTGCACTACATACTACTCCCCACCCTAGTATGCAGTATAGTATGCAAGTATGACAAGTATCATGCAGTGTACTACACAGTCACATGACCAAAAAATTCGGTTATAAATATAAACGGTTGAGCCATTTGCTCTGTTAACAATGAAAAACACACGATTACAAAAACATACGAAAGCTTATCACATCAAAATAAACAACTAATTACAACTAATTATACATTTATGTATTTGTATTTGTATTCGCCGCTCGCATTGTCCGCCATTATTTTAAATGTTCAGCGGTGCCGCGTTGCATTGTGGGATACAGTATCCGACGTAGTGAGCTCTGGATGTATACTAGAATTTTTTGACCGATTAGTACATCATCCGGGTAACTGTCGCATACTGCAAAAAAACATTTTTCGCGTACTGCATACTACTTACTACTTTTACGTCACGATCAGTATACGAGCAGTATGTAGTATGCCATTTCAGAAACGGCCACAGGTCCCATTTTCGGTCGTCTCGTCACGTCCAGGCACCGTTGCCAGATTGGGCAGTTTCCCGCCCAATTGGACTACTTTTAATAACGTTAGGCTGGGAAAATTAGCATTACTGTGCGTTCACACCAAAAGACACATTTTTCGCCTGGTCGTGCAGTCGCCCAAGTTTTGTTGTGCAAGAAATCATAATCCGTCGCTGCAGTTATGTCAGGCGAATTTTGTCGTGCCACATCTTTTGCCCACCAACAGTGCTTCATGCCATTCTCAAGCATGGCCGAGATAACCACCAGACGTCGGAATGCCCGTCGTTTATGGGTTCATAATATCATCCGGAGGAGCACACAGCCGGTTGAACGCTGATTGGCTGTTACGTTACGTCACACAGGGAGTGAACGCTGGTTGGCTGTCATCACGCAAATGTCGTGACAAAGTTCAAATATTTCAAGAAAAGCAAAGCTTTTTCTTTGCTTTTTCAGGTAATTTCTAGGTGCACTGTGCACTGCAATACATTTGACCTTTCAGATTTTTCAGCAGTGAAGGGCAGCACATTTGACCTTTCAGATTTGTCAGTTCAATATTCTAGTTTTAATTCAAATCGCTTAAAAAAATTATCCAAAAGGTTCTGAATTTGTTTTTGAAGGTCTAGACTTCAGAAGTTATCAGCGAACACCTTATCCTCCACATGACAGCCTCTGTTTGCAGTAGCTTATTGTGGAAACGTGAGCCCTGGTCCGACCTACTAAACACACATGTCAGTGATGCCCTAAAATATTTCTAATTCAGTACACATGTGACAATGTGACAATGAGAAATGAGAATGAAAAACATACAAAGCCGTCCTTTCATCCCGTTTGCTGCATGAGCGTCACTGTTTTAGTGGTCAATATTTGCAGACTAATGCAAGCACACAGAACACGGTTGTACATTGGAGACCTTTTTTGTGTTCCCATTTGAAGGTACTGGGAAAGTGGTAGGACATGAAAGCTGTCAAATTGTTTTTATATATTTTGGGATAATGGGTTAGTGGATTATTTATTGAACATTAGATATTAATACTTATATGAATATATATTAATTATATGAATAATGTATGTAAGCCTACCTCTGACAACAATGTTTTAGAGGTCTGTCATTGGGTTAGTTAATTAAATTCATTCATTCATTAATTGTACTGTGCGAACGGCCTGTTACCCTATTCTGCATACCCCTCGTCCAGCCCCACCTTATTCTGTGTTTGCACCACCACATTCTCCCAGGACACCAGTGTCTGGATGAGATAACCTATTCTGGTTCCGTCTTTTAATCCAGTTTAAATTGAATCACCGGTGATTCCACAGAGCGATCGAGAGGGAGGAGTCCATATTGAAGTTGGACTACTCAACAGCTTGACTATCACTAGGCCTATAATCAGTGTGCGAATTAAGGGGGAGCAGGGGGAGCTATAGCTCCACTAGTGGTGAGATGAGCTCCCCTGGAAACATGGTTTGTGAAATTTTGGGGGAGCTCTAAAATATTGATATCATAGCCAAATAAATGCTATTTTGGGCACGTAGCCTAATGCTTGTCATTACCGCGCTAGAGCCGCTCGAAGCGTGGGGGCACTGCCTGCAGCCCCACTATCCAGTCACCTGTGCGCCTGTAGTGTATGTGTCTCTCCAGGCAGTGAGAGGGTTGTGTTAGCTATGTTATAGCGGTTATGTTAATAATAATGGCATATTGTTCATGGTTAGGCTGCCGCTATGGGCTGGCTGCTCTTAACGCGTGTGTTCGGCTCTGTGTAGGCCTACAGCCCATGTGATGTAAGTTATTGAGTTGAGTAATTTTAAGTTGATTTAATTAAGCAGTCAAACGTTACTTTGGTGGTCCGTGGATTATTTTTTATCATGTGGATTGAAGTTTGCGTAGCCCATAAATGCTTGGGAAATCTGTTGAAATGAAATTAACGTGATCCATCGGGGCGTTTTATGTAAATATCTTACCTTATCTTATCCTACATATGCCTATAGATAAATGGCCTCACCCGTGTGCAACAAATTTTCTCTTCATAATAGGCCTATGTCTGCTCTGTTGTAGTAGGCTATTAATGCAACAACCAGCAGTTATACAGTGTTAGTAGGCCTAATTAATTCAGGCATAGGACGGTGTGCAGGCTACTTATTATACCCCGCTCCCCCGGAGACCGTGGTATAATTCGCACACTGCCTATAATTAATGACTTAAAAACTACCTCGTGACAGTTCCCCACATGAGCGACAGGTGACATCTGTTGGAATCAAACTAGATCGCAAACACAAGGATTATTTCACCACTCACATTCTTGGAGAGCTAATGGTCTCTCTTACTCATCAGCCAGGTGATCACCTTTGAGTTTCTCTCCGTGTTCGCCAAAGAGGGGTGTGGTCTAATCACGTTCCTGTCACACAAGGTAGCCTACTTTACCATGTTTGCTTGTCCCAGAAGCCAATTCCTCTGTCTGCGTCGAGCCGTAGACACCGAAACTCCACTCGCATTGGAACACAGCCCGGCTCCAACCTGGATACGGAATTACCGAAGGAGCTTTGTTCAATTTTACTTTTCTATGTTTAGGAGCATTTCTTATAGCACAGCCAATTGGTCTGTGGCTTGTCAAGAGAGACAAGTGGCTTTGAGGGGTTAAGAAACGGATCGCTTCAGAGAGGTAGGGGTCGCATTGAGGAGTTTGAGTTCAGTAGATGGACCTGGAACAGAATGTATGTTCGATCATGATGCTAGATGATAGATAAAGATATTAAATGATCACTAAACTAATCAATTCATCTCATCTAACCATCCTCCACGGAATTCTAATATTTATTATTATTTATAATTATCCGAAATAACTTTTCATATGTTCCCAGATTTCAACTAAACTAAAAAAAAAAGTACACCCGCTCTACCTCCTCCTTTCCCATTCATTCATTATTATATTATGATATTTGATTTCCCTACACAACTGATCCAATGTTGTTTTCATTTTACATCGTTACCCCTAAGTGAGGACTTCCGTAAGGGGCACAAGGGCCACAATTGTTTCGCCATCGTGTCATTAGCCAACCATCCACCGCCTGCTGTTTAATTCTCCCCTTGCAGCGGAATGGCAGTGTGTTTCTACCACTGGAGGAACCTGCTCATCTGCGTCTGCACCCCATGCATTCTCCTGGCCCTGCTGTTCGTATACATCACCCTGGTGGTGTGCCTGACCACGCCCCGCACATCAGGGACAGCAACATCAATTTCCGATACCATCCATTTTATTGCCCAGGGAACCCATCGAAACGAGGGCTCTGCCCCGTCACCCGAACGGTTCTGGGACCCGCACCTGAGCCTCGGGGTCTGGAACCTCCTCCAGTTGTCCACCGACCGCTCCATCAACCCCATCCTGCGGCCCTACAAGCACAGCCGGCATCCGGACAGAGGAATCAAAACAAGTCGCGACCCCCGGCCGGCAGGGGGTCCCCCCCGGGCCCGGGACCTGGTGCCACAGCTCGGCCGGCTCGCCGGTGACATCCAGGAGTTTGCGAGGCACATGCACAAGAGAGACTACCCCGTTGTGACGGAGCCGCGGGATGCGTGCGATGTGGGCTCCGTGGACGACCACGACAGCACGCTGCTCCTCCTGGCCATCAAGACCACGGTGCAGAACTTCAAGAACCGGCAGACCATCCGGAGCACGTGGGGGCAGGCGGGCTGGGTGGGCGGCCAGAGGGGGGCAGGCGGGGGCTACGTCCGCAGGGTGTTTCTGCTGGGGACCGACCGCAGCCGGGACAACAGCACGGAGTGGCCCGATCTGTTGACCTTAGAGAGCCGGCAGTACGGGGACATCCTCCAGTGGGACTTCCACGACTCCTTCTTCAACCTAACGCTAAAGGACGTGCTCTTCTGGCGGTGGTTCTCGCGCGGGTGCCGGCGGACGCAGTTCGTCTTCAAGGGGGACGACGACGTGTTCGTCAACACGCCCGCCCTGGTGGACTATCTCCGGCAGCAGCTGGGGGATCCGGGGACGGTCATGAGGAGCTTCATGGTGGGGGACGTGATCGGGGCGGCGCAGCCCGAAAGAAACGTTAAGTCTAAATACTTTGTGCCCGAAGCCTTCTACGCCGGCTCGTACCCGCCCTACGCCGGCGGCGGAGGGGTGGTGTACTCGGGCTTTCTGACCAAACTCTTGTACCTGGTGTCGAAAAGGGTGCACCTGTATCCCATCGACGACGTGTACGTCGGCATGTGCCTGCAGAAGCTGAACGCCTACCCATCCTATCATCCCGCATTCCTCACCTTCGACTTCCGCGGTGACGACGAGATGGACCCGTGCGCCTACCACAAGACCATCATGGTCCACAAGAGGATGCCCGACCGGGTGGCGCAGCTCTGGGCGCGGCTCAAGGAGAGACAGCCTCTGTGCTGGAACGTGACGCTCAGGGGGGGATAAGCAGAAGAATTAGCCTGGATTTAAAAATTGTCAAAGATATTCCGTTCACCCACAAAGTTGTCAGCCTGAATTGTAGTGCACCTGTTATAAGTTATTGTTTTGTTTACTTTTATGGCACACATATTGTAAAGTTTGTACATGTTGAAATGTTTCAGAATTTCTTGACCCTGAGACCAGCTGGATATTGTGGTTTTTCTAACACCAGAAACACATTAACAAAGGATTTTTGCAGAAAGCAGGAAATAAGAATTGGAAATCATAAAATAATTAAATAATCAGAGACCAGAGTTTCTGTAATTAAATAAAGTGTTTATTAGAACCACATAAACACTTTTCATATAAATCATGTACATTGTAGCACACAAACATATGTATTTATTTTTTTCTAACATGAAATTAAATGGGTCTAAAGCTCGAGTAAACCCCAGTGGGGAAATAAAAACCAAATAAAGCTGCTATGAACCATTTGTAACAGCAACAATCTATTACTGGGTTGGACATCTTCAGTCAAATTCACCTCCATGATACATACCAAGGAGTTTCCTTGGTATGTAAAAGCTAGAGCAAAGCACACCTTAAACAAAAGGATCATTATCTTCTTCTGCATAACATAAGAGGTACCATGAATTCAAAGAGCCAAGGAGAGGAGGAATGTTTTGCATGGACATTGGAATTTCCAAACGTGGGGTTCGAAACTCAACTCAGACCTGTTATCTGTTCAGCAAGATCATAGCACGCATTCCAATTAGAAACAGGCAGGTTTGTTGAATGAGTTCCTAAAGGCCCAACTGGAGATTTGTCCTTGTTCCTTAATGTTCCAAAAAAAAGAAAAAAGTGCACAATCAGCCGAGGAGTCGAGGACTGGAAAGAGAGCGAGGGATGCGACCCCATCCAGTCGTCTTCTCCGATCCCGTCACCTCAGCATAAAATCCCTTGTTAAAGATGTGTCCAACTCATTAACGAGGGTCCCTTTAGCGGCCCCTAGGAGCCCGTGTTCGTCAGCTCCCCCTCGTCCCTCTAGCGGCCCGCGACTGTCGGCTCCTCTTCGTCCCTCTAGCGGCCCCTAGGAGCCCACGACCGTCCGCTCCTCCTCGCTGTCCTCCCCGCTCTCCTCCTCATCCTCCTCGCTCTCGCTGTAGTGGGCGTCGGGCCGGTTCGTGTTAACAAAGAGGTCGCTCTCGTCGTCCTCCGAGTCACTGCTGCTGCCCTTCCCCTCGTCCCCTTCCTCCTCCTCCCCGTCTCCTGCTGTCCGTCCAGGCAGTCTGTCCGTCTTCTCCATGGAGGCGGGCTGCTCTACAAACCCGTCTGGCCTGCAGTGCAGAGGAGATGAGGCCGTTAGAACAGAGGCAGATTCCATCCCAATGTTTGTTATGTTGTTTTTTTAATGGACTAAACTGGTAAATTGACTGCATTCGTTTTCATGCTTTTATAGCCTTACGCCTCTACTATTGTATTCATTGATTGACATTATTGAATACTATTGTAGAACCTCGTTAACAGGTTACCCCTGAGTCAGGCCCGGTTCTACGGGGGTGCATAAGCATGCATTGCACCCCCAAAAAAATTGTTTGCACCCTCAATTGAAAAAAGGAGGGAGTGAATTATTATTTTTTTTTATAAATATGATTAAAAAAAAAAAAACACTTGCTCACAAAACTAATTGTTCCATTAAATACCGTTGTTTGCTGCATTTATTTTGTTCACTAAACCGATAAGAACGTTATTATTATTATGACAGGTGTGCGTGAACTGCGCCCCGTCCGGCGGCGCGCACGTCAGTGACATTAAACTTCTTCGGCAGCAACAATTAGGCATTTACAATGGATATCCGAAAATAAAAAAGAACACCGCAAAAGAATCCAATACATCAGACAGTATAACCGTTGTGAACACTAGCACTTGCAACGCTAGCTCAATCCTGCCCGACTCGCTGCCTTTGCCGGCGCCGCTCTCACTCCCGGACAAGCAGCCTTTGCCGGCGCCACTGTGTTGTTCATAAGAACCCATATTTGCCAATTGTGTTTTGATTGTATTTATTTACAATCTTGTGAACTTTAAGAAAGGCACTATGTATTACTGATTACTTTTTGTGAAAATAACATTCCTAATTGGGTTTTATCTGTCAGCATTAAAAGTTTTGGGCAGCAGAATAAGCACTTATTGACATTAAGTGGTTCACATAAAGGTGCATCTCATAATATTAGAATATCAGGGAAAAGCTATTTTTTTGTAATTTAATTCAAAAGGTTCCATATAATCTAGATGTATTAGACATGAAGTGATATATTTCAAGCATTATCTTGTGAATGATAATGTAAAATTATTTTGTGACATTTAGTGGTTCACTTATAGAAATACAGAGCATGTTTTATGTTTTATGTTTATGTTGTTAAATTATTTGGTCTCACAAGGCTACAGTGCTGCTTGAAAGTATGTGAACCTCTTGAGCCTTTTCAAATTTGATTTAATTTAACCATTATTAATTAATTCTCATATCCAAAGCTTGGATATCAATAAGCTAACGTTGCAGCTGAAATGTTCTCCACATCACAAGACATGAGGTGATACCATCTTTTAAGCACAGTAAATGTTTTTGTCCCAACATGTCAGTACAACTACCCAGAAGTGCTTGTCTATCTACTGGTAGAAAGGCCTAGTGTAAAAAGCGAAGTCTGAACTGAAGCTGGGTAGCTGGTTTTACTATAGTACTGGTGCACCCATAATCTCAGATGCACCCCAAGGCATTCTGTTCTGGAACCGGGCCTGCCCTGAGTGCCAACACAAGCCCTCCTGTATAGGCCCTCCTGTGTCGCCCTGCGTGGTTGATGTTCCTCACCAGAGCTGCAGTCTCTGGAGGTGCCGAATGTGGTCCTTGTACAATATGACACAGATCTCTGCTTTCACCTTCTCTCCCTCCTCGATGGGGTCCACAATCACGTAGTCACCTGGCGGAAGACAAGCCAACATCAACACTTAATGGCAGCTAGATATATCGGTCTGCCAAATATAAAGTCTGGAAACCGGTTACACTTGCCCTACAAGATAATTAAAGGATGTCTTCTAGGGGTGTGCATCTCTCCAATAAAAGACGATTCGATGCTTATCTCGATACATGGGGTACGATACGATTGAGGAACGATACATTTTTAAAATGGAACGATTCGATTCAGTTCGATTCAGAAGGATTTTGATTCGATGTCGCACTGCTCAATTCGAGAGGGTATGATGCAATGGATTTCTTGTTGAAAGTAGACAATCATTTCACAAAATGAATTAACTTGTAAATGTGGCATTTCCTTCAAAAAGATTTATCAAAGACTAGAGAAGAAGTGTATTTGTTAGGGGTGTGCATCTCTCCAATAAAAGACGATTTGATGCGTATCTCGATACATGGGGTACGATACGATTCAGGAACGATAAATTTTTAAAATGGAACGATTCGATTCAGAAGATTCGCATCTTTTAAATCAAAATGGATTTTCCGATTCAAAATCGGTTTTTGTTACACCCCTAATGTCTTCCTACTTTTCCAGCAGCCATATCAAAGGGCTCCATCTTGTGAGCAATTGAAGTCACTAGGTCTACACCGATCAAGATCACCAATCTTTCTAACGCGTGAAATATATATGAGTTTTAAGAAAAGACGTGACGGCATGTAAACCCAGCACTACAGTTTATCTCTGGCCTAATTAAGCGTGTGGTCACACGGTTTTAGTTAAGTTTAGACGTAGAGGAATAAATTAAACATCACTTAGAAGAGAAGAGAGGGAATCAGGGGGATGACTGTTTATTAGTATGAGTCGGGCCAACACACTCACGCCAAGAAAAGGAGCTATACTGGATAATACCATAGACTGTATGGATAACGCCCAACACCGGTTTAATCCATCATCTAAATAAAGGTCACCTGTGATACGCTCTGCATGGGTCAATATTTGCATGCAGAGAAAATTAAGTATATTGTGAAGAAGAGGCTGTTGTTATCCTACCAAGCTTTGCATAACAAATGATGACCTTCAGCAACATTCAGTGTAGTCAACATGGTAGATGCTTATATTTGTAGCCTGCTCTTTGTTTCCAGTAATGCGGTGCAAGCCTGTTATACAGATATACAACCACGTTTGGTAACCCATCACTTTAAGGGCTGCAGGGCTTGTGTGTTGTGGTTTTAAGTAGGCAAACAAGTGGGCGACAGCCTAAGGTTACTTCCACCAAAGCAGCGGCGCAGCCAGTTCGTTTCACAAGTCTAGGTCTGCCACTTCTGGCACAAACGTCCATTAAAAGAAAAACAGGAGAATGAAGCCCAGGGAGATGCAGACTGTTATTGCATCCTATTGCTGAGATCAACAAAAATCTTTTTCTATGGTTAAGAAAAGCCTACCTTGATTGTGTGTCAAGATGATTTATGTTAAAGAAGGATACCGTTACTGTCCCTAATCACACTGTCTTGTGCACACTAGTTGAGTCACGTGATCGGCCCCCTCAAATCAGCAAATCTTAAGTTGATCGGCTGATCACGATCACAGGGCGTATATAGGCCGATAATGGATCACAAGTCACACTAACAGTCAAATTGAACCAATAGATAATGATGAACCAATAGATTAATAATACTGATTAACTTCATACAAGTGCTACGGCTTTCCAATCTTGCTTTTCATTGTTTTGGCATCATGGTTATATTTATTTTGGGAGCTCAGTTGTACAAATACACCACATCCATAAAACACCTGGACACTACATGAGATAATAACGGAGACGATAGGCTTTCTTTCGTCTCAGTAGAATGTGTGTATCGAACTAACTCCTGACCACCAGTATAACCATTGGGTGATTCATTAGTCCATCTCTATAACATCTCTTTTGACACATATTGCATCATTCTCCATATGGGTCCAACATAAGATACTCAATGTTCTGCAGATCAGGAGAAGAGGAGCATTGGAACTCCACTCACCTCTTTTGATCCAGAGGTTTTTGCGGAACTTGTTGGGCATGCTGACGAGAAATGTCTCCCCCTTGGAGGTGACTGCCTCGTGGAGATTGTTACCACGGCTACCAATAACCTACAAGCAATAGGAAACACTGATCAGTCCAGATGTTGCATACAGTTTGACTATTGAAGTTATATTTGGATACATTTGTTTGCACTTGAATGACTATAGAAAGTAACTTTTCTCTAACAGTTACACCTTAGTATGTTTGTTGACTGACCATAGAACAGTTATAAATTCGTTAGTATTTCTGCCTGACCACAGCACAGTTATAGATCAGTTTATATTTTGACTGCCTATAGAAGTCATCGTTTTAAATGCAACCATGCGAGATGTTTAAAACAGGTAAATGCGGGTTCACCTTTACGATCTGCTGGTCTCCCGTGGGATTGATGAAGTCTCCCAGGACCTCCTGGACGACGTGCTTGCGTTTGGTGGCTTGAGACATTGTGGATGCGGGGCTGCAGTCGTCTTCTCCAGCTGTGAGACGGAGATGTGTTTGACCAGTTTCATAGCAGTACAGACCACACATTAGGTTAAACCATAATGGCATTTCTATATGATAAACATAAATGTCCTGAAGAGAAGTAACATTTAACTTAACATTAGAGCCCCTAACCATGTATATACTATTATTTGTATATGCTCAGTATGATGAATTAAACATTAGAGCAACTAACCATATCTATACTATTCTATGGATGTGCACAGTATTATGAATTTAACATTATAGCCACTAACCATATATATACTATTCTATAGATGTGCACAGTATGATGAATAACAGTGAGTCAAGCGTCCAAGTGAGCCTAGCCACCTAGCTCAGCTCATAGCCTAGCATCACTCATGCTTGTTTAAACTGGTTACCTTGAACAGATGCAGCGGATCAACGTGTCTGTGTGTAGCAGAGGACACCTCCGATCACTTTAACACCGGAATTAGTTAACTTAGTGCCACGACACTTCGGTAACATGAAGGTATAACTACGCTTTATCAGTCGGTAGACGTTAACCTCATGGGCAAGTTCCGATAACACTTCCGGCTGGACAACACACTCGCACTTCAAAATAAAAGTTTACGCGTTCCGCATGAACGGACATTTGATAACCGATTATTTATAAATAGGATATTGGGTATACATTACAACTATATTGGTTTATATTAAATTAGAATAAGAATTCGTATTTATTTTAACGATTAACATCATTCTGACTCTAACCTCGTGATACATTTTTTATTTTTATTCAATCTTCATAATTCACATTTATTATATATTTCACAATGATTTAATGGAAGCAGTAGAACAAAAAAAAGATAAGGAAAAGTTTAAATTTTTATTCAATCTTCATAATTCACATTTATTATATATTTCACAATAAAATAAAATAAAAGCTTCAGCAATCCCTGTTGTATGTAAACGATAACACTAGGCAGAACGCCGGGGCAAACGGAACCAGGATCAACGTCTTGGGTTAGAGCACTATGTACCTGAACCATAGAGGAAACCTACAGACAAGCGAGTTATTTCACAGCAGCTGCAATGAGGAATGAGTTAATCAATAATCAAACACAATTCGATTCTTAGCATGGTGAATTAAAACAGCAACTAACTAAAAACAACATTTTTATAAATCCCACTAAAATTATGAATACAACTTTAGAGCCAATAGACCTCTGAAGAATAAGTCCCGCCTCCGAGTCTCCGGTTCCCTCGGTCAAATGTCTATGGGAAATAACATGGGGTTTTTGAATGATCGTACATAACAAACTCTGTAGGTGGCGAAGAAGTAAAAGCTGTGTCACGTTTTGAACTACACACATTTTCCATCTCGTTTCGACTGGCTTTTTGGATTGTCGGTGCCGTTAAAGTAGTAAACGATTATAAATGCTATTTTAACGACACAGACAATCCAAAAAGCTAGTTGAAACTAGATGGAAAATGTGTGTAGTTCAAAACGTGACGCAGCTTTTACTTCTTCGCCACCTACAGAGTTTGTTATGTACGATCATTCAAAAACCCCATGTTATTTCCCATAGACATTTGACCGAGGGAACCAGGAGCCTCTGAGGCGGGACTTATTCTTCAGAGGTCTATAAAGAAAAGATGCGTCTATCAGAGAATAGCTATGTTCATATTCCATTGTGCAAGTCATCGAGGTGCAATACTGCTAGCCAGGTTGGTTTGGAAAGCCTCTTCAGTAGTCTTAGCGTCTGACTTCTATTTTCATGCATTCTCAATCACATGGTTGAGTGTGTGTGTGAGTAGTGTAAGAGCAGAGTCAGAGGATCAGGTGTGTGTGTGTGTGTGTGTGTGTGTGTGTGTGTGTGTGTGTGTGTGTGTGTGTGTGTGTGTGTGTGTGTGTGTGTGTGTGTGTGTGTGTGTGTGTGAGTATTGTTTAGTTGACCACAGCCGATGAACCCATCTGGTTGATGCCACAGAGTTTAGACCCTCTGTACAGGTTATAGTAACCCTAGAAGAAAAAAAGAAACAGAGAGGCAAACATTAAAAACATCATCAACCAAAAACTATATTTAAAAATCCATAACATAGGGTTTTGTGTAACTTGTTATACCTTCTCCCCATAGTCCTCTCCCCAACTGTTCTTGATCGCCCAGAAAGGAATTCCTTTCCCTGGAAACAAGAGAATATTCACACAGATTCATAATTCAACAAATTCAACAGAAATAACACATTACCACCAAAGTGTACTTCATTTAACGTAGTAGGGTGAATGATGTACTGGCGAATTACAGTATAGAACAATCAGTGCAGTGCAACAAAACCAGCCAATATATAGTATATATATATAGTGTATATATAATGGAGGTTTGATTGAAGGTTCCCTAGCTTACGTTCTCCGTATCCCACCAGCAGCACGGCGTGGTCGATCATCCACGGGTTGCAGAAGATCCTCAGTGGGTGAGATATGCCCTTCTTGTAGAACTGTGGGGAGTTGGACATGGTCTCAATGAGCCTATTTGTTACTGTTTTATAAACAAGTAAGGTTAAGCTAAAGGTACTGACTGGAAATGAGTTGGTAATTATAACCCATCTGGCTTTGGCTTGAGCATGACTTCATGCAAATTTCTCTGTGATGAATGTTTGCATGGGAATGTTACTTAGAGTGTTATTAGTAAAGAAGTGCGTATCCGTCCGGAAGCTATCGGCGAGTGAAATATGCTGCGAGAATCTCTGTTTAGAGAATGCTTGTCTTGAGCCTCTGCCTGAGCCAGTCTAGAATCGAGACAGCCCCTGGCTCATTTCTGACACATTAGGTAATCTTTTTACCAGCCAATCCTGCCTGTCAATCACAGGAGCGTGAAATGCAACATTTCTCGGTGGCAAACAAACACAGACGGAGCGGAAGCAGAGAGGGAGGGGACACCTTCTTGGTTGTTTAGTTTTAAAAAATCTTCTCTGCTTGCTCTTTACGGCACTCTCTCCCGCTTTACGACTATCTACTACACCTTTAAACCTTCCTCTCAGAGAGGGAATTGTCCCACAGGGTCACGGTCTTTAGCCTACCTGCATGGCGAACGCATTCAGTGCTACAGAGACGGGTCCGTTCTCAGCAAGCCAGGCGGCAATTTCTGGTGGGAATGAAAACAAATAAATAAAACCAAGAATACAGCTGTCAAAATAAAGGCTCCATTATTCCTGCTATCACTGGTATTAGCCTCTCATGGTGGTCTTCCTGAGCCCCTACCCTTCTCGTCTTTGGACAGTTCCAGGGAGCTGTTGATGTAGGCCACCACCTTCTTGCTGGTGAAGTCACAGCTGGCCTTGTGTCCCGTGTAGGAGTAGTCGCTCTCTGTCTCCAGGCCACCTTGACCACAGGAATGAAAACAGCCGTCGTCAGGTTCATTGGTCTCCGGACTATGGCAAGCCAATTTGACATAAATTTGCTAGACTGGATATGTGTTGCAGATATCTGCAATTCAGTCAAAAAGAACATTTTGAATATCCGCAACTACATTCCTCCTATCCACAATTGTCATTTCAGATATCCACAAAGACATTCCTCCTAGGAGAAATGACGTATTTTTTGCCATTCATGTCTATGGGGTTTCTCATTACAGATATCTACAATTCAATTGCGGATATCCACTATGTGAATTACGGATATCTGCAACTGAATTGTAGATATGTAATTCCAGTTTGAGATATCTACAATTTGATTCTGACTAGTCATAATTCAAGTTCAATATATCTTTAATTCACCTCAATTCAAGATATCTATATGTCCCTTTTCAGATATCTTAAATTAAGTTTTGACTAGGCGAAATTACGTTGTAGATATCTCTAACTGGAGTTAGGGAAAGTCATAATTTAATTGTAGATATCTATTATCAAGTTATAGATATCTTGAAATGAATTTTGATTAGAGATATCTAAAATTGTATATATCTGTAACTTTCATTCCGCCTAGTCAAAATTTAATTACAGATATCTTAAATTAGAGTTTTGACTAGATGAAATTACGTTTCAGATATCTGTAATGACAAATTATAGGACCGCCTCCCACTTTAGGCGGGAGCGGAAAGATTTCTTTCACAGCTTTCAATAGAACAACGTTCTCTCTCTCCACAAATCCCCTGTGTGAGGGCTCGTTCAATTTCATGGCATTTTCTGGTGGTTTTTTCGATTACAGCCAATGCCATGACTGCTCCTTTCTTATTCCATTCATAGAAATAAGGAAATGAAACCACTTCTTTGATTATGGCGGCAAGGGGAAATTATGTATTTCTGGATATCTAAAACGTCATGCCCAATAATTCGCACTCAAATGACGTTTGAGATATCTTTAACTTTCATTCTGCCTAGTCAAAACTGAATTACAGATATCTGCAATTGTCATTTAAGATGTGTGACGAGTTGAATGTTGTTTTCTGTGATGTCATTGCAGATATCTGTAATTCAGTTTCGCCTAGTCAAAACTGAATTACAGATATCTTTATCTGTCGTTTCGACTAGTCACAATTACATTACAGATATCTTGAATGAAAATTCCAACTATTCAAAATGTAATTACGACTAGTCAGAAAGAAGTTGTTGATATCTACAATGGTAATTCCGGATAGTCAAACTTAGTTGATAAATAACAATTCGGCTTGCCATACCGGACACGTAGTAAGAAACACGCTATTACTATGTATTCATGATTTAACACTTTTGATTTGCATGAATCAATATGGACATAATGCATGGTAAGCCTTACAAAACACTACAAAAATACCAAAGGGAAGGGGTGGGTCACTTCTCCCTACCCAGTGTTTCGATGGATTCATAAGCATTTGACGGAAGCCCGCCTCTGCACGCGTTGTCCAGCTTATCACAGTCAACCAGCTCTGTAAGGGACAAATCAATCATGATGACTCATCTGTTATAGTGACATGTTGACACAGTCCCTTGGCTTGCATAGGCACCCATGCAAAACACGTGTGTTTGCATTAATGTTACCTTGTTCAGAAAGGGACAGCAATGTTCCATTCTTCAGGAACCACTGGCCTTCGATGTTTCCTGTGACGGAGAAGGCCCAGCAAGAGCCACACATGCCCTGTGCACACACACGTACACACACACACACACACACACACGCACAGACACACACACACCGAAAGGGATAGAGGAAAGACATGGCTCAATAGGGTGTTCAAGCCCAAGCCAAATCATGAGTACCATGCTATGTAAATAAGTAAATGTACTTGCTTATTTTTTATCTTTAATGTTTTACCTGATTTTTTACAGAGGTGACAGCTCCATGATCCCTCCAGTCCCAGCTATCGGGGGCGGGGCCCCGGGCCGGAGCCGCTGGTTTCATTGGTCGATGGAGATTCCACTGGCTGAGCAGAGGGTTAAGGTAAATGGAGCTAAACTCCTCCTCTGGTGAAGGAGAGCAGAGGGAGTGTGGAGATAAGAAAGCAAAACCGCTATCATGCATATTACATGTTAAAATAAGAAGTGGTTGACTGGTCAAACACAGATAGCTCAACGTGAGCTGCATACACACACTCGCCTGTGAGGTCGCTGAATTTGGTCACGCCGTATTCAGCGGAGCCCTGATCCAGAGACTGGAGCTTCTCCGCAGTCTGCAGGTTCTGATGGAAGATCTGCAGCCGGCGGTCAGCCTCTGAGGGGGGCAACGGTAGGTCAAGACAAGGCTGGATCAGGATAACCCTTATAAAGGGAATTGAACGTGTCTTTAATGTGATGAGGAGCACGAACAGTTAGAACTTGAAAGGCTACGGTGTTGTGTACATTTGCATATTTACCTATTTGCAAAATCGAAATGTATGGGAAATTATACATGTGTAATAAAAATATTGTTTTGTTGGATTTCCACAGAGCTCTGCTGTGAGTTCTGGAACCTTGTGCTTTAGTCTCAGAGTGTTCATCTGTGTCACTCACCCTCCTGGGTTCTGTAGTCCTTGTTGTATTTCACCATGAACTCTTTGAACATGCCCAGAAGCTTCACGCTCTCCTGCTCCTATGTGGACAAGTGAACCGACACACACACACAAAGAGAAAACAACTCTTATCATCACATTTGCGTTTTTAGATATGTCACACTGCAGTTCACATCTGAACTTAAGGTGTCCATTAGACCAATACAAAAACAAATTAAAACTGCGCGCAGTGATGAACGGGACCTCGCGCCGGCTTGCAGCCGCCACTACGAGGTCCCGTTCATCACTGCGCGCAGTTTTAAAAAAAAATCGCGCCGGCTTGCGGCCGCGTCACGTGCCGTCGTAACATGTGTGCTGGCAAGATGTGCACATGTTAGGACCGCACGTGACGCAGCCGCAAGCCGGCACGAGGTCCCGTTCATCACTGCGCGCAGTTTTAAAAAAGCGCAGTTTTAAAAAAAATTCGCAAATTTATGTAATCTATAGAAGCAGAGGTGCCCTGTGGTGTCCTACTGATTGTTTTGACATTAACATGTAAGACCACATTTAACTGAATTACATGTTGTAACAACTTTAACTAACATTATTAACCCTACATCAATGATCCGATAAATTCCCTAGGAGGAGTTAGTTGAAATACAAGGCGAAAAAGTGAAAGTATTCCATTAAAAATGGCCAACTTTGACGGCACGCCACGGACACGCCCTTCAACGTACAGTCACAAATAGCACGATTTTGGTTCAGCACCACTTCATGACTGTACTGACCAATTGTGAAGCAGATGCGATAAATTCCCTAGGAGGAGTTCGTTCAAATACAATGCGAAAAAGTGAAATTCCATTCAAAATGGCCAACTTTGACATCACGCCACGGACACGCCCTTCAACGTACAGTCCCAAATAGCACGATTTTGGTTCAGCACCACTTCATGACTGTACTGACCAAATTTGAAGCAGATCCGATAAATTCCCTAGGAGGAGTTAGTTCAAATACAACGCGACGGAATTCAAAATTGGCCAACTTTGACGGCATGCCACGGACACGCCCTTCAACGTACAGTCACAAATAGCACGATTTTGGTTTAGCACCACTTCATGACTGTACTGACCAATTTTGAAGCAAATCCGATAAATTCCCTAGGAGGAGTTCATTCAAATACAAGGCAAAAAAGTGAAAAAAATTCAAAATGGCCGCCAAAAGTGAAAATTAGAAATGCAAATAGCCGACTTCCTGTGGAGTTTGGGGCATGGGTCCAAGAGGCTTTTCTGTAGGTATGGGCACATTGTACGTGAATACTGAGTTTCATACATATTGGTGAAATGTGACGTAGGGGCTGCATTTTAAAGTTCCTGTAGGGGGCGCTACAAAAAATAGAAACACGAATTTTGGTATGTGAGCTATCGGCATCAGTTTACACGTGTCCTGTGAATTTCATATTCATAACTATTACGGTGTCCGCAGAGTGATCGACCCTCCTCTGGCGGCCATGTTGTTTTTTAAATCGACTTAATTCTTGGTGAGCAGTTAGAACTTTGGTACCTAACGGCCATTGAGTTGGTCCCGCTCAAATCAAACATTGCGTCTATGAACTGTGGCTATTTTAGTAACGGGCCACGCCCACTTCGATGCCACGCCCCATTTGAAAAATTGTTGACTTATTCTTGTTCAGAATTTGATTATGAACAACTTTAGTAGAGAGGTCCAACACCATAGGAGTCCAATTAATGTAGATATGTGCAATATACTATTTTTGGGGTGAAAAACACACCCCTTTTTGAACTCAATGGCTCATGGGTACTTTGAAATTTATCCTACAGACTAATCCTTATGTCAGATTAAAGATAATGGGCCATAGATGATATGTGCCAAAGGATTTTTGTCAAAGTCGAAAAACCTGGGATCCTTGGGGAATTTACTGTTTTTAACTAAATTCAAAATGGCGGGAAATCTGGCTACCGGAAGTGCTAAGTTAGTATCTGCAAAGTTCTTCATTATGAGGATTTGCATATGTGTGCAAAGTTTCATGAGTTTAGGTCCAACCGGTGACGAGTTATGCTTGTGCAAACGTTGAAATTTTGGCATAGTTGGTATAGCGCCACCTAGGGGCGAATGTGAATTTGAGGGCTAGAATATCAAATTTTTCACCAGTCCCACAAAATGTGCCAAATAAAAATGAGTTTTCGAATATGTGCAGGGGGGGAAAAATGCAGTCGAAGATGAGGTAAAATAAGAAGAAGAATAAACATGAGGGTTTCAATAGGGTCCTTGCCAAGTTTGGCTCGGTCCCTAATAATAAACACGAGGGTTTCAATAGGGTCCTTGCCAAGTTTGGCTCGGTCCCTAATTAAAACTGCGCGCAGTGATGAATGGGACCTCGCGCCGGCTTGCAGCCGCCACTACGAGGTCCCGTTCATCACTGCGCGCAGTTTTAAAAAAAAATCGCGCCGGCTTGCGGCCGCGTCACGTGCCGTCGTAACATGTGTGCTGGCAAGATGTGCACATGTTAGGACCGCACGTGACACAGCCGCAAGCCGGCACGAGGTCCCGTTTATCACTGCGCTCAGTTTTAAAAAAGCGCAGTTTTAAAAAAAATTCGCAAATTTATGTAATCTGTAGAAGCAGAGGTGCCCTGTGGTGTCCTACTGATTGTTTTGACATTAACATGTAAGACCACATTTAACTGAATTACATGTTGTAACAACTTTAACTAACATTATTAACCCTACATCAATGATCCGATAAATTCCCTAGGAGGAGTTAGTTGAAATACAAGGCGAAAAAGTGAAAGAATTCCATTCAAAATGGCCAACTTTGACGGCACGCCACGGACACGCCCTTCAACGTACAGTCACAAATAGCAGGATTTTGGTTCAGCACCACTTCATGACTGTACTGACCAATTTTGAAGCAGATCCGATAAATTCCCTAGGAGGAGTTCATTGAAATACAAGGCAAAAAAGTGAAAAAAATTCAAAATGGCCGCCAAAAGTGAAAATTAGAAATGCAAATAGCCGACTTCCTGTGGGGTTTGGGGCATGGGTCCAAGAGGCTTTTCTGTAGGTATGGGCACATTGTACGTGAATACTGAGTTTCATACATATTGGTGAAACGTGGCGCAGGGGCTGCTATTTAAAGTTCCTGTAGGGGGCGCTACAAAAAATAGAAACACGAATTTTGGTATGTGAGCTATCGGCACCAGTTTACACGTGTCCTGTGAATTTCATATTCATAACTATTACGGTCTCCGCACAGTGATTTTGAGCCTCTGGCGGCCATGTTGTATTTTAAATCGACTTAATTTTTGGTGAGCAGTTAGAACTTTGGTACCTAATGGCCATTGAGTTGGTCCCGCTCAAATCAAACATTGCGTCTATGAACTGTGGCGATTTTAGTGTCAGGCCACGCCCATTTCGATGCCACGCCCCATTTGAAAATATGTTGACTTTATCTTGTTCAGAATTTGATTCTGAACAACTTTTGTATTGGGGCCAACATCATAGGCGTCCAACTTGACGTTGATATGAGCAATTAACTATTTTCGAGGTTTCAACCACACCCCTTTTAGAACTCATTGGTGCTCTAAACTTTATTGTACAGACTAATCCTTAAGTCAGATTGAAGATAATGGGCCATAGATGATATGTGCCAAAGGAATTTTGTCAAAGTCGAAAAACCTGGGAGCCTTGGGGAATTTACTGTTTTTAACTAAATTCAAAATGGCGGAAAATATGGCTACCGGAAGTGTTCAGTTCAAGAGACTTTTTTGTTCATCATGAGGATATGCATGTGTGTGCAAAGTTTCATGAGTGTAGGTCAAACCGGTGGCGAGATATGCTTGTGCAAAGTTTGCACTTTTGAACAGTTGCTATAGCGCCACCTAGGGGCGAATGTGAATTTGAGGGCTAGAATATCAAATTTTTCACCAGTCCCCACAATTGCACCAAAAAATTTTGAGTTTTAGAATATGTGCAGGGGGGGAAAAATGCAGTCGAAGTCGTGGAAAATAATAATAATAATAATAATAATAATCACGAGGGTTTCAATAGGGTCCTTGCCAAGTTTGGCTCGGTCCCTAATAAGCTTAAGATACAGCCTGATGGCTGTCAAGCATTGGGGTGACTGTCTCACCTGCAGAGCCTGGCTGGTAGGAGGAACCAGCTCATCCACACTGTTGGTCTCTTTAGTGCTGGACTCTGCTGTTAGGGAAAGCGGCCATTGTGTTATCACACTGCAAAGCAAGTTAAAATTTCTTTGCAGCTATACAGTTCTACTGTTCCAAATTTCTTTCTGAATTAAATACTATTTAGAAAAGGCAGACTTTGTCTAGAATTACTTTGAAAAGAACATTGTAGGATTTTCGAATATTTCTCTTCTCTTTTTTAGTAGATTGCCTATGAATTCAAAATGTGCATTACCTCGCAGCTAACTCCCATGTTTTACCCCATTACTTTGAGTGAGTTTCAGGGAAGGGAAACCCAAAGATTGCATCGGAATTTACAGCTTTGTTTAAGCTACTAAACGGGTAGACTGCTAGTGACAGATCACTAGGGATCATTATAACTTATTACATTATAAATAACTCTATTATTCACAGTGCTCCATTGTTCTCCGTTAACTTCAGCAACAATTCACTAAGATTGTCATTGTGGCCTACATGTCATGTTCCTTATGAATGCAACACACTGGTTATTAAAAACATTACCTGAAATATCAAAAGACAATTATTCCTGGCATCATTGTATATTCTCCTGCTCACAGTATTGACTGCACACTCACATAAGGGGCTTGTTTACTTCCTCTGCCTCTCTTTCAACACAGATCAGGAATGGATTCTGCAGACCAAAGCAACACAATGTGCTCTTGGTCTTCTCTGAATGTGATCTTTTGGACCACATTTTGAAGTGTACGCTATATTAGTGCTGAATGCAAGCGTTTATCGGAGATTCAGCGGACAGACAATGGCTGTGACCATGCTGTGACAATGCTGCTGCTGCAGTTCTGTGTGTTTGCTGGGGGACTTCTGCTCTTAGAAAGGTCTAGAAGCACCGTGGTCGCTGAGCCAGAGGGAAGAGGGAGAGGCTTGTCCACTGACCTGCGGGATGGCACTTCTGTCGGAGCAGTGTGGAGCTGCCCTGCCACGGGATGTCCCACACCTCGAACAGACACACCTCCGTCTGATACACACACACGTGCACACACACACACACACACACACACACACACACACACACACACACACACACACACACACACACACACACACACACACACACACACACACACACGAATAAGAACAAGATGAGAACATGGTAATTTCAGAGTTTTGTGCTGCATCACAACACTTTTACTTTAAAAGGGGGAAATATATAATCAGTATCAATGATAATAACACAATAACAAATAATAATCATGCCATGTTATAACCAATGAGCCAAGAAGTGGGAGATAAGTTCATTACAAATAATGAACTTGTATTGAGGAACCTCAAACACTAAGAATAACACTCTCAGTTTTTTTTCCTCAGACCACAAACTAATTTCCCCTTTTTCAAGGCAACAACTTGTGACCCTGTTACATGTTTTACCACATGAGCAAAACCAAAATGACCATCGTAGCAGTAGCACATCGAAGAAAGGGGAAATAAGTAGAAGTGTATTGGTGTGCACGTCTGCTTGTGTGTGTGTGTGTGTGTGTGTGTGTGTGTGTGTGTGTGTGTGCCTGCTTGTATTAGTCTGGATGTCAGCTTGTTTGTATTTGGGTCAATCCCGAGTCACAAGGCAATAGAGCGGTGCCTTGGCCGGGGGACCTTAACAAGACTCTTACATAACACCCTCATAAACACAAACACACGTACAGTACCTTCAGTTTGTGGGACTCTGGATAGAAGTCACAGGTCCTGAGCATGGAAGACTTCTTACACTGCGTGTTGCTCAGCTCTGCGGTGATGGTGTAGCGAATACCCTTGACCAGCTGCAGTGCACACACACACACACACACACACACACACACACACACACACACACACACACACACACACACACACACACACACACACGAGAACAAAGTATGAGGACATTTCTGTTATGTAACACATATTTAGTTAAATAATTTAAAATGTGTGTTTCAAAACTATGTGGCCCCAATATTATTTATCGTAACATGTTTTTTCTTTCTCAACGATGTTTTCGCCGGATAAAAAACACTGTTTACGAGATTTACTACAGTAAACACAGAGGATGTCATAGGTCACTAGCGTTCATGAAACACTTGCTCATAAAACAACACAATGGCAGGCTATGGAAAAACGTTAAATACGGAATGGATGCACACATTTCATAACGATAGCGACATAAAAGCGATGCATAACCAACGACTGTAGTGGCTATACAGCACACAATATCCACGCTACCTGTTTGGACGCAGATATGATTCTGCTGACTCTGCGGAGGTGTATCGCATTGGTGCCGAGGTTGTAGCGCTCCTCGGCGAACAGCACGGCCTTCTTCAGTCCTGGGTCCGAGTCCAGCAGCTTCACCGGGGACCCGGGCGGTCCGAACAGAGGCCTGTCCAGGTCCTCGCCCAGGCTCTGCACCAGGCCAGCCACCGCAACCAGGACCAGACCCAGGATTAGGCAGTATTTGGCCTCCATGTTGTCCCTCTGTCTGGCAAGAATAACGGACCGGTATCCGACTGACGCTCACTGAAAAACCAACGGTTTTTCACGGTTGGTTGCAATTGATCCGGATTCAGAGATAGCCTGGTTGTTTACACAAAGCAGTGTTGCCAAACAGCCGATCCGATGATCTAGGGGTGCTGGTGGGAGGAGTCAACTCGATGTGGGCGGGGACCTCCCCACAGTGCTGCAGACACGTCACGTGTTTCCAACTCGCGCATCTTTATTATTAGAATATGCAACTTACCACAATATCATTACAAAGCACATAGATATTATCACACAAATTGCCATAATTACAAAAGTGTATAAATGCATCTAGACTTCCAGTTGTAACACTCTACATTCATATCCATTCTAGATTCATATTCGTTCGAGACTGTTGACTTGATGTTTTGTTGTCCGTCTGGGACGTTGACGTTTCATCAGGAGAACAGCAGCGCCACCTGCTGAACTGTTTGAGCCATAGCATGGCACTAGAACACTGTTTTTAGGTATTTAAAATCCTCTTTTCAACAGGGTTTCTTTAAAACGTGTGATTTGATCAACCGGCTAAATATATTAGTATGAACACGGGTCCATGGTGATGGTGATGAATACCCCTTCCATACACAAATTGGACAGTTCCAACCAGACCTGTTATTCCTGATGCTAAACTCAGCCACAAGAGGGCAACGACGTCCTCCTGTTCTGATTGTCGAGGGGAGCTTTTACTGTGAAAGGTCGCCGCAGCCCAACCGGATATCCTCGGGACGACGGAGCGCAACATCCCGTAAACAAACGGAACCGATTCGACGAGCTAGTTAGACCTCGGCCACCCGTCGGTTTCTTAATAATGACCACGCAGATTGTGTTTTCCGGCAGCAGCGTGTTGTTCCTGAGCTGGTAGCCGCCCGGCGGGCCCACCGAGCCGCCATGGAGTCCCGGGGCATCCAGGACATGTTTGACTTTCGTCGGTGAGTAAGCTAACGGCTGGAGCTAACCTGGCTGCCCCCCAAAAAGTACTGTCGTGGCCTGAGGCCCTTTCTCTCCTCACAGATCGGTGATACGGCTCTAGTGTTTTTTTTTGAGATTGCAACAATGATCTGTTTAAACCGGGCTGAGGCTTCACTGAGGTAGCCATCAAAGCGATGCTATCGAGCTATCGGTTAGCAGTCAGTGCTGACGTCAACACACTCTTCATGGATGAGCTCGCCGGTGTCACAACACATTCTGGGGTTCAGTCCAGACAGCTCTGGGTGAGGGTTAGGGTGAGACACATTCTGGGGTCCAGTCCAGAGGGGTAGGGTGAAACATATTCTGGGGTTCAGTCCAGACAAAGCTCTGGGTGAGGGTTAGGGTGAGACACATTCTGGGGGTCACCCCTGGATGAGGACGTATTATTGAGAACCCCCTCATAAAGAAATCTTATAACTTATAATTCAGAATTACTTTTATGACATCTTTATTGTGCATCTTTATTGTTATTGTTTAAGTACACAAGAGTACAATTCTTAGGCTTTGTTCCTCAACAGCCACATAGCAGCAACTATACAAGTTAAGGTAAATAAGATATTAAAAATAAGAATATGTAAAAATAGGTAGCAGAAGTGGTAGTGGTACTAGCCACGATGGATTCTAGTGCAAAAATGCTGTGCAAATTACAGAAGTATGTCTTCTACACTCATGGGGAGGTTATTCAACTTCAATATGCCCTCATTGTGCATTGGGTTTGAAGTCCTCATGGTGCAAGTCCTCTGATGACATGTGGCCTAACAGAACAGTGCTGATTAATCCATATTGCTTATTAAACTCCTGACCTGGATGAGGTTAAATAGTTGAACTAGCTGCAAACACGAGATGAATGATTTAGAAGTGAATCAATTGGATGTCCAATGATGCTATCTGTTTTTCGATGCAGGTTTCCAAAAGATGGACTCCTTCTCCTTCTCGTCCTCCTCTACGCTCCAGTTGGTGTTTGTTTGATGTTACTGCGGATCTTCATCGGGGTCCATGTGTTCCTGGTTAGCTGTGCTCTTCCTGAAAGTTTTATAAGAAGGTACGTATTAAAACATTGTCAGACTTCAAATGCCATAGGTGCACATGCCATTCATTTAGTCGTTCATTATCATAAATTTAAGTCATCTGGCACTGATGACATAAATTAATTCAAGGCTTATTTTCAAACTGACATAAGACATGTTTATGTTACGAGCCATAAGTTAGTCTTGCATTATCATCAATTGAAGTCATCTGTGACAGTATGTTGTCTCTCTGTAGGTGTCTTCAATCTAGAACAACGGTAGATGTGGAGTTTGTTTAATAGGCATGCTATGGATGTTTTATAACTATTCAAGATGGAAGCCAAAGTTGCATAAATGAAGTACTTATTTGACAGGCACAATTCCTTTCAAGGAAGGTTTTCATTTCATCATCCTTTAAAACTAGGAATGAACCACGTCTGTATCTAAACACATGTGGTATCCATGAAGATTTACTGGAACATTGCATCAGGAGAATGAAGAAAAGTACAGCTTGACATTCAGTGTGAGCGCTGTTGTTTCACATTTGCGAATGTATCGCATATGTATGCTTATCGGAATCTTCCCATTTATGTGTCAATGCAAGTAACAAAAAATGAAAGGAATAATGTTTATTTATTACTGTATGAATTATTATTGACTATAGCAGGAAAGGCAATTGCACTGATGTACCAGGACGCATAATCCATTAAGGGGGGAATGGACAGGAGTAAACCAAGTCCCCCTTCCTGGGCTCTATGATTCAAACGGGCCTCATATTGCATTGTTCACTTGTTGCCGTCCGTGACAGGTTTCTGGTGAGGATCATGTGTTCGGTGCTGGGAATGCACGTCAGACAGAAGGATCCGCTCTCCAGGGACAAGAACGCCAAACTGTACACGTGCAACCACGTGACCGAGTTCGACCACAACGTCCTCAACCTGCTCACCCCCTGCAGCACCGTGAGTGTCTGTTTATTAACAAAGTACCACCGGGGGCACATTCCAATAGTGTCCCAGCTCCCTACCTACCGCTCCCCACGTCTTCAGAGGGCTATGTTGGAGTCGTGAGGGCTGTGGTTTATTTGTAAACATTATATTCCTGACGCATAGTATATCATTTGACTTACTCGATGTTCTACAAGTTTATTCTTAATCGGCTGTTGATTTTAATAGTCCTTTAATAACTGTAAGCAGAAACAACCAATGTACGACTGGGGGAAGGTGCATTTGTTTACTTTACACGTGATACTCGCTGTACGATTGAACAAGCGTCCTCCCTCCTCTGTCCTCAGCCCCAGACGGGAGGCTCCACAGGCTTCGTGTGTTGGGCCAGGGGCTTCATGGAGATGCACTCGGCCCCGGGGCAGACGGCCCTGGCCGACACTCTCCAGAGGTACTGCTCCACCGACGGCACCCCGGCCCTGCTGCTGTTCCCCGAGGAGGACACCACCAACGGCCGCGCCGGCCTCCTCAAGTTCAGGTGGGGGCTAGGGCTGCTCGATTTATGGAAAAAAATCATAATCACGATTATTTTGGTCAATATTGAAATCTCGATTATTTTTGAGTTTGAAAACATGATGCATTTCTTCATAATTTCTCTCCAAAAAAACACTTTTTAAATGAGAACTTTGAAATTTCCCCTTAAAAAAATAAATAGAAAATAAATAGAAAATAAAGTCCAGATATGAATCCAGCTGTTCTGCAATTTCTATTTAAAATTTGTTATTTTTTTATTATTATTATTTATTAATTATAAAAAAAAATAAAAAAAATAGTTTCAACTCGATTATATTAGTTTGGTGATCGTTTCACTCTGAAATCGTGATCAAAATTCAATTAATCGCCCAGCCCTAGTGGGGGCCGCCCAGTGCTCGCTCTGAGGGGTTAAGTGGGATTTGGGTTGCGTGTCTCGTGTGCTCCAATCAGACCAATCTACAGCAGGGTAATTGCTATCTTGCGCTATCAAATCTCCTCGGACACGCTGAATATGAGAAGGATTATGAGATGGAATATTGTGATATGAGAGCTGCATATTTCATGCGATGTTGACTTTTAATCTCAGATTCCAATTATCAGTAATGACTACAGCTATTGGATGTTTCCAAGGAAATGAAACAATGAATAATTAACACCTCAGACATCCTTGCTACGTTTAGGGGTATTTCAACAAATTCTACATCTCAGATCTCATTTCAATCGGTGCCATGTCTGATTATGTTTTCACAAGACTCCTTCCTCTCTCCTGCAGCTCCTGGCCCTTCTCACTGACTGATCCCATTCAGCCCGTAGCCCTGCGGGTGACCAGGCCACTGCTCGCTCTGGTAAAGTTCTTTAACAGCATGACTCCCTGATCCCCCTGTTAAACACCATGAACAATGTGTTAAGTCACCGCCGTTAGCAGATGCTATAATACTGCAACAAGACACTTTACTATGTTGTAGTTCAAGTAGCTTTACTTTTAGCCTGCAGTATACAAGGTGTCCATTTTGACACACATGTTTTAATTGAAACACACAGTAGGTAGCACATGGAAGTACTCAGGTTCCACACAAACTCACAAAAACTAAAATGGACATGCTTCTGTTTCTTGCTAACACTGCTTTGTTCTGCATGTCGGGACTAGATTCAAAGATTCAAGATACAAAGGTTTTTATTTGTCACATACTCATACAGGATGTGCAGTGAAATGTTTGTGACATGCTCAGTATGTCTGTGCTTAAAATATAAATAAAATACAATAGAATAAAATACAATATAAGTTTTAACAGAAATATATACACACAAAAAAGAAAGTATTAGGCAAGTTATTGCAAGTATTTACATATGCACGAGTTGTGAAATTAAGACTATTATAAATAGATAAACAGGGAGATGTACAAATTGTATTGTGCAATATAGCCAGGGTTAAAGTGTCACAAGTGCAGGGGGAGGGGTGGGGGGAATGTCCAGTGTTCTGCTCTGGTGGGCAATGGTCCAGCATCACTTAGTGACTGAGTTCAGGGCTCTGATTGCCTGGGGAAAAAAACTTTTCCGCAGTCTCTTTGTGCGTGTTTTTGTTTTGTGACAGCGCAGGCTGGTCTGCCTGACCTGAGGGTCACAAAAAGTCTGTTCCCGGGTTGAAGGGGATCCTTGATAATCCTTCTGGCTCTGCTGGTACAGCGTCTGGTGTATAAGTAAAGTCCAGCGTCCGGACTATAAACCTTCACCCTGAAGGAAGAGGCTGAATCTCACTGTGCAGAGGGTGGAGGGAGTCATGTAAAGTGAAGCCGGTGATCCGCTGTGACTGCTTGGTGAACAGAGACGCCGGGTCACTGTGACTCACCGATCGGCCTACTCAAACATTTAACGATTCGACACAGATAATCAACTTCCTTTAAAGATGGGTATCCAAACCACGACACAAAAGATAAGATCGACTTAATAAAGCCTGGTAGAATTAGGACATCATGGTTTTATCAATGCGGAAATAGGACAGTTTCCTCTAACAAAACAGAACCCTTTTGCACATGAATTTGCCTCAAAGTTCAGTTTTTAGTGGACGATTGTCTGAAAGTATTAGTCAGATTTCCCACATTCCACTGTCGTACCCTTTAGTGTCAGCGTTGACAGGTCTCAGTGTCCTGGAGTCGACAACTAGTCACAGCTTCTCAGCCACATGTTTGTGTAGAGGCTAAATAATAGGGGCCAAAGCACACAGCCTTGTGAGGAGCCAGTAGAAGAGCAGACATGGTCAGACAGAGTTCCATTCACCCTCCCTCTTTGTGTCCTGCTAGTTAAACCGTCAAGAATCCAGCCCGCAAGAATGTTCCTCAAGTCAAACTCTTTAAAGAAGCCTACTGGTCAAAATAATGTGTTGAACACTAAAGACTGAAAATGTGATTAGCTGTTTTTCATTGGATTCCTCATTTTCAAAAGCATTGGAGAATAACTTTTTCTTATTATTCAGCATAATCATTCCTATCTTTTCCATTGACTTTAAATGTTTTCCTGACCTCTACAGAGCACACCAGATTCCAGTTGGCTGATGGAACTCTTGTGGACATTTTTTGTCCCATGTACAGTGTATCATGTAAGGTACTAAATATTTCCTCCATTATTTCTTCTGGCAACGGCTTCTGTCTCCACATCACGCATCACTATACCTTAAGGGCATACGCAGGCTCAATATAACAAAGCAAAGTGGCACTCTGAAACAGCCTATTTATACTACTGATGTAATGCCAGAACGATCCCAAGCCTTTCCTTTATACACATTTGGTTGGCTTGTGTAATCTGAAGGTGTAGCACTGTCAGGTAAATTATGTAAGTGGTGGTAGTTTGTTTAAGGTCATGAATAAAATGGCAACACTTGCCGAACCAGAAAACGTAGTTGGGCTTATTACTACTATTACTACTATACTACTGTTAGTACTATTATACTAACAGGTCTAGCAGACACGTATGGCTTACTTTCAAACTGACATAAAACAAGTATGTTTATGTTACGAGGCATTAGTCCTTGTGGTGTCTTCAACAACCACACTTTTTAATTAAGGAATTAGGTTTCAAATCACTTCCCGTCATTGATAAATATACTTTTTTATTCTCCATCCCAACTCATGATTACAGCTTAAATGTGTTCTCTGTCCTGGTGTCTTCTAGTTGGCTGCCACCTGTGTCGAGACAAGAAGGGGAATCTGTCCAAGAGTTTGCCAGCAGAATCCAGGAGGTAAAATATTGGGTTGGGATCTGGGCAAAATGCTGTATATATGTTGGGTGAATTGGCTGTCCGTTAATGGGATTGCAAGTTTTTCCAGGTCCCAATATTGAAATTAAGCTGCTCACTTCTTATTTATTTTTAGGGGAGGTAAATTTGGATTGTGCATAAGTTTGTGTTCTCCTGACAAGTATAGACATTGTTGGTATGGTGAGGCTGAATCGATTGAACTTCACAAAGGCTTAAGACTGCTGTGTCGTACAGCGAGCTAAAAGCTGGTGATCAATAGAACCTCACTTTGTCTCCTAAAGATTTTATCATCATACCTGGATACGTAAGCGGAATATGATGAGAAAACTGTGGCGTTGTATTATTCCCATTTTAGAGGGCAAATTCATTTCAATGGAACGCATGAAGCACCCCTTCAATACGCGGGGGGGTTTGTTGTTGATTTGATGTGCTTTCCTTCTCCAGCTTCTGGCCAGGGAACTCGGTGTGGCCGCCACGCAAGTGACGAAGGCTGACAAGGCTGAACACATCAAGAGGAACCGGCATAGACCACCACAGACCTCTACAGGTAACGTGGCCCACAAACCAACAGAGAAGGCTCTACCATGAGACGAAAGGGGTGCTGACGCGCTCTGGTTGTGTGGATCCAGGTGTTGGACCCGGCTCCATCGCCAGGGGCTTCATGGCGCAGAACTTGGGGACGGAGGAGCCGAGGATCATCCGAATGGCCCAGCAGGTGAAGGACGTCCTGCCCCATGTCCCACTCAACGTCATCGCTAGAGACCTGGGTATGTACCGCCCCATGCAGGCCACAACAATATGAAGCTGGACGATGGCTAATAAATCAATGATATCGGAGTTTAGGCTCTGGTGACTGCAGCTGAATACTGGCCTTCTTTTGCAGTGAAAACCAACTGTGTGGACACGACCATCACCAACCTTCTGGAGCTCTCTGAGGACTCTGCGCTGGAGGCCAGCGTTGCCGGAGCCTCCTCCTTCGGCTCATCCATGAACTCCTCCCCCTTTTCATACGAGCCCACTGCCAAGGTCAGACCCCCACTTTCACCTTTTTGGGTTCAGGGAAATATTTACAATTTGTGTGAATAACATTATCCCCTTTGAGCAGATATCACCACCAGGGCATTTGAACGAATGTAGTTAGTGTACCGTGCTACGATGACGTAATAACTATCCAGCTGTATGTTGTCCAATGACTGACCCGACCTTTGACCTATGGTCCTTTGCAGCCCGTTGCCAAATCCTTTGGGAAATCGCCAACCGACCGACACATGTCCCTCCAGGAGCGTAAAGACGCGCTGTACAACTACGCAAGAAGGTAGGTTGGTCCTCAGGAGTACGGCGGCCACGAGCCCACCGTGACCAGTGGTAATGAGGACTACTGGAGATATATTAGGACTGTTGTAGACTCTGGTCATATAGAAAGACCATTCTTTAAATATAGATGGGCTGTAGGTCACAGTGGCTCAGGAGGTAGAGCGAGTTGACTGGTAACCGGAAGGTTGCTGGTTCGATCCTCGGCTCTTCCTAGCGGAGTGTCGAGGTGTCCCTGAGTAATGGTCCTCACCCTGACTGGTCCCGACAAGCTGGCTGTCGCCCTGCGTGGTCGACTCCGCCGTCGGTGTGAGGATGTGTGAATGAATGGTTGTAAGTCGCTTTGGATGAAAGCGTCAGCAAAATCCCCTAAATGTAAATGCTGTTGATGTTTCTTTTAATTGGTTTTCATTAACTTTTTGTTTCTCTTCTAGCCGATACATCGAGAAACATGGACTGGACAAGGAAGACGAGCATTGAAATATTCTTTTTTTTTTTTGGTCAAGCCAATTCTGAAAGCCCATCTGAAGGAACGATCCACCATCGTAGCTGTGTTCTTGGAATGGCAAACTCATTATGTCAACACATTTTGTTTGTCATAACTGCTGTGGAATGGGTATTAGGAAAATGTATATGTCAATTGAATGGTGATTTGCATGTCTTTAATTCTTCATTCTGGACATAATTTTGATAACAATTTGTATTACAATCCACCGACTGTGAATCATCTATTTATTTTTATAATGTTCAGAATTGTCAATGACAATAAAATTCAGCTTGACCTTGCTTTTAAGAAGTTGCTTAAATAAGAGTGCAGCATTGTATTCTTTGCAGCATGATCTTTGATAATTCATTGTTTATTTCAATAGTTAAGTAGTCTGGAGATGGCTAACTGGTACATATGCAATCAGCCACTGCGCTACTGAATGGACAATTAGCGTTGGGCTGATGCATACGAGTCAGTCACCACCCCGCCTCCCACTCCATGTAGGAAACTGTCGGGTTTGTATTTTATAGAGCATAAGAAATTGCAAATATTGACAGCTTTTTCATTACTGCTTAAAAAAACATTGTCTAAATGTGCTGCATAATAATGAATAAAGAGGACTGTAATGAAAAGACCGGAAGTGGCGTTGCGGAAGTGACGCCTAAGTCCGCTCACTGCACCCACAGGTTAGCTGAGTGGTTAGCCATGTCTGGTCTGGAGGCGGAGGGGAGCTCAAATGAAGCATTAGAGCTGAAAGAAGAGAAGGACTTTGACGTGGAGCTCGAAAGAAATACCGATTTTGATTACGGACATGACCCCTTCCGATATTTATTCTACAGGTAACGCTTGGTTCATTTAGAGTGTGAATGTTTGCATGGCTAGCCTGCTAATGCTAGCGGTGAGGGACGCCCTGACGTTAGCTCACATCTCAGCAATAAATAAAGTAAATTAATAGTGTTCACATCTCGGCAATAAAGTCAAATAGTGTTCACGTCTCAGCAATAAAGTCAATAAATAAGTGTTCACATCTCAGCAATAAAGTCAATAAATAGTGTTCACATCTCAGCAATAAAGTAACTAGTGTTCACATCTCTGCAATAAAGTCAATAAATAATCATAAAGTCGTCACATCTCAGCAGTAAAGACAAAGTGTCTTTATTTCTGAGATCTGAGTGAAACAAAGTGTTCACATCAAATACATTCAGCAACACCTAACAGCCCAGCCCTATGTTTACATGATACATGTTAATACATGCACCGTGTGGAGGACATTTCTCACAAGATTTTAAGACAATTAATTAAAAGGGAATGATTATCTGTTATTCATAGTTGACACTAAAACTTCTCATTATAACCAATATATATATATATATATATATATATAATTATTATTATTTTTTTTTTATTTTTTTTTTCTCGATTGAAATAACTACCTTCTTGTGGGTTTGTGTTTTAGGGACAGGAAAGAGTGGTCGGACCTGGAGCCTGTACCTCAGGACGATGGGCCGAACCCCGTCGTGAAGATCGCCTATTCCGACAAGTGTAAATACTGCACCTGAAACACACTGATGGAACAGCAAGTTGGGCAAACGACACAAAGTCCTTTCACAAAGACATGCATACCTAATTCAAATGTTGGAAAACATTCTACTTTTTCAAAAGTCTAAATTAATTTACATGTTACATGTATTTACATTACATGTTTGAGATCACAATGAGGTTATTTTTAACCTGCAGATCAGTACAAACACTGACTCAGAATAACAGTGTAACCATGTTAATAAACTTATTTTGTTTCATTTTCTCCTGCAGTTACTGATGTCTTTGACTATTTCCGTGCACTACTGAAGAACGATGAGAAGAGTGAGCGGGCGTTCACCCTGACGGCTGAGGCTATTGAGCTGAACGCCGCAAATTACACAGTGTGGTACGTATGATGACACTATCAGACAAAGTGGTCCTTGTGAAATAAAATTCATACTTAAAGGGTGGATATCATGCTTTTTTGACTTTTCCCTTTGCTTTAGACTGTTATATGACATGTATACATGTTTTACGTCTGCCAAGCTAGAAGTATCTAAGTCCGAGCCAGGGTTAGTATTCTCGCCCACCGAGAACGCCCTCAATAAGCGCGTAAAACAGCTTGTTTGCGCTCAAACTTTACATACGTAATAGTGTGACGTCAGACTGTGCAGTGGGCGGGGCTGAAGTGCAGAAGTCCCGCCTCCCGGCAATCCGCAGTGTTTACAACTTCTCCGGGGGGGGGTGAAAGATGCTGAAATTGTTTTTGCAGAAATGAACAGTGTGAGAACAATAAGGGGTATTTCTAACATACAGGCATGTAACCCTATTCTAGTGGTACCCCCAAATGCAATTATTAACCCTAAAAAAGCATGATATGGGATCTCTAACAACAAGTCTTCATGTTGCGGACACGGCCAGGCACTACAGGCGCGTGCTGCTGCAGGCCCTGGAGAAGGACCTGAGGCAGGAGATGAGGTACATCACCGCCATCATCGAGGAGCAGCCCAAGAACTACCAAGTGTGGTGAGCGATGCCCAAACCCACTGACAGGAAGGATCTTGTTTATTGATCCACTGCTGCTGTCCTCTTATGAGTGCAGGCCTGAAAGTGTGTGAGTGCAGTCGAGAGGGAGTGTATTTTTGATCAAGTACTTGAACATGCGCTGATACTTTATCAGGTTTTAGCATTAACTATTTATGGCATTGAAGGTCAAGTGGACAAATGTGACTATGAATATATAGACATGGGTTGACAAAAGTCAACTAAAACGTATTTTACATAAATATAAAGTAAATGGACTGCATTTATACAGCGCTTTTCTAACCAGTTGCCTAACATTCACCCGTTCATGCACACATTCACACACCGACCGTCTCGCTAAGGGACACCTCGACACTCAGCTAGGAGGAGCCGGGGATCGAACCGGCAACCTTCCGGTTACAAGCCAACCCGCTCTACCGCCTGAGCCACATGCTGCCCAAAAGTTTCATGTCATACACTAGCTTTTCCAGGTCTTGATAAAATAAGACCAGCGACCCCAAACGTCAATCTGACGTTTCAAACCTCTCGCTGCAGGCATCACAGACGCATGGTGGTGGAGTGGCTCAGCGACCCCTCGGAGGAGCTGGAGTTCATCGCAGACATTCTCAGTCAAGACGCAAAGAACTACCACGCCTGGCAGCACCGCCAGTGGGTCATCCAGGTAGGCTGCACGCTGCTCCTGCGTCTGAATGGTGCTAAAGTCAGCCACTCTTTACTTGTTAAATGTCAGAGTGCCGCCACCCAGCACCAATTTGAGACAATCAGAGAATGATGAGCTGTCTCTGGATTCATTGTAAGTCACTTTGAGTAAAATCCTTACCTAAATGGCAGTTGAAATAATGCATTATTCACCCGAGGTGGGGCCGTCCCTGACGCTTTTCTTTGTGTTAGATTACCTGTCAATCGCAATTTTATCGGTGGCTTGTCTTCCTTAAAATGTCTGGCCCCTTAGTCAATGGCTCCTTAGTGGATGGCTGCTCTATCAGACCCCCTCGAAAACTAGATGATTCATCTCAAGGGGTTATCCTCTCAACAATAAAAATTTCACAAATGAAATCAGCTGAGCCACACTGAGTACCGGGCTCACCCGTGTGCTGTTGGCCGTCCCCCAGGAGTACAAGCTGTGGGACAACGAGCTGGAGTTCGTGGAGAGGCTCCTGGAGGAGGACGTGAGGAACAACTCGGCCTGGAACCAGCGGCACTTTGTCATCTCCCACACCACGGGCTACTCCGACCCCGCCATCCTGGACAGAGAGGTCCAGTGAGTAGACACCGCCGAGCATCCTTGTTGTATTGTTAATGGGTTGCCCGCGGCAACACCTTCGCGACTAGTGGGTACTGGGATTCCTCAACTGGTGCTACGCATGACTTGTCGAGAGGTTCAGAGGGTAGTAGCTTACTAATGACCATAGTAAATCAAAATCCCTGAAGAATGGATTTCGTTGTGTCCAGAGTGGAGATACAGAATCTTGACCCAATTTCTATAAATACAGAGAAGTAGCCTTTACAAATCTTACTGGGATCACTGATTAATTAATATTAATATTAATGTCTTATGAATTTAGTTTTGTTTTCTATGGAACAAACGTTTTGATCAATGTTACTTTGCCGCTTGATGTGAGCATACACTTCGTGATTCAATAAATGAAGGTGAGTCCACTGAGCGACTGAACGACTCTCTCTTGCGTCGTGTTCCCACAGGTACTGCCTGTGTCAGATCCGGAAGGCTCCGCACAATGAGAGCGTGTGGAACTATCTGAAGGGGTGAGCCTGAAGTGCAACTCCCACTCTGCAGCTGTGTGGCGGCTGTTTGAAGTCCTGGTAACCGTGGCGCCAGGACTCACAGTGTGACTCCATTTGAACTTTCACAACTATGAGTTTTACGTCTGATGAATGTTCCCTGAGTGCCGGTCTCGTCACGCTACGTAGACCGATAACGCCTTCAGCTTCATTTTATAACATGTTGGCTGAGTGAAACGGTCTGGGGGAGAGAACGATACCAACCGCCCCTCCCCCTCTGACCTGTCTCCCCCTCTGACCTGTCTCCCCCTCTGACCTGTCTCCCCCTCTGACCTGGTGTCTCCCCCTCTGACCTGGTGTCCCCCCCCCTCAGGATCCTCCAGGACCGGGGCCTGTCGTCCCACCCCGGGCTCCTGGAGCGCGTCCTGGAGCTCAAGGAGACCCACTGCTCCCCGTACCTCCTGGCCTTCCTGGTGGACAGCTACGAGGACGCCCTGGAGACCAGCAACCGGAGGGACACCCTCAACCAGGCCCAGGAGGTACTGCACGTGTGCGTGCGTGCGTGTGTGTGCTGCTCAATATCCTCCATTATTGGAAGTCGCTACATTTGGAGGAGAAGGTGTTGTGTGTATCCATAATCTGTTTAAAATGTTTTTAAACATTTATGTCCTTATGTACATTTATTATGAATTGCGGACGTAAATAAAGAAGTGAAAGTGTGTGTGTGTGTGTAGGTCCACAGTGTAACATTGTCATTAAAAATAGACTGAGTATAGAGGGAGCTTAAATGCACAATGACTCGACTAATTAATCACAAGTGTCCCGCCGCCCACCCGTTGGCACGGCGACCCACTTCAGATGACACAGAAACACCCCACATTCAGCCGAGGGGAACAGGTGCAGCTCAAGGGGCGCTTCCAGCACGTCTCTGCGTTGTGGGTTTTTAAGTGGCCTGATTAGCTGAAGGACGTAACGGCACACATCTAGCAGCGCCGTAGGTTTATGATTTAGTGAGGCAACGTTTTGCCCACGTTTCACTAAACAAACATCCCTGTCTCCCCCGCTCTGTGCGTCTCCCCCGTGGCCAGGTGTGTGCGCTGCTGGCCCAGGAGAAGGACACCATCAGGAGGGAGTACTGGCTGTTTCTGGGCCGCTCCCTGGAGAGCAAGTACGGCCCCACCGCCGCCCCCCAGACCGGCGACACTGCTGCTGCCGCTCAGCAGGAACTGAGTTAATCTTCTGCAGGTCCACGGTCCGGTCCGGTCCGGTCTGCAGCTCGGCCCGGTCCACAGCATAGTCCGGTCCGTAGCCTGTTCCGGTCCACACCACAGTACGGTCCCCAGCCTGGTCCGGTCCACGTCATAGTCCGGTCCACAGCATAGTCTAGTCCTGGTGATCCTCCACATCATGGCTGGGCTGAAACCTGCTCCCGCTGCACACAACTGCGATGTGTCCCCATGCACTCCGATAGAGTCGACCCAGACTCAAACCAGACTCAAGCGCGTCACGTTCGCTACGACATTGTCAAAGATTAGCAAACCACTGGTCTGCCTTTTTAGGAGGAAGATATCTAATCTAACCAACTGCCTTTTGACTGGCTGTTTAACGGTAATAAACAAAGACCAGTGGAAGCAGAACAAGCTAAGTGTTTAGGTGCATGTTGGTCGGACCGGTCAGGAAGACCGGTGGTTTCTAGGAGACTGTTACTCGAGACTGTGATGGTTCGCTTTGTGTGTGAATTGCAACTAGACAAGTTTATGTGTTTTATGTTTGTGCTTTGATAGCTAAATACCCCGCATTGTAAAAAGACATGATTAAAAAAATGTAACCTGCACGTCTTGCTGAATGTATTTTTCTTTTACACCTGTTGATTCAGTGATGACGCCCTAGCGCCAGTAGGTTGGGCTGTTGCTACATGACGGCAGCAGAAATAAAACAGAAATAAACGACTTTCGTCGTAGGCAGCGACTGCATTGTAGTTTATTCTGCTGGAGTCCTTTACTCCTTCCCTGCTATCATGAATCAAACTGCACCTGTTCTATGTATTTTATTTGTCACCCTACCATAGTGCTGAGTGCTTGCACCCATTTTATTTAGGAGTTTTATTCCACATGCTCATGTTGAGGAGGTCCGTTTAAGATGGACCAGAACAACCGAGTATAGGCTTCTACCGTACACTTGGCACGGTGTGACATAAATTTTAGGAATTTGGGTGGTCTAGACTCTTAATATCCGTCTTTGGGACAGCCTAATATCAGTCTGCCTCTGACTCACTCCGGGGGATTAGTTGGAAAAAGAGTCCGAATGCTCTTCTTGTGCTCCACAGCAGAAGTGCTCACACAAATGGTTTTGTTTTAAAATGTAGGACTGTACAATGTGTGTGGTTAATGATGTAGCACAATAAAGTGATCAACATATTAACAAGCATTGTTCTTGATGTTTGAATGGGTTTTTTAGGCCCGGATTTTACTCAGTCCTATTTCTCTTCATAATATACCAACTTGTTAGAACGATGGAAAACGCACTGATTATGCTTCAGAAAGTTATTATAAAAAAATTATAATTCCGGAATTAGCCTAAATTATATGTTGAATATGTCAAGTTGAAAGCTAAATAAAAAAAGTCAACATTTTCCTGAAATAGTGAGGCCTATATTTCCCTGTAATGCATTATTTGGTTCCTGTGGTTTTCGCATCAAAGGCAGAGTCAACCTCTTCATTTGCAGCCCAACTTTTCCTTGACGGTGTGGGTTTTTAGGGCAAAGTTTGGCTGTTAATTCAACATTTGCCGAGGGGTTGATAACGGACTATAGGCGTTGTGTTTTACACACAGTTTACCGGGGGGTCCCTGTGAATGTGTGGTGGTTCCTCTGTGGGGACCGGCTGCTGTCCAGGGTCCTGAAACAGGAGCCCACCTATCGTGACGAGGAGTGATGATGAGGAGGATGATGACTCTTACGTAGAGAATACAGGCTGAGGACGAGCATCAAGGCAGACTCATTTACTCGGTTTGAATCCACCGTGACGCCCGTAGAACCCCCTCCCTCCCACACCCCCACCCCCACCAACCACCAACCACCAACACCACCAGACAAGAAACCATAAAGAAACCAGCCATCCAGCGGGCTGCAGTCAGACCAGGAGAGGAGGAGACCAGACCAGTCATCCACAGGACTGCAGTCAGACCAGGAGAGGAGGAGACCAGACCAGTCATCTACAGGACTGCAGTCAGACCACGAGAGGAGGAGAGGAGAGAAAACCAGTCATCCACAGGCTGCAGTCAGACCACCACCGGGAGAGGAGCAGAGAAACAACTTGTTTACCAGCGCGCGTCTCCCGTGATGCCGAGAGCAGACGCAAAGTGTATTCTTAAGATCGATCCGTCACTTTATGGGCTGGATCTGGCTGCTCGATAGTCCAAGTGCAGAAATAACGCACCTTCTCTCTGATTAAATATTGATATAGTGTGTATCAGCGATCCGGATCGGGCATGCGAAGGAGGAGACGCACCACCGCCACCACCAGATGATCAGCCTCCTCCCCGGCAGCAGCAGCCCACCACTTCGGGTCCCCGGCACATGATGTCCCGCCGGTCTGAGGGGGCTTCCAGGGGCTACGAGGAGGACGAGGGAGGATGAGGGAGTGTGGAGCGGGATCGAGTGTGGCAGCAGAGGTGGAATATAATGAAGTGGAGTGGGAAAGGACTGTGCACCATCTTCTCCAGCACCCTCCTCTTCGTGTGCGCCGTGAGCGAAGTGGTGGTCGGATTACGATGCATCTCCCTGGGCACGGGCGTGCGGGCGCACTTCCACCTGGGCGCCGCGGCCGGGGCGTTCTACTCCGGGGTGCTGGTGTGCTTCGGCCAGGCGCTGCTGGGCGCCGCGCTGCTGTGCTGCACGGAGAAGCCCGGCTGCAGGAACTTCTTCCTGCTCGGGGTGGTCGTGTTCCTGCTGGGAGTGCTGACCGCCTTCAGCGGCGCGGTGGTGGACGGGGACACCGTGTCTCTGGTGGAGAGGAAACACTCCCACTACTGCCTGCACGCCGCGGTGGTGAACCCGGCGTGCGAGCTGCTCAAGGATTACCAACGGAGTCTGGTGGTCTCCACGGTTCTTAGCACGCTGGAGTGCCTGCTGGGGCTCATCCACCTGCTGCTGATCAAGAGCTACAAGACGGCGCAGTTCTACCGGAACAGGCAGGCTCAGCGGCGGGGCACCGGGGCGATCCTGTACCGCGAGGAGCGGGACTTCTCCTCGGCGGACTTCCAGCCGGTGTCTTACATCAACTTGGGGGTTTTTAACGTGCTGGACGAGACAGGGGCCGAGGTGCAGTGCCGGGGCCACCCGTCCCTGGAGCTGCCGGGCTACTCGTGCACGGACCCCGAGCTCAACCTCTCGTACCCCTTCTCGGTCCCGCTGCCCTGCGAACAGCCGCCCGCGTACGAGGACATATTCCCGGTGGAGGCATGCACCATATAGGGGGGCTGTTGTAGACCCCCGGACCCCCCAGCAGCTTTATTATTCAGCTGTGTGACAATCACTGACTGTGCTTGGAGAAAATCCAGAGAAGTAAGTTCAACGCGAGGACAATATGAGGCAAATTGATTCATCACTTTACTTCTTCTCACCATATAGGCATATTTTCTTACATAATCAGCCTCCCATCCGACTAATGCTTGTCAAGACGTTCACAGTAACTTTGCCAATCGCAGGTTTTAAAATCTCTCTATATAAAAACAACATGGTCTCGGTTGGAGCTTGCTATTCGAGGCGGAATACGTGTTTTGAATGTCTACATTTTTACATGTGAATAAAACAATTGTATTTACCCCTATAGATGTCATAAAACCGACCAGTTGATCCTCTACCGCATCCGTTTAATGTCAATGGGGAGGACCCCCCCCCCTCTGACGTGCTGATATTATAGACAGGATGTATGGAGACTAATGTCTTCATTCGTTGTGGAAGGATCTCTCCCCTCTCCCTTGTAGATGTTTCATATCTCTGACAGAACACCACCTGTTTCACTGGAAGAGCTGAACGTGAAAAGACTTAACAAATTAATTATTGAAAAAGTGCATGTGATGCTTTGCACTTTGTCAGCAAGGGGAACACGGTGATCCCAAATATACATTTTATAAACATTTATTCAAATGAGTATTCATGTTAATCACCATACACAAGGGTCAATGTGAACCTTATTCATGCGGTGACAGAGGTGGCAGGCCTTTGCCTCCACCATAGTAGGCACTAGGCCGACCCTGAGAACCAGCCTTCAGTCTACGGCTGTACTCTCCACTCAGATACCAGCGCTGAACGTGTTGGATCAGTGTGGATGTGGATTCCTCCGTGAGTTTATCTCTGTTGGTTCACTGTCGACGTACAAAGCTTCCTCTCTAACGACGCTCTCTCGTTGGCCGGCTCTGCTTTCCACTTACATTTAGGCCATTTAGCAGAAGCATTTAGCAGACGCATTCATCCAAAGTGACTTACAACGATTACCGGACACATTCACACACCGACGGCGGTGTCAACCACGCAGGGCGACAGCCAGCTCGTCATGGAGCAGTCAGGGTGAGGGCGTCTCGCTCAGGGACACCTCGACACTCAGGCTAGGAGGAGCCGGGGATCAAACTTAGCAACCTTACGGTTACCAGTCAACCTGCTCTACCTCCTGAGCTTAGCTGACCCATTTGTGCCTTATCGCAACTCATCTCATGGAGGAGAAACCTCCAGTGCGGGGTTTAGAGGCGTGGTGAGAGCAGAGCACACGCTGTAGAGACGCTCTGTGGAGTCACTCGAGGCGATCTGTGGCCCGGCGGCCCGGTTCATCAGGTCTTTACAGCGTGTCTGAGCACCCAGGGACATTAACATGCCTGTGGGGGGAGGGGGGGGGGGGGGGGGGGAGGCTTCAGCGACTCACAGCCAGGGTCTTTATTGCAGGAGAGGACCGGGTGGCCGGCCTGCCAACTGGCACGAGGCAAAGTGGCTTCTTGCTGCATTCTGGGTGATTTATGTTGAAACACTCACAAGTGTGCAGTGGGATGACCACACACACACACACGCACGCACGCACGCAGGCACACACACGCACACACACACACACACACACACACACACACACACACACACACACACGGGTATACACACACACAGGCATATACACACACGAACACAGGCACACACAGACGTATACACACACACAGGCGTATACACACAGACACAGAAGCCCATGCATGCACCTAGACACACACACACACACACACGACCACTGACACAAACACGAGAACATGCACGCACGCAGACACATCCACACACACACACACACACACATGTACACACCCACATATCCACCCACACCCACACATCTACACACCCACCCACACACCCACATCTATACACACACACACACACACACACACACACACACACACACACACACACATCTACACATCCACCCACCCACACACACACACACACACACACAACCACATCTACACACCCACACACACACAGGCCTTCTGATCACCGTCCTCTCACTGACCTTGCTATATCGTGGTACCTGAGGCATCGCTTTAAATTAATTTAAATCAGAAGATAGACAAGAGAGTTAGAGGCTATAATGACAGGGCAGCCAAAGAATGGAAAAGGGCACCCATAGATTTTCATACTAATGTGCAGATGAATGTTACGAGAGATAATGCCGTGTGGGCTAATGACAGCCCGGCCTCCGACGACCGCTCAGATGTTGGTCTGTTGTGACAGAGGAGGAGGACGTGAGCGGGGGGGGAGAGGCCTGGCGGCCGCAGCCCGCGTCTCCGTCCACTGCCTCCCATTATCTCTTCCATCAGTGAGGACCTGGAGTGTTTTGCAGCCGCCTCTTCCTGGGAGCCTCTCCAGAGCACTTGTCTCCAGGCTGACTGACAAGAGAGAAAAGTGGCCTCCTGCTGCATTGTGGGTGATTTGGTTTGAAAGACTCAAACTGTGCCGTCGCACTCTCGAGCTCAACTCAAGAGTGGGGGGGTAGGGGGTGGGGGGGGGGTTCGTTCCTTCAAATCCCACAGGAAATAATCCTTTAAAGATAAACACACACGGAGAGAGTGCACACGCGCACACGGTCGCGCACATGCGCACACGGTCGCACACACACGCTCACGCACAAACACACACACACACACACACACACGCACACGTGCACACACGTGCACACACGCGCACGCACACACACACACGCACGCACACACACACGCACGCGCACACACACACACACACACACACACACACACACACACCAAGGGCGAGGTCATGAAGCAAAACAAACGATGCCTACTGGAGGAGCCAATAAATACGGAGCCCAATAACATATTCAAACAGGGAGGTACAACAGAAATGACCTTTAAAGAAATATGTGTGCATGATTTAGACGCGTTTGCCGCGAGCTGCTCATGAATTTCATGGAGTTATTGAGCGCTATCTCGCCCCAGAAACGAGGTACACGGGCTAACCCGGTCGCTGCTTGCGAGCCATCCCTCCTCCAGCTTGTTTCCCTTACAGACGGACGTCCCGTATGTGTCACCGGTGGGACACTGGAGTTGGTTTCTAAAGTGCAGTTCTTTTAATTGCCATCGGGAGAGCGATCTGGCTTATGTGGGCGGACAGCCAAGCTCAACAGTATGTTAGTCTGGGAACAACATAGAGGAGTTATGGGTTGGACAGTGTTACGGGTTGGACAGTGCTATGGGTTGGACAGTGTTATGGGTTGGACAGTGTTAGGGGTTGGACAGTAGGTTGGATAGTCTTATGGGTTGGACAGTGTTACGGGTTGGACAGTGTAACGGGTTGGACAGTGTTATGGGTTGGACAGTGTTATGGGTTGGACAGTAGGTTAGACAGTGTTATGGGTTGGACAGTGTTACGGGTTGGACAGTAGGTTGGACAGTGTTATGGGTTGGACAGTGTTATGGGTTGGACAGTGTTATGGGTTGGACAGTAGGTTGGACAGTGTTATGGGTTGGACAGTGTTATGGGTTGGACAGTGTTATTGGACTTAGTGACACAATAACTTTTTCACTTTTTCTATTTTTCAGATGGTGACGATGTTTTAAGTACAGACCCATTTAAAAAAAAGAATACTATATATATATAGTGTATATACATCATTAATATCATCATATATGTATATATATATATATATATTTATTTATTTATGCCAGAATCAAACCTAGGTTGCATTAAAATGTATTTGAATGCAACTTAAGTATTTCTGTATATTTCTTTTAATAAGACATTTGAACTAAACTTTCAGGTCTCAGAGTTTTGGAGTCAAAATGGATCAACATCACACCATATTATCTTCTTGAGTTCACAACCCATCCCAAAGTCAAACTTTTACTTTCAACATGCAAGAAAAAACAAAAAGCATCTTGAAAAATGAGCAGGCCGTGTCTTGTTGATCATTAGATCATTCAGGGGCTGATTATCATTGTTAAATCATTTAACAAGATCGGTGTCTATAGGGAGGGATATAGAGGGACCTGTTGATTTGGTCTGTTATTATAAGCTGTTATACAACCATTCATACCAACGCCTGTGATACCATTAATATTCTAACCGTCTAGTGTGATTCCTCATATGGATTAGGTAGCGACAGCTCTCCCGATATAGCTCCTCACTGCCCTCGGTTACTCCCTAGCAACAGACCCAGGAGAAAAAAACGAATAAAAACTGACACAACCATCGCTGGTGAAAAATTCAACAGATTTGAACCCAACAAAAGATTCTCTACAACCCAGAACACAAATCCCTCTGAACTCATCACCGCTCTGAGTCAATTAGCAGAGAAAAGGATGCATCAGCCTTCAGAACCCAATTAAGGCTCCTGATGATAATCATGTATCACAGGAAGGAGAGAATCACACACAAGAGTCTTTGCACGGGAGTGTAACACGGGCCATTGACGCTCTACAAAGGCCTGGGTGAGGGCTTGTGTGTTCATCGATGCACTGAGCCATTCACAGTGTCGTAATGATGACTAATTGAAGCTCTTCTAGGGGGCAAAGATAGCAGCCTGCTGGGCTCTCTGTTGTCTCCGGATCCCCTTCATCTGGTATCTCCCCCTCCCCCACCCCTCCTCCTCATCGTAGATCCCTTTGCATGGGACAGGAGAGCTCCATTAGTTAAATGACAGCCCCCACCCCCGGGCACTGGTCACACACACACACACACACACACACACGCACACACACACACACACACACACACACACACGCACGCACACACACACACACACACACACACACACACACACACACACACACACACACACACACACACACAGACACACACACACACACACACACACACACACACACACACACAGGGTGGACACTTGCAGAGTAAAAATAGCTGAGTTGCATTTTAAAGTTATTCACTGTGGAGAACATCAGGGTGGGTTACTGCACAAGTGATTACACTGCAGATATTTAGATGAATGATGTACGCTGGCACAGAGGTGGGGGACTGGGGGCCAGGGCGGCCCCCGAGGTGGGGACGCCACATCCGGACAGGGGGGCCCCTATTAGCTCAGTCCATCAGCGCCTCGTCCCGCTTCTGCAAACGTCGGCTCGAAAAAAATACTTTTCACCTAGAAGCTCACTTTAAGAAGACGGAGTGAAGAAAGACAACAGCAGCCCTCAGATGAACGGAGATGCAGCCTGCAGGCGCTTCATTTATTTGCGTCTATGCTCTTACAAATATAAAAGGCAACTGGACAAACAGCCTGCCGCTCCTGTAGAGGGGAGCGTATCGATCGCTCCTAAAAGCCTCCATTTCAACACATCCATTTACCAGGGAAAGTTTTATCTGGAGGGGGCCGCGGGCGGGCCCTTCCCTGGCGGCCCCCAGCCCCCAGACCTCTGGAGGGGTGCCCAGGATGGGCCCTTCCCTGGTGGCCTCCAGCCCTCAGACCTCTGGAGGGGTGCCTAGGACGGGCCCTTCCATGTGGTGCTGCTGCCGTCCAGCTGTGTCCTCGTAACTTATCCTGGTCACGGGCGTCCACTTTGTCAGGAGAATAATAATAATAATCATAAATCTATATCCAATCAGTTTAATAACTGTTGGCCACACACACACACTATGCAAAGCACAAAAGTACTTAAATCAAGTTACCCAACCAGTGGGTATGACGCAGCCCTCGTGAATCACTGGTTCCACGTGTGTTGGTGTGTAGCAGGTGACGCCATCTGGGTCCCAGGACGCATGAGTCACAACACATCGTGTTGTACGATTGGTTGACTCACGTCAGCTGTTACTTCATCGTGTTGTACGATTGGTCGACTCACGTCAGCTGTTACTTCATCGTGTTGTACGATTGGTCGACTCACGTCAGCTGTTACTTCATCGTGTTGTACGATTGGTCGACTGACGTCAGCTGTTACTTCATCACGTTGTACGATTGGTCGACTGACGTCAGCTGTTACTTCATCGTGTTGTACGATTGGTCGACTGACGTCAGCTGTTACTTCATCGTGTTGTACGATTGGTCGACTGACGTCAGCTGTTACTTCATCGTGTTGTACGATTGGTCGACTGACGTCAGCTGTTACTTCATCGTGTTGTACGATTGGTCGACTGACGTCAGCTGTTACTTCATCGTGTTGTACGATTGGTCGACTGACGTCAGCTGTTACTTCATCGTGTTGTACGATTGATCGACTGACGTCCGCTGTTACTTCATCGTGTTGTTACTTCATCGTGTTGTACGATTGGTCGACTGACGTCAGCTGTTACTTCATCGTGTTGTACGATTGATCGACTGACGTCCGCTGTTACTTCATCGTGTTGTACGATTGGTCGACTGACGTCAGCTGTTTCGCCTTAACTGTGGAGAACAAATGTTCCATTTGTTCCTCACAGCGTAACATCTCGTAGTTTAACGGCTTCGACTCATCTTCAAACGGAGGCGGGACGGGGGAGGTGTTCTGAAGTAGCTCCAGAGACCGAGGAGCTTCACCGCGGGACGTCAGACCTGTCAATCACACAGCAGTATCAGAAGCATTCCGTGTCGTACAAGGCAGCCCCGACGCAACTCACAAACCTTTGAAAGTTAGAAAATAAACCACAGGCTTTTCCTCTCCTCAACAAGTACCCTGGCCTTCCAAACTCAATTCTGCTGAGCCAGATTGGACTTGACCGGAAAAGTGAACCGGAGATGGGGGGGGGGGGGGTGGGGGGTGGGGGTGGGGGTGGGGGGGAGGGTTGGCTGGGCCGGAGGGGGAACCCCTGGCAGACTCTGTAGCCACAAAGTGAGCCGGCTATCGATCTGAATAGCTTCTGGCGGCCCAATGCATTGTCCAAGGGAGCCCGTCTTTGAGAAAAGAATGGAGAGAAAAACCTTCTAGTCCTTCCCAATAGCTGCGTTGGCCTCGGTCCATGGGGCACTTAGCGCAGGCCTGGGGAGCAGCAGCAGGGGCAGGCCAGGTCGGCTCTGCATCGCGCTCAACTCCACGCTGGTTCTTTGTGTCGGGCTGCTGCAGTAAACTCATCCTGAGTTACTTTTGTTTTCGCTGGATCTTGCCAGATCTTGCAGAGCTCCCCGCACCCCCCCCCCCCCCCCCCCCCCCCTGCCCAGACACACTGCCTGCAACTGCAACACACACACACACACACACACACACGCGCACACACACACAAGTTTAATTTTAGAATTCCGATGCAGATTCATGCTCCTGTCCTCACATCCATTCAGCAGCGATGGTATTACCCAAGTGTACACCTGCGCACCTGCTCACAAATGCACATATATAATCAGCCAATCGCGTGGCAGCATCTCGCGGTTCGGTTGTTGTTCAGACCAAAGAAAAGGGAAGGCGTGCGACCCGGGCGACCTTGGGTGGGGAGTGACGGTTGCAGGAGGCGCCGGCTTGAGCAGCGCTTTGAGGAACTGCTGATCTCTGGGGATCTCCCCGCAACGCAGGCTCTGGGGTTGACAGAGAAGAGAGCAACAAAAAAGTACGAATAACATCAAGGGAGCGGTACTGCATGGGACGCAAAGGCTCCATGGCGACGCAGGGTCAGGAGGAGGCAGGCGGTTACGCAACCGACCAACAGAGACACAAGAGCTCTGCCAACACGTCCGACCTTGAAGTGGATCAGGCCGCACCAGGTTCACACATCGGCTCTCTGGAGAGCTTGTCCTGTGCCTCATGTGGTCTCATGTGGTTTTATGTGGTCTTACGTGGTCTTACGAGGTATTATGAGGTATTATGTCCACAAACCCAACAATAACAATTGAACGGTCACCAGATCTCCATCCAGTAGTATAGTAGTAGTAGCACTTCTGGGATGTTTTTATGTATATACAGTATATATATATACACACACATACATACATACATACATACATACATGTATGTTATAAATATATAGATGTATAAATAATCGTAATATATATTATTTCATTCACAATTTAAGGTACATAAATGATGCACAGAAACAATTATAGTCATATAACAGGATTTTATTTAATAAATAAATCAGTTATCACCATCACCTGCGCTTCCATTGATATTATATCACACTATTCTCCCAATTATGAAAAGCCTGATTCAAAACCAACAATCATCCCATCATGGAATCAGTATAAATAAAGTATTAAAAAAAGGCAATCAAACAGAATGGAACTAAAACAAGGAGCATCTGGAACAGTTGGAGGACATGGCTTATCCATTCTAGGAAATGTGTTGATTTATATTCAGGGTAGATCCCATTAAATGATAAGACAACAAACCAAAATAAATTACAGAAACAAACACAAGTGAACAAGTTGGAATTTGCATAGATGCACCATCCAGTGCAGAGACAACAGTGAGAAAAGAAAGGATAGAAAACAAAAGCCTTTCAACACACTACTTTTAGTTTTGTATAATATTTATTCTAGATGGAAAATCATTTCACAGCCCAGATCCAGAGGGGTTGGTCTGGCGGGCAGCGCCCAGAGAGGACTTGACCTCTGCATCTGGTCTGATGACCTCTCCAGGTGGTGGCCAGTCTCTGAAACACCTGCGCACGCTGCATCCCCTCCGCTGGACAACAGAAGGCGGTCTCAGCCCCACCACCCAATCACAGTGCTGCAGGATCGCCTTCCTGTTCTCTCCTGCTAAAGAAGCAGGATGCTCCTTTTTAAAGCGGTAACCTGTTGTCAGAAGTCTGATCCGCTCGCCCTGCCTCTGCTGACCCCCCCTGCAGTCCCTGTCAGCCAGAAGACCGGAGCACAGCATCCAGGCCTGATTGAGGAAGACTTTTAGTTTTGAAGAGGTGAACGTCCTTGACGATGTACTTGAATAAATGATGACTTTACTTATTTCGAAGCGCAGTGCACAATGAGTCTCTTAACACAAGATGCGGTGAAATCCTCTTTGAGTTGGAGTTATAAAAATATGCAGCTTGTCTTTTGGTTTCACGACATTCAATCATGTTTTGTAACCATAGGTGGTTTGTTTCTGTTGTTTGTTTCATGTTCAAAGCCCCAGAACTAGGCTAACGCAGCCTCTGTGGAGAGTTCATCTTATTGCCAAGAAGCTAATTCAAGAAACACAGTGGAAATGTTCTCGTGCATGTCAAAACATTCTGATGAGATTACGCCCAGTAATAAACACGCACGGCTCAGACGCTTACATTCTCTATTCCAGATCATTCCATTTCTCTCCCGCTCCCAGAAGATGATCAAGGGAAAAAAGGAGATGATACTGTGGAATGAATGAGGGCAGAGCAGAGCCACGGTGCTACAAGCCCCACCAACATGAGCCTCACATATTACTCTCCCTTCCAGTCCCTAATCACCACCGAAAGCAACAATATGTTACTGGTTACGTCTTCGGAGGAGAGGAGGCCGGTGGTTTACCTGGGGAGTGATCAGGTGACGCAGAATAACAGCAAACAAACGGACCTCCGGCGCGAGCTAGTCTGACCGCTCTGTGTATTTCCCACCGCAGAGCGACAAGGTAGAAGGACAGTGTCCTTTTCGAGGGGGTGAGGTGACCACCGCAGGACCTCTGATGGCCACGGCCTTCACACACAGACCGGGAGTGGACCGGTCACATGACAACGGCTCTGCGCCACGGACGGACACCGTATTGCAGTACATCGCGTACACCCGTCAGCGGCGATGGCTGTGAGGGCTGCAGCAGACCGGAGGAGACGCTGGGGCTGCACGTAAACTTAACTTGAACCTTTCGCTCGGCTTCCCGTGGAAATGCCGCATTTAAATCACACACGCGCGTGCGCACACACCCTGACAGACGCCGGCACACGCGGACACAGACACACACACACACACAGGCACACACACACACAGGCGCGCACACACAGGCGCGCACACACACACACACACACACACAGGCGCGCACACACACACACACACACACACACACACACACACACACACACACACACACACACACACACACACACACACACACACACACACACACACACACACACACACACACACACACATTTGGTCGTGTGGGGCTGTGTGTAGTCGGAGCCCCAGAGCTTTGTTTTGGCGTGTGGAGTGGCGGCTCTGAGCTGCGGCGGGGGAGGGGTGGGGGGGGCGGGGGGGTGGGGGGGTCTGATAAGACGCAGGTGCCCGCCGCACGGAGGCTATTTTCCATTTCCCAGACTTCTACTTCTTCTCGGGGAAAACATCTGGAGTCAAAAGCAATCAGTCGTATGAAAGTGACAGAGCGCGCTGCTCGTAATTGGACGGCAGCAGATCATCCGCTGCTTTGGCGTTTGACATTAAATATCCAGGTTGATCCTAAACCCTTCGGGGGCGATTCAGACACTCGCCGCCCCCCCCCCCCCCCCCCCCCCCCCCCCCCAGAAAAACTAAGAGGGAACTAAAGCAGATTGGCTTCTTTTCCGAAGATCTTCTTGATTGATAGAACATATGTTCTGGCCTGGTCCCGCTGGTAGAACAGTGTACTTTACTTCAACTCTCCACACCTCACTCTCTGAGGGCCTCGCAAACAAACAACATCTAAACTTCATTCCAGTAGCCCTCCAAACAGATTGTAGCCAGTCAACCAGCTACAATCGTCTTTTTACTCGGTTACGCGATCAATAAATGGATTTAAATAAATTTCCCCACAAAAATGTAAAACAAAACAACAAACAACAAAAGGAAACGTCCCCTGGTGCCCAAACAGGCCGTTGGTCTCCAGTGTTCAGTCCGTCGGCCTCCATCACCGGGGCGGCCATCCTGGCTCCCAAACGCTAGCACGCATTTTTCAAACCGAGATAGCCGCCGAGGCCAACGCACAAACAAAACAAAACAAAAACAAACAAACGAGCGGCGGCGCTCCGCCTAGGGCCTGGCGACGGCGGCGGCGTCGGCCTGCGCCGTCTCCATGGCGCCCAGGAAGAGGCAGAGCACGGTGGCGAGGAGCGCTGTGCGCGGCCTCGTAGAGCAGCTTGGGCGAGAAGACGCTCCAGATGAAGAGGTGGTAGCGCAGCGCCGTCACCAGCACCACGTAGGCCGCCACCGGCACGCTGCGCAGCAGGGCCAGCACGTAGCAGCCGTGGCCCAGCGCCACTGGGGTCCTGGAGAAGAGGAGGGAGGGGGGGGGGGGGGGGGTGGGGGAGGTCAGTGAAGGGGCCCCGTGCCAATCCATAACAAAGTCAACGCAAAGACAAGTTTTAGAGGCACGTTTTGCCACCCCGGCTCACTATTGTACTCGCGCGAACAGCACTGGTTAAGATAGATTTCGCGTGATTAATTAATTACTTTGCACGAACACACTTTGAGTTGAAATGTAGTTGAAGTTGTCGTGACAGCCAATCAGCCGCTCGCTCCCCTGAGGTCCAGAGTGAACGGCAGCATGGGGGAGATAGTGATTGTTGCCGTTTGCGGACTCCCGGAGCTCTTTAACTATATAATATAATATATAGTTAAAGAGAGATGGATTTGCCGAAGCCATGGAAGAGATAGCCCTGATAGGTCAGACAGGAGCTGGAAGTGGTCTAAGATCATTCACACTCAAACGGTTATCATTGAGGGCATTTAGCAGACGCTTTTATCCAACGCCACTTACAGCGGTTAGTACACACCGACGGCAGAGTCAACCCCTCAAGACCAGTCGGGGCGAGGTGTCTCGCTCAGGGACACATCGACACTCAGCTAGGAGGAGCCGGGGATCGAACTACGAGCTCAGCTACGTAGCATCTTACCTACTGCACCTCTAACTTAGTGGTGGGGTTGGAGGAGTTGTGAGAGTTTAGAGGACGGGCGTATGGGCGGCTGTCAGGAGGCGTAGGGGGAAATGTTTTACTGACTTGGTTTTACCATTGATCTTATAAGTATATCCGCAGGAATCTGAAATGGTAAAACTGACCTTTAGAGGATAGGGAAATATCAGCCTGATTGCTTGCTTCTGCACAAACACACACACACACACACACACGCCACCGCACACACGCAATCGCACACACACTCTCGCGCACGCCCATACGGCTCACAAACTTTGATTTCATATTTTCTAAGTCTAATGATTAAATCTCTATGGTGCCGCTGAAGCAGAGGTAGGTAATTACAGTCTGAGCAGAGAGAGGAACGCAACGTACCAGTTTAGAGCAATTAGAACAAAGACGAGAGGATATACATCATCCGTCCTCCGATGAACCATTATCATCCACTGTGAAACTTTCTGCAGAAAGTGGACCATCGACACTTATCTCCTGATCCATCCATCCATAAAGTGTACCATCAACACATAACTCCTGATCCATACATCCATAAAGTGTACCATCAACACATATCTCCTGATCCATACACCCATAAAGTGTACCATCAACACATAACTCCTGATCCATACATCCATAAAGTGTACCATCAACACATATCTCCTGATCCATACATCCATAAAGTGTACCATCGACACTGGCTCCTGATCCATACACCCATAAAGTGTACCATCAACACATAACTCCTGATCCATCCATCCATAAAGTGTACCATCAACACATAACTCCTGATCCATACATCCATAAAGTGTACCATCGACACATAACTCCTGATCCATACACCCAGTGGCGGATTTAGCAAATTGGGGGCCCAAGGTGAAGATATGTATGGGGCCCACCTCATCCGTTCTTTAAAAGAGAACGGAGAAAAAAAATGTACTGATTGAATGGTGAATAGGAAGGTAAAGCTAATCCACGCAGAAGTAAAGGTTGGAGATGTGAAAAAAAATCTTCCCCTTTAAACCCTGCATACACTTCTTTACTCCAAAATGAAGATGGAAAGCAGAGAACACACAAAGTGTAGCACTACACAAACTAATAGTCACGATGGAACACAACAGAGAATAAGGTTTCAGATAACACCTGCCTTTGCCAAAATGCCAGCACTGTTTATTCTTTTTTTTAAGATCAAATCAATATCAGTATAACAGCAAGACAGACTTTGCAAAACATCACAAACAGCCATATACTTAGCAAATACTGCCAAGAGGAATAATTGACTTTGTATGTTTGAGGTTGCAATTGGCATTGCACTTGAGATTGAACATTTCAAACAAACCTATATATATATATATATATATATAGAAAGAAAAAGAAAAATTTGAGCCGCTTGGGTAACTTTATTTCCTAGCCCTTTCTTTTATTTTTCACGTTTAAACTCGTCTTGCTATATACTGTATATATACTGTATATATATATATTTTTTTTTGGTTGGGGGCCCCCCTACTATGGGGGCCCCAAGCGGCCGCCTACCTATACCTCTATGGTAAGACCGCCACTGCATACACCGGTACGGTGTCCTGGCAGCACTGTCCGTCGATCGAGGAGGGAATCGCCAGATCTCGATCGATTTGTTGTTTTGATTGCAAACACACACACACACACACACAAACACACACACATTACCGTGTGCTAATGAGTGCTGCTGCACAGGCATCGACTCTTTTTCACTTTAACTTTGACATCATGACATTACCCTGGTGGGTTGCAGCCCAGTGCTACAACACTCTGGGTGTGTTTTAACAGACCCAGCGCGGGCGTCGTCTGGGCCCGTTTACGGGAGCTGTAGTTAACCGGAGCGCGGGGGGGGGGGCCTGGGGGACGGCAGAGTGCCGGTGCTATATGTGGCCGTAGGCGAGCTATCGATTTGTAAGAACAAAATAAAATAAAAAGACTCGCTCCGCACAGAGCGCAGGGCGACTATCGGCTAATGTGCACTTTGGCAGGTGGTGGCTAGTCGCTCACTCCCCCCTAATTGTCCCTAATGAGACGCGTGGCCGATCTAATGCGTCCAATCAGAGCCTCCGTACGCGCCGGCCTGTGAACAGGGCACTGAGAGCGACTCCTAGAGCGGCCTCTGCTCCGCCGCCGCCGCCGACGCCTGGCTGTCATCGTTCCCGGGAGACCGGCTGTGACAATTAAAGCTCAATGGACGCTCAAAGCTTCCAGCCCGGCGTGTGGGGCGACCATTAGCGACCCCGCATATCTGGGGGCGGGAAGGAGGTGAAAAAAAGCAACGACAACAAAAAAAAAGCAAATAAAAAAGCAAGTGTGATGCGTGAGTGAAGCGCAGCTAAGTGGGCTTTGACTCGTGTCTGGGGAGCGCCGGTGCCGGCGTCGGTGTCTATTGATCCGCTCCCCGTCTCCATTTCCTGCTTCCTGCTGCAGCCGCTGACGGAGCAGAGTGCATTCTAAATGAGCTGTCCCGCGTCAGGCGGGCTGACAGGCCTTCATCTATCACCCCTGCCCCCCTTCGCCCCCCCCCCCCCGCCCCCCCCCCGCCTCCTGCAGTGCCGGGGAGGTGAGGGGGGGCGGGGGGGGGGGGGGGATCATTGTTGAGGAGCTACAAGCAGGTTGACAGCAGCCAGCGCGCCTGGAAAAACAGAGTGTGATGTGACACCCGCCGGCAGCCTCATCACGCTGGATTAGATCAACGTGAGGGACGTCTCAGGTCGGGGGGGGGGAACGGAGACTGGGGCTCACCCAGGGGGGGATACAAGGGCGTTCTCAATACATTACTATTAATAGATTCATGGAGTATTGACGGCGGCTCCCCTGAGCTTGTTAAAAAAATCGACACTCGCGTTCGTCAAACTTTTTTTTTTTTTTTTTTTTGTCAACAATCAAATATTGAACCCGATGATCTGGGCGCCGATGACACGACGACAGCGATGACAAAGGAACACCCTCGACGAAAAAAGAAGAGACGAAAACAAAGGTCGTCTTTTACAGTCACTGGTGTCTCGGCGCAAGCGGTGGGACGGTGTCGCGGCGGCGGGAGGGGGGAGGGGGGGGGAGGGGCGGGGCCACTTACCTGAGGCTCTCCGAGTTCAGGTAGCACACCAGGTGGCAGGCCCAGAGCAGGGGCCCCGCGTACGTCGCCAGGGCCGTCAGGAAGATGGCGGGCCCCTCCACGTAGCTCTCCAGGCCCACGAAGCCCACCGAGACGTCCACCGTGGCGATGTTGTTGGAGTTCCCCTGCAGAGGAGGAGGCGGTTTAGAGCGCCTTAAAGATCCCATGTCGCACTGTTGGCGGTGCTACTAGAATAGGGTCACATGCCTGTATGTTAGAAAATAGCCCTTATTATTCTCACACTGTTTATTTCTGCAAAACCAATTTCAGTGTCTTTCAAAACTGTCTGTTTTGTATCACGTCGCTTTAAGGCCCTCCTCCCGAGCAGCCCAGTCTGCTGTGATTGGTCAGCACGCCCAGTCTGCTGTGATGTGGTCGGACAATTTGCGCGTGCGTCGGCAAATTCACCTCCCCCCCCCCCCCCCCCCCCCCTTGTAAATAGTGGGTAGCCGGGAGGCGGGACTTCTGCACCACCCGCTGCACAGTCTGACGTCACGGAAGTAAAGTTTGAGTGCAAAACAAGCTGTTTCAGGCACTTATTCATACTTTGCGGTCACGTGACTACCATGGATCCCTGGAGGGCAACGGCCAACCAGGGGAATTGCAGCGTTGCAGATTTCCGATACTTCAATCAATCAACTATTTAGACCATATGTCACAAAATGTTAAAATTAGATATGAAGAGAAGATAAACATACTCGGAACTTGTGATCCATACACAGCACCCGCTGATGTATTCATTGCTTTGAAGCTGGCAAAGACTCTACCAGAGAGTTTGGAGATATTTACATTTATCTCATTGAGAATCTGTCACCTTATACCGCACAAAAATTTAAAGCCTACGGATGGGTTAACAACGCTGTCGTATGGGAGTTGAAAAACAGGAATATCTTCATAATCAAAGCAAAGGTGAATGTTACTATTCCACCATCCACTATGAAATGTCCCCTTTTGTCCGCGATTACATAGCCAATGTGGTCTTATCATAGCCCGATCATTCACTGAAAAACACATAGAAAGATTAAAGCATCCAGCATATGATTTCAACAATGTGTGAGGGCAGGGATGATCGCACAGTTGCTCTTACAGAATGCTGCGCGATTTAATCTGCACAGTGGAATGAGCGCTGGGCGGAGATGTTCGCACATTTCAGAAGCAGCGAGATTCAGTACAAAAATATATGTCTAATTTGTCAGTTTGCCATGTGTATGCCTGGCACAAATGCTCCCGTTGAGCTAATATTTCCATCACGACGGTATTTGGACTGAGAGGAACCTAATGACCGTTCGTGTGGTAAAACTGCCGACGTCCTGATTAGGTGCCCGCCAGCCAGTCGTTGTGACGTCACGTGCAAAGTATGAATTGAGGGGCGTTCTCGTGGGCCTGAATACTCCTGGCTCGGACTTCGATTTTTCTAGCTTTGCAGCCGTAAAACATGTATACATATGGCAGTCTAGAGCAAAGGGAAAAGCATGATCACTCCCCCTTTAATGACATTTCACTCTGATTACACCAGTGGAAATCTGTGGAACAATGTTTTTATCAAAGCTCCAGTGTGGAAAATGAAGTAGCAGCTAGCAATGAACCAACTGAATCCCCCCCCCCACACCCCTCCTCTCCTTCACCGACTACGGTGGCCTGCAGTGGCCCGTATTGTGTAAGGGGCCAGTAGTTATTTCTGATTTGCGCAAAACTGTCGGCAATCCTATCCGCACCAAGGTCAACTTGGAACGTCTGTAGCATGCTAATGTATCCTTTCAACCAATCACAGTTGGGTATCTGGTGTCATCCTTACCAGTGTGTATGATTTAGGACATGGTGGTGGTAGCAGGTTTCTACGTCTCTCTAACACAGACCTCTTATTGGATCCATAGTGGTAAACCTATCGCTATCGGTTACATGTATTGATCATTCGTCTAGATTGCAGTCCGCGGGACCAGACAACATTTACCATGCCTGCGGTACGTGAATAAAGATTGCTTTTGATAACATAACGGTGTGCCGTTGAATTGCTGCATTTCTGTTTTTGGATACCAACCTTATCCCAAAGAGTGATAGCCTACTTTTAGTTATCAAACAGGGAAACTACCTGAAGAACTTGAGTCAGCAAAACATGGATGCATTAATAAATGTACACCCACTTATCTTAATCCCCCCTCATCCGCCAACTGCCCTTCCCTACACTATTTTACCCTTGGATTAAAAAGTGAAACTCATGTATAATTGAATCCTCTAAATATATTGGATATTTTGGCAAAAGCCAGGAGCATAAACTGGTCTTCACAGGATATACGAGGCACGCCTGAGAGGGTTAAGCTTTTAGGACACATATATATATATATATATTTATATATAATGCCGATGTGTGGAGCTCCGTCTCTGCAGCGGTTGATGTTGAAATCCGCAGAGAGAGAGAGTTAAGCTTCCAGGATATTTGGTAAACGCCAAGGTGTGTGGCACATTTCAAACGCAACACTGTTGATATCATTATGAAGCTCCTACACAACGACGGTACAAAACATAACCAGAATTTGGTCGTAGCCATGGGGATAACCAGCCCCCCTCCTTCCAACAACTCTTGTAATTTAATTTTAATTGAATGCCTTCTCTCTAGTCATCTGTCCCTTCTTAGGATTTTCCATGGGAACACACACACTAAACACACTAATTGAAACATACTTATGAATATCACATTCCGTTTCTGCCAGGTCCGTCCCGCTAGATTCCACACACTCCACCTTTAAAGCAGTTCAGCTCCCCAATGTTCGGTAATGGACGTTAAAGGTCCTGGGCAATATCAATCGATAAGGTGCCGTTTAAACATTTTTACAAGTGACGGTAAGTAAACAAAAGCAGGAGCAAACAAGTGAACAACACACCAAAGACATTCGTATCCGATGACACGCTTTTTACACAAACGTCGCTCCAAACCCTGATTACCTTTACACTGGCACCCAGTCACCTTTACCCTGACTGCGGACAGCACCCTTTGTTCAGTGAGTGGCCTGACATTAGCTGTGATAATAAAACCCAGTCACCCCCCGTTGACCCACTCGCTTTATTAAAGACAAACGGGTGCGTTGCATTAATTAGCCTGTCCCTGCGTAACGCCCTCTGCAGTGATAATGCAACGGGATCGTCCCACCGCCGTCTCCACACGACCAAACTCTATTAGAGGGAGATGAAACTGTGGGGGGGGGGGGGGGGGGGGGCGTCGTAATTCACCCTGATTCATGGATGCCCCCCCGTTGTTTAGGATTCCCCTCGTCCTAAATCTTCTCTGCTCGGCGAGTCGGCTCCCGCTGATACTACCGGTGTGTGTACGGCCGCGCGTCGTCTGCATCCGTTCACAGAAGCCACTCGATGACGACATGAGGGGATGATAGCTATAATTACCTCATTGATCTAGCTCCGCGCACGCACGCGCACGCACACACACACACACACACACACACACACACACACAGGACTCCCCGGGGATGGGGGGAAATGCCTTTCCCCTGCCAGAGGAAAAGCATTGAGCGGTAATACGCTGCCTGGTCTGAGGACTTGGCTTTCCGACGGTACGGGACACACAGCTCTGCAGCGGCCGTGTTCACCGTGTCCCAGGGTGGGACACACTTTCATCGTGGAACCACCGATAAAGTATTTCAGTCAAACGTGACAATGGATGCTCTCAAGTCCCTCCAGGAGTCCAGACTGGTCCCTCCACTGGGCTCGTCTGCATTTCAGACCCACAACTCCACGACGATATTCAATTGACCATCACGGCACAGAACGTTCCCACAATGGAACAAATCAATCAATCAATCAATCAATCAACACTAATGATTTGGGTGCGTTGGCGCACCACGACTAGTGGCTACGTCTCCTCCCGCTAGCCGCTAGCTGCTACCATTACTCTGGCGGTCTCTCATTACGCGGCCAGACACCGCCGATGGAAATGGTTTGGCGGTGGTTTATTCCCAGTCCTATTGTGGCGTTAACGACCCGGGGCGTGATGAGGGCATTAAACTGTAAGTGATGTGGAGGTTTAGCCTGCCTTCAATATACATTAGACACTATGTATTTATATATGTATGTGTGTGTGTGTGTGTGTGTGTGTATATGTGTGCTCGCGCGCGTGCGTGTGTGTGCGTGCGTGTGTGTATGTGTGTGCGTGTGTGTGTATTGGACAAAGACAGACAGACAGAGAGACAGAGAGACAGATGGATACAGGCAGAGAGGAAGATTGAGAGACAGACTGACAGAGAGTGAGAGAGACAGAGCGGGAGATTGAGAGAGCGAAAGAGTGAGCGATGGCGAGCCAGAAAGAGAGAGAGAGTTATGTGATTGAAGTTGTTTTCTGGGAGGTGGAATCTAATAATAATCACCATAGCAATTAGTTTGGGTAGAGCCTTCATCTCTTTTATGAGCACACAGGTTTAAAGTATCTCTGGATGCCCTTTACACAGAATGCCTTCAGCACTTACGATCACTCCCGCTCAATATTGTTGGAGGATTACTTTATTAATAATTTTCCCAGTAAGAACTGATGGTAGCTGACAAACCAGGAGTAGCCTCTCTCTAAACTGACCACAGCCCGCTGTGTAGCGCTGTGGTCCAAATCCATCAGTCCTGGGCATTTGATTGAATCCAACGGCAGATGGAGGAACCCTCTACGCTGCTCTCCTTACCCGAGGTGCCTTGCTCAGGGACACCGGGCCAGGTGCAGGTGAGGAACGAACCACATGCTGTTTCTCCAGGTCATTTAAGATTTCTACAAAAATTGCCTTTAACCCTAACGGGTGTGTTTGTGTGTGTGTGTTTGTGTGTGTGTGTGTGTGTGTGTGTGTGTGCGCGTGTGCGCGTGTGCACGTGTGCGTGTGTGTCCATGTGTGACTAAAGGCAGGCTGAAGTAGGTTGAACAGCAGCTGGAGTGCTGCAGAGTGTGTGGATCTGCGCTAATCTCGTGTGCGCGCATGCATGCTCGTGTGTGCGTGCGCATGCATGCATGCATACATGCGCGCACACACACACACACAGAGCGCAGATTCACCCCTCTCGGAACGGAACGTAACCCATGGCAACCCCCTGAGCCACTCCTGGGGACCGGTGTGTTGCGTGTCTCTGTTGCGCGGGGGCAGAGCTCTGTAGCGGATCAATGGACCGCTCACATCTGTCACAGATCAATCCCCCCTCCGGGAGAGCGTGTCATCTCCCCGGGGGGGCCCGGCGCCGGGCGGGGCGGCGGTTACACCAGGTGAACCCGACGCCTCCTCGGAGCGCTGCGGTGGGGGTCCCGCGGCGGCCCTTGGGGGGGGGGGGGGGGGGGGACACACACGTGCGCACGCACACACACACACACACACACACACACACGCCTCTCGGGCGTCTAATGATGGCGTTCAGCGCCGGCTTTGTAGTGGCTTCCTGTTTGTTTTGTTTTGAAGACACGCCGGAAGTCCCCTCACCTATCACAGATTATTTATTATTCAGACGCCGGGAGATGAGAGATGGAGGCGCCGCAGCGAAGGCAAAGCACCGGTAAAGTGTGCCATTTGCTGGGCTGAGTGTGTGTGTGTGTGTGTGTGCGCGCGTGTCTCTGTGATTGTGTCTGAATGTGAGTGTGTGTGTCTGTCTGAATGTGAGTGTGTGTCTGAATGTGTGAGTGTGTGTGTGTGTGTGTCTGTGTGAGTGTACGTGTGTCTGTGTGTGTGTGTGTGTGTGTGTGTGTGTGTGTGTGTGTGTGTGTGTGTGTGTGTGTGTGTGTGTCTGAATGTGAGTGCCTGAATGTGAATGTGAGTCTGTGTTTGTGTTTGTGTGTGAGTATATGTTTGTGTTTGTGTGTGAGAGTGTGTGTGTCTGTCTGAATGTGAGTGTGTGTGTGTGTGAGTATATGTTTGTGTTTGTGTGTGAGAGTGTGTGTGTCTGTCTGAATGTGAGTGTGTGTGTGTCTGAATGTGAGTATGTGCTCACGTGTGTGTGTGTGCGCGTGTGCGCCTGTGATTGTGTGTTTGTGTGTGTTCCTGGCTGGGTTTTATAGCCTGGGCTGCTGGTGGTTGGGGAGGAGAGGCTTGTCGAGAGTGATTAAGTACACTGGAATTTCTGGGAACACCGAAAGGCTCTTCAGAAGTCTGAGAGCGCAGAGGTTCTGTTGCGCAATTAGAGAGTCAATCCCGTTTCTATGAGAACAGAGAACAGCAGAAATGTTCCATGTTCCATCGCTGGGGAGAACACAGCGATGGGGAGACCAATACGACTGTTTAATGTTCCTGCAGTTGTTCTGCAAAAAGTAATCATCGGCAGAGCTCTGTAAGGGCGCAATACTGTACCTGTGTCTCACAGTGTCAGAGTTAATAAAGCCTTTCTCCATGCTTTTACAAGTCGCATTGAATAGCCAGCTGAAGAAACACTTTGAACACTAACGCAAACAAATGTACTTAGCGTTGTGCGGCGTCTTACCCTAGCTTTCTCCACTGTACACGGGGAATGGGTCAACCTAGTGATGGTTAGTGCTCGGCAGTTTGGTTCTATGAACATCCTTACTGCACTGACGGCAGTATACTGTTGTTCCTCTTTCTTCGGAGAAGTGCACTTATTGTACGTCGCTTTGGCTAAAAGCGTCCGATAAACGCCCTGACCCCCTGGTCTGACCCCTCACCTGGAAGTAGAAGAAGGCCTGTCCGAACCAGTAGTGCATGATGGTGGTCTGCGCCGCGTCGTAGCGCAGCCTCCTCCAGACGAAGCGCGCCATGAGGCCCTGCACCAGCAGGCAGCAGCACAGCACCGGCAGGTTGTGGGCGCGGAACAGCAGCGCCACCAGCAGCACCAGCCCGCTGTAGATCTCCCACAAGCCCCGGCGCTTCAGCGGGGCGGCGGCGGCGGCGGCGGCGGAGGCGGCGGCGATCTGGGAGCGCAGGAGGTCCTTGCTGCCCGAGAACAGGATGCCCAGCACGAAGACGTACACAAAGCGCGCCTCCACTGTGCCCCTGCCAGAGGGAAAGGCATTGAAGAGAGCGATGTTAGGAAGTCTCACACACACACACACACACACGGGTCACAGGGGGGAGAGGTTCTGAGGCCGCGTTGAGGCCGCGTTGAGGCCGCGTTTCGAATCAGAGGAAAGCTCACGGGTCACAGGGGGGGGGGGAGGTTCTGAGAACGGGTTGAGGCCGCGTTCGAAATCAGAGACACGATGCATAATACAGAACGCGGAGGAAAAGTCCCGCAAATACTTTACCCGTTTGCAACCCTCCGTGCTGCTCTGAAGGCCTGAGCGCTTTAAGGGGTTTACATTTTCATTTACATTTACATTCAGGGGATTTGGCTGATGCGTTTATCCAAAGCGACTTATAACCATTCATTCGCACATTTCACACACCGACGGCGGAGTCGACCCCTCAGGGTGACAGCCGGCTCGTCGGGAGTAGTACGGGCGAGGAGACAGGGGCTCAAGGACACCTCGACGCTGGGGATCAAACTAGCGACCTTCCGGTTACCAGCCAACCCCGCTCTACCTCCTGAGCCACTGTCGCCCCCCCCCCCCCCCCGACAGCAGACTCTCAGTTCAAGGCGCGCTCCCGTGAAGCCACTTCTGTGATTGTGATTGTGACGAAGGGCGATGCAAATCCAACAGCGTGGGCGTGGATACTCCAACGACATTGGAGCGTGCTCTAAAATAAAGACTCCCGCGGTTGAGATAAGGGTCCAGATCACAACCTCAGTGGACGGAGATAGCCATCTGCGGTGCTGTTTGTGCAAATGTTTTTAATCAACGAGAATACAATAGTAGTGCCTGATTAAACATTTAAAGAAACGCTCCAGTGGATAAGGAAAATGATTATACCCCTACAGTTTGTACATCACGTTCTGATAACGAGATCAACCACGCTTCTGCATAATATCAAGTTATGTCATCTGTTGTTGTATTAATTATAGCCCATACCCCTTAGAGGCAGAACGTTTGCCAGTCTACAGTATATTACGTTTAATGAGACACCAATCATGGACACAATACTTTTGATTGAAACACAATCCTCCAATCAGGAAGGGGTCTAGAACCATCGATGGAATGCAGGAGACGTCTTTGCGCCAAACATCGCTTTAATCCCCACTGGCCGATCCCCCCCATCCCTACCCATCCCCCCGGGGTCTTCAATCATACTGAAAGCCAACTTTAAAGCGGTTAGCCACATCACAGCGGCCCGCTAAGACCCTTTACTGGGGTAAAAGAAAAAGCCTTAAGTACTCTCTTGACCAAAAGAAATGGATCCTCATTCAGGCAGCCCAGGGCCGGGCAAGGCTCCAAAAGAAGTATTTGCATTTCTAAGGCTTATGCCTCCGGAATCCATTTCAAAAGCCATCAATAATTAATAGGTAACAAAAGTCTCAAATTAAACCTTTAAAAGAAAAACTGCAGGCAATTACAACGGCAATTAAATTCATCCGTAACACACGCAGCATCGTGGCTTCAGTGACCGAAACAAGACAGTGACTGTCCCCGCCTCGTGGCTCGCGGCCGGCAATCCAACGGCGCCCGCCCCGACCGAGGGGGGGGGGGGGGGGGTCAAAAACCGAGCCGCCGGGAGAACTTGACGCTGCAGTCGACACCCAGACACACAAAGTGAAACAGATGGCTCTAAGTGCGGCGCAGGAGATGAAGGCTCCTATTTGTTTTTTTTTCTCCGCGACGCTCCAGTACAGGTACAAACAAACAAACACAACAAAAGCGACGGCCGCGGGAGAGTGGCGGAGATTACTGAGGAAGCCGCTGCCTGAGGAGATAAACCATCCCTCCATTATGGGCCGCCTGCAGAGCGACGCGCTAATAAGCATAATGTCGGCGCGCCAACCGTTGTGTCTTCCATATTAAACATGCCCCCGCCGCCGCCGCCGCCGCCGCCGCCATCATGTTTTATTCCTCAACCCTTTCCCCGGTGGTAACAGTTTAGTGATGATCGTTCTGTCGGTTTTGTAGTCTGGGCTTGCTTTGTACGGCAGATGAGATATGGTATTGATATTGCAAAAATAAATGCATTTGCATTCAGGAGCCGATAAGCTCGGCGTGTCAGTCGTCACCTCAAACTGTCTGGAACGCGCTGCGCAAGGATTACACCGATAAGAAACTCCATCTCCCATCGACCGCCGGGAAAGGCGCTCAATTGCTCCAAGTTCCACACGAATGATAAACGGGCCGCGTTCCTAGAGCGCTTTTCTAACCAGCGGTCACTCAAAGCGCTTCGCACTATTGCCCAACATTCACCCGTTCGTGCGCGCGTTCACCGGACGCCGGCGGTGGCGACCGCTACAAGGCGTGGGGCCGGCGCGTCGGGAGGGGTCAGGGCGAGGCGTCTCGCTAGGAGGAGCCGGGGGGGAGATCGAAACCGGCCCAACCTTCTGGTCACCTGGCCCAACCTGCGCTACCTCCTGAGCCACGCGCCGCACCGCCACCGCCGCCCCCCCCCCCCCCCCCCGACCACCGCAACGATGAACACGACCACAACGTGAAGGCAGCGTGGGACTCTGCCTCTTCACGGGGTCCTGCGTTGGCGTCGGCGGGGCTCTGCGCTCCCTCTGCTTTGTGAGCGCAGCGGCGGCTGAATTATTCAGCGTTTATACGTTGCCCCGTGTTCCGTCGGCGGCGGCGGCGGCGGCGGAAAATGACAGCCTGTCAACCCGGTGGAACCGATTGCTGGATTCCACCAAGATGTTACCTTGGAAACAAGCATCTGGTACTCTACCCTGAATGACTAAGCGAAAGCAGGTGGAGACCGTACATCTCTTCTCCCCCCCCCCACCCCCGCCCTCGAACACGGGGGTGGGGGGAGCATCACCCGGGTCTGTCGCCCGTCAGCGGGGAGACGTTATCGATCGGTGGGGGGGGGGGGGAACCGACTGGAGGAGAGGCCCACAGCCGAGCCTGTTACCGTGGCAATGTCTCCGACCGACCAAATGCCACTGGTGGTCTCCGGAGACCCCCCCATCACAATGGAACCCAGACAAAAGGCGTCCGTCTAATTATGTAACGCGCTGAGCCCCCCCCCCCTGCCCGCCCCCGCCCCCCCGTCCGTCACTGGAGCCGGGCTGCGCCTTCTTGGCAGGATTGTCGTCTCTGGGAGCTCAGCTGTGCTGCGCCTCCTCCTCCTCTCCCTTCCCCCCTCACCCCCCCCCACCTCCTCCTCCCACCCTCCCCCCCCCCTCCTGACAAAACAAGAGTATCATCTCAGATAGCTGCTGCGTGATTACGGGGGCACGGAGAATAAATCAAAAAAGGCTAATAATTAAAAAAAAAAAAAAAAAAAAACGGCGCCTGGTGTGAACGCTGCTCATTACAGCCGCTGCGCGACAATGGCGAAGCTGTCGTCTCCCTGTTAACACGCGGGCGTGTGACGGCGCAGCGTTTCTTTATTTAACAAAGCCCACCAGAGGCTGGACCTGGGAGGAGGGCCCTGGGCTTAGGAAGGACTGTGGGTAACATAGCATGTTGACGGCACACGGTTCAGCAAAACGTTTGTGTGTGTGTGGGTGTGGTGTGTGGAGAACAGACTGCGTTTATGCAGCGCTTTTCTAACCAGCGGCCACTCAAAGCGCTTTACAATATTGCCTCACAGTCCCCCGCCGATGGCGGCGGCGGCGGCGGCGGCGGCGTTAGCCACGCGAGGCGACAGCCGGCTCGTCGGGAGCAGCCAGGGTGAGGGCGTCTCGTTCGGGGACACCCCGACACGCAGCCAGCGCGCTCTGCCTCCTGAGCCACATGCCGCCGCCACCCCCCTGTGTGCGTGTGCGTGTGCGTGTGTGTGTGTGTGTGTGTGTGTGTGTGTGTGTGTGTGTGTGGGAGGGGGGTTCCGGCAGGTGCTTTGATAGGTAGTTGCCTTCCTTTTCATTTCCCCTCTGTGAGCGTAGACATCTCGAGGTTGGCAGTCCCACGAACCGCCTCTCTCCGCGTGGAGACGCAAGGAGAAAGCGGTCACGTTTGATGCGAGCGAGAGGCGGGATCTCAGGAAACGCGCCTGTCAGTTGGGGGGGGGGGGGGGGGGGGGGGGGGGATGAGAATGCCACCAGTTTGAAAACCTGCTGGTGACATTCAGTGAAAAATGTGACAGCACCAAAAACAGAAAACGGAGGCCACGCAAAATGTGTTGAGTGACTAATCTGATTGTGTAGCGAGCGGTACATCCAAAGCTTTGTTTCAGACGGAGACGGGGGAGAGAGCGAGGGAGGGCGAGGAGGAGGGAGACGACAGCCACAGCCGTCGACAGGATCCCGCGTGTGCTCTGGGCACACCGTTCCACGTCGCGTCGAGCTGATCTCGCAGAGTGATGCGGGATAAATTCATAGTGCCCACCTCTTTGTCACGGCCACCCGATGTGAAAACGTTGACGCGCGTTCCCGCCAACAGCAGACCGATTCTCACCCTCTCTCGGCGGCCCTGTAACACCTGCCTTCCGCAACACATGCCGACCATGGTCAGGGCTGTTATTCCTGAGGACTGATTATGAGCAGCAGTGCCTCCAGGGCCTGTTTTAACTGATGTGAATCCACCAGACCAAAGGGAGGAGTTCAGCCCCATCTTCTCCCGTTGTAGGGGCCTCGTTAATTCAACTGAGAGCATCGTGCCGCCGTACATTAGGGAGTTATGTTCCCCAGACTACAATAGTCTGGGGGAAAACCAGTCCAGAACAACCTGGTTCATCCTCTGGGCTGCAGGAACAGTATGACCAGAGAACCAGACAGAACCACACAGAGCCAGAGAGAACCAGAGAGAACCACACAGGACCAGAGAGACCAGAGAGAACCAGACAGGACCAGAGAGAACCACACAGGACCAGAGAGAACCACACAGGACCAGAGAGAACCAGAGAGAACCACACAGAGCCAGAGAGAACCAGAGAGAACCACACAGGACCAGAGAGACCAGAGAGACCAGAGAGAACCAGAGAGAACCAGACAGGACCAGAGAGATCCAGACAGGACCAGAGAGAACAGAGAGAACCAGAGAGAACCAGACAGGACCAGAGAGATCCAGACAGGACCAGAGAGACCAGAGAGAACCAGAGAGACTAGAGAGACCAGACAGGACGAGAGAGACCAGGGAGACCCAGAGAGAACCAGAGAGAACCAGAGATGTCTGCAGACCACCAGTACGGGCTGCCCTCCCCACAGCCGACAGGTGTTCCCTGCAGACCTCCGTCTTCCGGCTGCGACGCAGACCCCTCCACTGAGGACCTCTCCGCTGGTCCTCGGTCCCCGTCACCAGAGAGACTGATGACCAACAAGCTCACACGCTCACACACACACACACACACGTTACATACACGTGTCCACACAGAAACCAATCAAATCATCCCGACGGAACGCCAGATTATCCCCTCGTCCAGCTCACAGAGGTCCATAATATGCTGTGCTGTGGTGATACGAGGATGAACGGATGAACGTCCGAATGGATAATTCATGTAGTGGACAGAAGCGAGGTCATGAGAACAGGCGATCAGGGTCAACTCCCCCCCCCACACCCCCTTTCTTATTATACAGCCGTGGTAAAGACTGTGAATCACTTCCTTGAAGAGAAAACAGACATTGACATGCTCTCTATGTGGCTCCTGAGGGGTGTGTGTGTGTGTGTGTGTGTGTGTGTGTGTGTGTGTGTGTGTGTGTGTGTGTGTGTGTGTGTGTGTGTGTGCGCGCGTGTGCGAGCGCGTGCGTGGTTAAGTGCACCCGTGTGCGTGTGCGTGCGCGTGCATAGGTACGGCTGACGGGTTGATAGGTGATAGGTGGTGTGTTTTAATGAGGGCGGGCCGGGCAGCGGGGGCGGGGGGGGGGGGGGGGGGGGCGGGGTTTGGGGGTCAGGACAGGACAAGCCCGCTGGCGGATGATGAGGAGGCGAGGGGTCAGGGGAAAAAAAAAAAAAAAAGGAGCGAGCAACACAAAGAGCGCGCCGGCTCCGCAAAAACTCATTATTTCTGGACGGCGGTCGGAAAAAGCCAGCTGCAGCGCCTCTCCACCGGCCCCCGACCACAGGCTGCGGCGGGGATGGATAAAATAACACCTGATTGCAAAACGCAGCGCACAGTGAAGTGATCACATGGGGAATGGAGCCACTTCAGGCCCAAACGCGGTATAGCCGGCGGGCTGATGGCGTGCGTGTTCCTCCAGGACTCCAGGCCCGTCTTAATGCCTGCCTTATGGCCGACTATCAAAAGGCTCCCACGCCTCGTTAACTTTCATTGCACACACACACACACACACACACACATCGCCCAGAAACAAGGCATTGCTTCGCACTGTTTATGAGTCCAACTCTCAGAGTGCAGGTTGTTACGCCACTACACTGAATATATGCAAAGCCATGTACTGGGGGATTGTTATTGAGGGCTATATACAGGCATGTGCGTATAGAGGTGTAGAGGTAGAGGTATAGAGGTGTAGAGGTATAGAGGTATAGAGGTATAGAGGTGTAGAGGTGTAGAGGTGTAGAGGTGTAGAGCTGTGGAGGTGGAGGTGGAGGTAGGGGTAGAGGTAGAGGTAGAGGTAGAGGTAGAGGTGGAGGTAGAGGTGGAGGTAGGGGTAGAGGTAGAGGTAGAGGTAGAGGTAGAGGTGGAGGTATGGCGTTGGCGTGGCGCTGTCTCGCCCGACGCCGGACGTGCCCCCCCCAACTTACTTGGAAACACTCTGGCCGCCGTGTTGCCACGGGAACCAGACGTTGCCGACCGCGGCCCGGTAGCTGTAGACCCCCAGGAGCCCGAGGGCCAGGGCTATCTTGGAGACCCAGGAGCAGCGGCGCTGAATCAGAAAGTAGATGAGGACCAGGGAGAGGGCGGCCAGCAGAGACAGCGCGGCCCGGTGCTCAGAGCTGCACACAAAGCATCAATATTTCAGGGTCAAGCGGAGCAATGTCTTACATGTTGCATGTGTGTGTGTGTGTGTGTGTGTGTGTGTGTGTGTGTGTGTGTGTGTGTGTGTGACACACTGTGTGTGTTTTTGTGTGTCTCTGTGTGTGCGTGCGTGCGTGCATGCATGCGTGCGTGCGTGCGTGTGTGTGCGTGTGTGTGGAATTGGTCTTTGTTGCTGTGGATAACATTGTGAATTATTTAAGGTGTTATGAATGACATACAATCAATCACATGAAATGAAGGAGGGCCAGAAACACCTACGAACAAACTGTACCATCATCAGATCTCTGTCAAGTCTGTACTTAAACTAAAGTAAACTCTCTATTGGAGCGCAAATGAAAGGGGGGAAAGTTAGCCAAGGTCAAACAATGTCAGCCGTACCCTGCGGCAAAAGTACAACAAAGACCCACCGAGACGAAGAACTTAACTCGCTTGAAGAACTTAAAAGTTCTCCAAGCGAGTCAAATCCTTAACCGAGTCGGCGTGTACACGGTTTGAGAATGACACCACGTCGAAGGCAGAACGACTGAGCCGCTATCAGACAGGCAGGTGTCTTAGTGTTTGGGCTGTTTGCTTTGATCCCCCGCACTCTTCCGGTCCTGCAGGGAGCTCTGAGAGACGGAAGGGAGGGACGATACCTCGACCGTGGGAGGTGAGCGACGGGCAGGGAGCTGTGAAGTGGTAAGGGGCGGTGCGGGAGGACCGAGAGGTGGGTTGTCTACATTCTATCCCCCCCCCCGTGACACACATGTTAAAGAATAGGAAATCTCCCCGCATGCTGACGGAATACTAATGGGGTCGGAGCACTCTCTGCCTTGCCGGTGTCACGGGACGGTCTGACTGTCTGCGGGTTAATCGCTAATAATAGGGGCTATAGATGGTCTGTAGGGCCTGTGGGCTAATCGCTAATAATAGGGGCTAGATGGTCCGTAGGGTCTTTGGGCTGATCCGTGATCAGCTCAGGGATTCCCCTTTACAAATGAGCGCTGCTCCCTGGTTTCATTCTCTGGTGAAGAAACGGCTGAGAGGACTACTCTCTGATCCACTGACGAAGACTCTAAAGCGTCCATCTGTGTGGCTAGGCCAACACGAAAGGACACAAGCTGTTGTGAAAACGAAAGAATGACAATCGTCAGAAATGAGTCCAGGAATCTACTTTTAGAGCTGCAACCAAAAACACATTCCAGAACGACGAAGCACGCGGTTGCAGGTGTGCCGCCCTGGCCTTCTACTGCCAACGTGACGTGCGACAACGGGGTGCCCAAGCGTCCCCCACCGGAGGGCTGCACTCGGACCGCGCACGGCCTGCGAGGAGGACGCACCTGTTGAGCCAGTGGCCCATGTCGGGGAGGTGGGCCCACTGCACCCCCGTCTGGTTCAGGGTGCGCAGCAGCCGGCAGCAGGCCAGGGTGAGCGGGGGGGTGGCGAGGGCTAGCCACTTCTCCCGGGACCGGGGGTCCCCGCCGGGCTGCGAGGGGTCGGACGGGCGCCGGCCCTTTGGCGACAGAAAGAACCGCCCCTCCTCCTCCTCCTCCTCCTCCTCCTCGTGGTCCCGGTTCTCCCCGATGGCGCCGGGGCGTCGCTGCTCCCTGAAGTACTTGCGGCAGACGTCTTGGAAGACGGCGAGGCAGAGCGTGTTGAGCAGGAAGTACCAGGTCTGGTGCTCCTCCTCCACGAAGCTGCTGGCCGCCAGGCTCAGCGTGTGGCCCACCGTGCCCGCCAGCAGCAGGACGTCCAGCTCCGACAGGGACCATCCGCCGCCGCCGCTGCCCCCGCTCTGGGAGAAAGGGTAGAGGCGAGGGTCATTTCAATTAGGGTCCGAGCCTCCGCTGTACATACTGCAAATTAAGCCATCGCTTGCTTTGTTGTCTTCTTAAAAGGGTAACTACACAATGCACTTCATTTATAAGTCTGCTGCCATCCAAAGGTTTCAAAAGGCCTTGCTTGTGTGTTTTGTACACGGCCCAAACGAAGCCCTTTCTGCTTTGTTGTAGTTTTAAAGGGTAACTATACCGGACATATCATTTGTGAGTTTGCTGCCATCTAAAGGTTAAAGCACATCTAAATGTTAAAAAGAAAGACAAGGGTGACCTTAATTTTCAGTCGCGTAAGCACGGAAAAAGAAAATGTCGAGTAGCGAGACCAGAAAAAGTTACGTCTCAACTTCACTTCACACATCACTTCCAATGAAGTAGTTCTTATTGTTGTAGTGACAACTAGCGCCCCAGCAGTCTGCACATGTTTGTTGGCCTGTAGCCACAGACAGGGTACTGTGTGGGATTCAGCCCCAGTGGGCCAGCAGCCTTGTGACCTTGAGCCTTGTGTGCTGCTGGGCCTGGTCTGACTCGTGCACAATCTCGAGGTTGGCTATGTGATGAGGTGGGTTATGTGATGAGGTGGGTTATGATGGTGATGGAAAGGGAAATCCTATTCAAGTGATCAAATCCCTCAGATGACTTTTCTGAGGAGTAAGAATGGTGGTCAGTCTCTGAATCAATGTAAATGAGATCCAGAGATCATGACACTACATGTAATGCATTTCACAGTGCAGGTAGGCCAATCATGGAGGAGCGTGAGGGGGAGGAGCTTATCATTGAAATCAGCTGTTGTCATGTGTTGTGATAATCTTGAGGATTGTAATAATATCTCAATATCAGTGCTCACACTATGTCAAAATATTCAATATATTAAAATGTGAATTAATACTATTAACGAGGAACAAATCAACTCAAACCAGGATTTTGTAATCAAGGAGTCTTGCCAAAATCAGCTTCTGGTATTTACTTTGAAAAAATTGATTTGAGCGTAGCTGTGAGTTTGGAACCAGAGATGAAATAAGCGGTGAGATGAAAATATCAGAGTTTAGCACAACTCCAATCCGTCTCCACACCAAACAGGAGACTTCATTGCATTTCACTTAGACCTCAATTAGACTTGACCTTTAAAACCCGCCACTGCCGTGGGTTAGAATTGCACTCTGGGAAAATTAAGCTAAACTTAAAACTGCTTGGGTGACTCATACTTACACCAACACAGATAACGGCAGCTCATTGTGTTCATTATTACTGATTCATTTCTGTTCCGTTAAAGTATTTCATGCAGTATTCAATATAATAATTATGAGGTTGTTTAAGTCATCATTTAACAAATGTAGATTGAATGTAGATTGATTCTTAAAGCACTTAAGGAAATGGTACAAAATGAAAAATCCATTTGGGCACTGTGTGCAAAGGCATTCCCCATCTGCGTTCTAATTTACCATAGCAGTGCCACATTGTAGGAGTCATACCATCAATATTATGTCATTTATGTTCTGCTTTGTGACAGACACACATTGCAGATATTATACCAAAACAATGACCTTGTGTCATTCAATGGTTCGGATTATACTATAATTTCATTGTTTCCCAAATTGGTATGAAGTAATGTATAACGTAATAATGATATATATATATATATATATATAATATAAATAATAATTGATAGAATGTATACATTTTTCGGCCTGTCCGATACGATGTTAAGAAAGCTATGCTGCTACATGCCTAGCAAGAGAAAAACACTGCCACACCTTTTGCCTCAACACATTTCCGGATATTTATATTTATTGACGATTTCACGCGTCCAATTCAGCTTGGTTCATTGAACGGGAACACCAGAAAAAACATTGCTTCTAGGTTGAATACATTTACCATATATTATCATTATCTAGGAAGTATTTGATAGCTTCTCCGGTGTCACTCTAAAACACTCTCTCTCTCGCACGTCCTCTGTTGCCCATTTAAAAAAAAATGTGGGTTCTCATCTCAGGGTTAAACCAGACAGCAGAGACACAAGGTCTGTTTATGCATGCGCACACATACACACCCACACACCCTATTACTGACAAAAAAAATGGATGTCTTGCAAGCTGTTAGTATTTATTTATTTATTTTGTAACCATATTTCAGCTAAAACATGTCATGGCCCAGAGGAGGCTTGCCGTGCCCCCCCCCCCCCTCTCCTCCCCCTCCTGTGGCTGAACCAGGAGCGCTGCCCATCATGCTGTCGCCTCACACGGCGACCCTCGCATCTCAAGGCTCCGGGTCCCTGAACGACAACACCTTGAAAGTGGAATGGCACTTCCTGCGTGTCGGCTCATCTCCCTGTCATATTATACGCCGCTCCAGCGCCGCATGCAGATCGCCCCCCCCCCCCCCCGACACAAACACGCAGGGGGTCCCACTTATTTACATGGAGACCCTGGCACCGAAACGCTCCCCTAAAACGATGTGTTGTTCTTCAGTGGCGTTTTGTGTTTGTTTGTTGAACCGGGGGCAGACGGGGACAAGGTACGCACACGATTTTTTTGCATTTCACGTGACATCCCTCCCACGCTGGCCCCCGTCGTAACACCCGGTATTACTTACTGAGATACGCCGCATTTAAGAAGCGGCAAACAACTCGGAATGATGTTTCATGTTGTCTCAAAGCACGGCAATGAGATTCCCACCTCTTCCAAAGCCCCGAAGGCGTTCAAATTGTTCTAACATCGTTAAACCGAGGAACAGAGAAAGTTCTTGAAAGACAAAGTTCAGTGTTGTGCTGCATTTTACTGCGAGTTGATTTTCCTGTTTCTCCGCCACCGCTTCAGTAGAGTCTCCTATATGAAGACCTTTAGTAGACGTCATGTCTTGTAGTCTCACCGTCGTGCTGAGTCCAACGTTGCGCCTGTGACAGCAGGACACTCCGCTGGGAGGACGGGGTGCCAAAATAGCGATGCCACAGCCATGGCTAGCTTCCAGAAGGACAAGCCTACGACTTTCTCTAGATTTTGTCTTGTGTGTGTGATTTTCTGTGTTGTGTTTTGAATAAATGTCCTCGTTGTTTGTTTGTTTGACGGCAGTGGCACCATCCAATCATTTCCTTCCGATACAGAGCACATTGTAGACAGTCTAAAAGGCGACCCGATGTCATGAAAAAGCATTTGGAAACTATTAAAGGTGAACGAAAAAAAAATTGCATGCAAACCGTTTCTACAACAGCTGTCATGTCAAAACCACTGGCGCTGGTGCAACGATTCCTCCGCTGGTACCCGGGTAGTGCATCGCTGCAAATCTGAAGGCTGCCGCATTCGTTCTATACGCTGCGACGTATCATTGTGTTTATTGTAGTTCTCCTTAATCAGTCGGAGCTGCTCCCGCGCTCCATCGCGGAGGGTCCGGTCGTGATGGGACGCCGTGCGTAATCAGACAGAACAGAGCTCTCAGTCTCCGCAGGGCGACCGTTGCGTAGAGGCTTTGTAATAACTGCGGTATATTATTGAGCATCTCACCGGGGCTGGAGTCTAACCAAGAGTGCTGAGGACAGATGACAGATCTGCTGCCTTACGGCCTTGCTGGAGGCCATCTCCTCGTTACTCGAGAGCCCGGCCTCAAGACAGCACGCCGTGCACCCCGACACCCCCCCCCACAGGTCCTGGAAATCACTGGCCCGCTACACACGCACGTACACACACACACACATACACACACTGACGCACGTATATACACACACTGACACCAACACCGCCGCATACACACTGAGACACACTGACACCGATGCACGCGCATACGCACTGAAACACACTGACAGACACTGAAACACACTGACACTGACACACGCACACTGACACACACATACACACTGACACCGACACAAACACACTGAAACACACTGACACTGCTACACGCACTGAAACACACCGACATGCCACACACACACACACACTGAAACACACCGGCCCCGACACACATGCATACACACTGAAACATACTGGCACCGACACACACACGCACACTGCCACCGACACACACATAAACACTGAAACATACTGACACCGACCCACACACACTGAAACACACCGGCACCAACACTGACACACACACACACACACACACACAAACACACACACACACACACTGACACACACAAACACACAAACTTTGTGGTGCATCTCTTTGATACCATCTTCTCATTTGTAATGCTCAAACTGATTTTTCTAAAATAACAGAATGCAGTGCCTCTAAAAACAATGTTGTGGAATAGCGACAATTGTGTAAAGATGTGACTTATAGAAAAAACCCTCGATGCCCAATGGGCAAAAAATAGCCTTTCATAGTTACACTTGTAATATGAGCCATCCAGGCTTAATGTAACACTTTATTTTGCAATATGATCATGTTCCCCCTGGAACAAGGAGAAAAAACACAAGGAAATACAAACCATATTTCATATTATGTCTTGTGAAGGGAGTGAACTTTGGAAAACCCCATTCACAACTCTTTCATCTTGTTGTGTTTTAGGACATGAATATGCTCACGCACCCACGCAAAAACACAAAAACACAAACGCACAAACACACAAACAGGCACGTCCCCAGGCCCCCCCCCCCCCCACGCCCCACATCTGCAGTGCGTCCTCCTTCATGGGAAGCTTCCGTTGTTCTGGAAACGTATTGCCAAGTTCACTTTTTACCCCAAAAACTGGAAATATGAATAGTAACAACAAGAACAAAGATCCTTCCTGAAATTTTTTTGATTTTAAAATCAATGAAAACTGTTTCATTGACTTGTTTTGATATTCACAGGTGGCTGGCCCTGATATTTCTGCCAAAAAGTGTTTTGATATATCATATGCTCACAGGAAAGGATAAGGGATAAATGTACTGCAAAGTTCATGTTTTATCCTCACCGCATGAACAACAAGATACACTGGACATGTTTCTGTTTGCTTGAGAGAGAACAACTGCACATAAGAAATCCCCCTTCAATCAACTACATGGTCTGGTGAGTCATAACAATTCCAAACTATATGGCACATTCCTCAATGTAATTACACAGAGCTGTAAAACTAATGCAAGAAAAATGCAACATAAAACAAATATATAAGTAATGAATACTGGCAAAGTGTACAGAAAGGACAGATGGCTGCTATCCTGCTTACTCAGCAGAACCAATACTCGACGAAACAGAGAGAGATGGAGAAAGATAGAAAGAGATGGAGACAGCGAGAGTCAGTGAGATAGACAGCGAGAGAGAGAGACAGCGAGAGAGAGAGACAGCGAGAGAGAGAGAGAGAGAGAGAGAGAGAGAGAGAGAGAGACAGCAAGAGCGAGAGAGAGAGAGAGACAGCAAGAGCGAGAGAGAGAGAGAGAGAGAGAGAGAGAGAGAGAGAGAGAGAGAGCTGGAGAGAGAGAGACAGAGATGGAGAGATGGAGACAGAGACAGAGATAGAGAGAGGAGACAGAGAGAGTGTCAGTGAGATAGACAGAGAGAGAGACAATGAGATAGACAGAGAGAGAGAGTCAGTGAGGTAGAGAGTCAGAGAGACATGGAGACAGAGAGAGATGGAGACAGACAGAGAGAGAGGGGGGGACAGAGACAGATTCAGCGAGACAGAGAAAGAGAGAGAGAGATGGAGACAGAGACAGAGATAGAGAGACAGAGACAAAGACAGATACAGAGAGAGGGAAATGGTGATGGAGACAGAGAGAGAGAGAGACCTTATTATTTTGATTTCACTCATGTCAACACATGGGCAACCTGATTACAAATAAGTAAATTGCTTTCTAAGTTACAATCACCTTGATATGGAATGTTTGAACAAATAAAGTAACATGCAAGATGCAGATCCTCCTCATCTTAAGACACAACTGATCCAACAACTTCTGATTTCATTCCACTGTTGCCAATAAAACTATGGATTAAAATGTGAAAAGTGATTCACCTTATTGATTTAAAAACATAAGGCAGGATCTAGCAATACAACGAGGTAATGAATGGGAGTACACCCCTGAGTACGGTAGTAGAGCAACATCATTATCACAGGTCCATTATGAGGGGGAGGAGGCTATGAACATTGATCAACAGATACTGCATCATCATTTTAAACAGATTGTCAATAGTGCAAGTAAGTGGAGTTACTTGCGTTTTACCCTCAGCAGAGTGCTACCGTTGGATGTGAACAGAATGCGTAACCAGAATAACAAAAATAACAAAGGCATCAGGGCTTGTGGATGTTATACAGAGATAGCAATCCTCTGAGCAAGATGTCATCGTGATATTGAACCGGTGTCACCCCTTTTATCTTGGGGAGCTATCTCTGCAAAATGTCAAGTGGCCTCAAGCTGATGTTGACGTCGGTGAGCCCCGGCGCCTTCCATCGCATTTAACCCAAATGGAGGATAAGCGCAGTTTAAATATCATCACCGCCGCCATCTCCCCACGCTGGTGAGAGAGTGACGCAAGGCGTCTCCGAGGCGTGCATCCGGCGCTCTCTGTGGCTGTTAGCAGCCAGAGCCGTGCGTATGCAGGCCGCCTGCCGCGCGGGTCTGCATACCAAACAGCCGTGCAGTTTGAGGCAGCCATACCAGAGTTAGCGGGTCGATCCATCCATACCGTGAGGGGACGTTAACGTTCCATGACGTGCGGCGATGGATAGGGCGATGCTTCTCAAGACGACTGGCCGTATTCACATCCGTCCGTGCTGAGAGGAGCAACAACAGCCTCGTTTGACAGTCTAGCTAAAGCAAAGAAAAAGAGCAGAAACGCCAGCAGGCAGGCTGTCCTCGTCTGAAGACGTACACTCCGACAAGGGGGGGCGTTCTCCATCAGTGGACTTTTACATTCTCGTGGCCATTACGGTTTCCATGAATGGACGTTAACGATATCGATTGGCTTTAATTAAAGGGTTGTTGATAAGGCAATTTACCCTTCCCGACCAATAGAGTAGCAGTAGTAGATGAGCATGTATTTAAGGAATCCAGAATCGTTGAGACTGGTGTTGTTATTGTGCCTGACATCCAATGCTTCACAAACCCTTAAATCAATGCAGTGGGCTTTATACATCATTTATACTCATTTATCTGATCACCTCCCAAACAATCAGAGACTTCCTCCCACCCGCTGGTGGTCCGTTTCCGTCGCACAGCTTCCTCTTATTTACTGCTACTGTTTCTCTAAAATCATTTACACAACCAGACCGCCTTCATGAAGCGCGCCGAGCATGAACAAGCAAAAAACGGAGACACATCTGCCGCCCAATCCTCAAGATCATGTTCTGAAGAAATTGGACATATGGCAGAGACACCGCGACAAAATAAACATGTTTTAAAAACTATATATGGGCTGTGTGAAATCAGATTTCCCCAAACACTTGGTGCTCTGGGATTGGAGTTGATAGAAGCTCCTAATTTCATGATCCATGAAATGAGCAGATGGTTTGCCGGAGCAGACAGTGTGGATGTAAACACTGATGTACAGTAGGAGGAGGAGGGCCATACTGTAGGCGGTATATATTACCACACTATTGAGCCATTTTGGAAAAATGCTTTGAATATATATATTATAGAAACAGGTTCCTATAGGTTTCCCCTTTCCTGCAACAATGTCTACCGTACATTTGCACATTTCTCAATATGAATCATTTGCTAAAAATCATTCAATCATCAACGGACGGCAGCCTCATACAGTGGCAACTTGTACGGGTGGATTGGCCGTACAAACCCAAAGCGTGTTCTGGCCAGCGCAGCCTGAGGAGGGACACAATCCCTTGCTAAGGAAAGGCCTATCCCGGTGTGCAGTCTCACCCCTGCTGACAGACGGTGTCCCCGTATGGGGGCACCGTTTGATGAGGACAGATAGCAGCTGTTTTCCATATTGACCAAGCAACGCCTCACAGGCTCCTTCTAGGAGTCGTTTCTTCTGCCGTTTATAAATTGCCATTGCAAAGAAAACACATTTTTCTCCTGAGATTGGTATCAGAGGCAGGTCTGATTGAAGGGCCCGATAAATCTTCCTTTTGCGCTGTCACATCCCAATGTAAAGCGAGGTGTATAAATCCTCCTCGGTTTCCTAAGCATCGATTTGTCGCACCAGTGCCCAGATACAAGCGGATCTGTGAGTGAGGCACGCTGTCCTCACCCCACCGCAACCTCACCTCCCGCCCCCCCCCACGCACATCACTACCTACGCGGCGCGTCAAGACTCACCTTGGACGTCTTCCGCCACGACGGGATGCGCCGCGTCGCCATGGAGACCAGGACGCAGAAGGTGGCGGAGGCAAAGGCCACGGCGGCGAACACCAGGCCCCAGGAGAGGCTGCACAGGTAGCAGGCGCTGCCGGCCGACGTGCACACCAGCACGTGCACCGAGGCCAGCAGCAGGCACAGCAGGTAGAAGGGCAGCGAGAGCAGCGCCTGCAGCACGGGGACGTCCACCAGGGCGGCGCCGCCCAGGGCCTCGGGCATGGCGAGCAGCAGCACCAGCAGCAGCTGGGCGTGGGGGGGGGGGGGGGGGAGGAGGAGGAGCTGTGGTCAGGAGGAGGAGGACGGCCGCGCAAACGCCTTCTGTAGTCTGAGCGACTCTAGAGCGCCCGTTCCTTTGTCTTTAGTGTACACTGCCGTTCAAAAGCTCGGGGTCACTTAGTTATGTCCTTGATTTTTTTTAAAGAAAAGCACTTTTCTTTTCAATGAAGATAACATTAAATGAATCAGAAATACAGCCTAGACATTGTTAATGTGGTAAAGGACTATTCTAGCTGGAAGCGGATGATTTAATGGAATATCTACATAGGTGTACAGAGGCCCGTTTCTAGCCACCATCACTCCTGCGCTCTAATGGTACATTGTTTGACTAATCGTGTTAAAAGGCAAATTGATGATTAGGAAACCCTTTTATGTAAGCACTGCTGAAAACTGTTGAATAAATAACAAAAAAAGTGCGAGCTTTCATGGAAAACATGAAATTGTCTGGGTGACCCAAACTTTTGAATGGTGGTGTATACTGTATCAGGACTGTACGGGAGTTTCCCCCTCCGTATAATTCATGCATTGTGTTCCGTATTTAATTTGCTCTCGTTATTCTCTCTATAACTCAATAAGCGAGTGGGGGGTAATAGGAGTGGGGGCTGAGACGGAGGGTGGGGGGGGGGGGGGGTTGCTGTTCCGGCTATTTAACTGAAATAATTGTGTTCCTGCCACAGAGTTGAGAGACAGTGTGCACATGGATCTCTGCAGTCGTTCTACAGCATAGGTCTAGGCTGTTGGGAGTCCATTAAATCAGATTTGTTCTCTCGAGTGTGAAGTGCAATTAGCTCAGAATGATTTCAAATTATTGTGTGATTCATTCACTTTTTGCCGCAACCTTCTATAGCTTCAGTAGTATAAAAAGGCAATGTTGAAATACAATGACTGTTTTAACTGCAAGGGAAGTTCATTTTAATGAGGTGTTATGGTGGTAAAACTTTTTTCTCATCACGCCGACAAATCAGACAGAAATTCAAGAAAACCCTGAAGATAAGGGAAGCCCTCAAACACCCTTAACTGTAACTGTACTTTACAGCACCATTAGCACTTTAGCAGTTTCTATTATCACAATTAATGGACCACAGCCCATTGGTCTATCGCGTGATGCCTCTATTCTCCTACAATTCATACTTTTGAAGACCATTCCTATTCTCAAATTAACTAAAGGGGGTCTTGGAGGGGAGGATGATGGATAGGAGGCGTGCAAAGTTTACAATTGGATCTCCTCAGAATTTGCTGGGGCCTACGACCCAGTAATTGGCATGAATACTTCTTAAAAAATGAAGAGGCCGAAGTGCCTTGAGAACATGCCAGCAAGTCTCTTGATAGAAAGTGCCTCTTCCCCTTCATTTCGAACACACACCGCGAGTGAAGGCTGCACGATAGTATTCACTTATGCATGTGGGGATACCGATACGATTATCCAATTAACCATTAACGACCTAGAAATCAAGATCTCTCAGAACCTCTTAGAACGCCGTCATTATCCAATCAGCTCTCCCTCAAGTGGCAGATATCGGATCCGTCTCAGAGCTCAGACTGGGAAACGGTACTTGCGACGTGCTGTGAACGCCGTTTCCCACTCAGAGGGTTGTATCTAGGGTTACTCCGAGACGGTCTGAACAGCCTGTAAACACTAGCTGGGCGGGGGAACATTTAACACCAAGATGCCTGCGCTGTGAAGAAGCCCCCATTGAGCGAGTGTCATTGAGAGCGAGTGTCATTGAGCGAGTGTCATTGAGCGAGCGAAGCCCTCACCTGGAAGACGAGGACCATGCCCGCCACCATGGAGTACATGTCGTACTTGCCCAGCTGCCGGCTGAGGGCCGAGCTCATGGAGGCCAGCGCCTCCAGGTACTGCCGGAGCACCTTCTTCCCCATGTTGCCCAGCACCTCCGAGGTGTTGCCCTCCAGGTACAGCTTCATCCAGCCGCCGTGGGCCCTCTCCGCCACGCGGAACTGCTCCACGCCCACCTCTGAAAGACAACCACAACCAACCCCGCGTGAGACACGGCCACCTCTGAAAGACAACCACAACCAACCCCGCGTGAGACACACCCACCTCTGAAAGACAACCAACCCCGCGTCAGACACGCCCACCTCTGACAGACAACCAACCCCGCGTCAGACACGCCCACCTCTGACAGACAACCAACCCCGCGTCAGACACGCCCACCTCTGAAAGACAACCACAACCAACCCCGCGTCAGACACACCCACCTCTGAAAGACAACCAACCCCGCGTCAGACACGCCCACCTCTGACAGTCAACCAACCCCGCGTCAGACACGCCCACCTCTGAAAGACAACCACAACCAACCCCGCGTCAGACACGCCCACCTCTGACAGACAACCAACCCCGCGTCAGACACGCCCACCTCTGACAGACAACCAACCCCGCGTGAGACACGCCCACCTCTGAAAGAACAACCAACCCCGCGTCAGACACGCCCACCTCTGAAAGACAACCAACCCCGCGTCAGACACGCCCACCTCTGAAAGACAACCACAACCAACCCCACGTGAGACACGCCCACCTCTGAAAGAACAACCAACCCCGCGTCAGACACGCCCACCTCTGAAAGAACAACCAACCCCGCGTCAGACACGCCCACCTCTGAAAGAACAACCAATCCCGCGTGAGACAGGGGGCCGGGGCGAGGAAGGGATTGGGTCATTTACATTAATAATAATAAATGATAAATGGGATTTATATAGCGCTTTTCTAGGACTCTCGCTCAGGGCATTTAGCAAACGCTTTTATCCAAAGCGAAGTACATTTGTCGGACGAAGGAGAAACAACAGTAGGTACAACACACAATAAGTTTGTACATTAAGTGCCAGGAAAGTACAACATACAATCAGTAGGAGGGGTGGGAGGGGGTGGCTATGCAGAGTCTCGAGAACGATCTGCCTTATGGGGAGCAATCCAACGCATTGGCTCACTGGGTTCAAAACCGAACACACAGCGGCAGTCCATCATGATGCCATCCTCGTCATCATCATCATCATCATCATCATCATGCCCCCCCTGTCCGCCCCCTTCCCTCTCCTCCTCCCTCTCCCTCTCCTACTCCGCCCCCCCTCTCCTCTGCCCCCACCCTCTCCTCCCCCTCTCTACTCCTCCGCCCCCTCCCACACTTTTTTAAAATTTATTCAACAGCGAGTGAAGTTGATACAAATTCAAAAATAAACCCAAGGCCTGACCTTGTTATTTTTAAATAAATCAAGATATCAAAATCTGACATTTTGTGAAGGAAGTCAGTCAAGGGGAAAGTCTCCTGTTTATCTTTGGAAGTGGAGTTTGTGGAGTTTGGTTGACACTGAATCATTCATTATCATTTAGAATGTAAAATCAAGCGTACAGTATATTATTCACCCAAATTCTCAGGAACACACACTCAAAATCACACACGCACAAGCGTGTGCGCACAATAGCTATTAATAACTGAAATAGCCGCAAGCTTTACTACAGTTCCTGAGCTGCTTTCCCAATGGTGGAGCAGTACCCATGCTATAGCTTTGATTTGATTTGTGCGCACACACACACACACACACACACACACACACACACACACACACACACACACACACACACACACACACACACACACACACACACACACACACACACACACACACACACCTCCTGCTCCTTAAACCCACATCACAGGCAGAAACACCTCGTCGTCGCCGCCGCCGCCGCCTACCCCTCCACGCGCGGTGACAAATAGTGACTGGGAGTTTATTGGAGGGGGGAGGAAGTGGAGCTATGAGCACCCTGAAGCAGGAGGCATGAATCACGCCGTAACATTTGCTCAGAGCCTGTTGCCACTGTAGGAAGGCACGGACCAATCTGAGTCTGATCTCTCTGTATCTGTTCTCTGTGCGAAGGCACGGACCGATCTGAGTCTGTTCTCTGTACGAAGGCACGGACCAATCTGAGTCTGTTCTCTGTACGAAGGCACGGACCAATCTGAGTCTGTTCTCTGTACGAAGGCACGGACCAATCTGAGTCTGTTCTCTGTACGAAGGCACGGACCAATCTGAGTCTGATCTCTCTGTATCTGTTCTCTGTACGAAGGCACGGACCAATCTGAGTCTGTTCTCTGTACGAAGGAACGGACCAATCTGAGTCTGTTCTCTGTGTGAAGATATAGACTGATCTGAGTCTGTTGTCTGTATGAAGATATAGACTGATCTGAGTCTGTTCTCTGTATGAAGATATAGACTGATCTGAGTCTGTTGTCTGTATGAAGATATAGACTGATCTGAGTCTGTTCTCTGTATGAAGATATAGACTGATCTGAGTCTGTTCTCTGTATGAAGATATAGACTGATCTGAGTCTGTTCTCTGTATGAAGGCACAGACTAAACTGAGTCTGTTCTCTGTATGAAGGCAGACTGATCTGACTGAGTCTGTTATAACTTCTCTGTGTGAAGATACCCGACTAATCTGAGTCTGTTGTATGTATGAAGGCACAGACTGTCCTCCGAGTCTGTCCTCTGTATGAAGGCACAGACTAATCTGAGTCTGTTGTCTGTAGGAAGGCAGAGACTGATCGGAGTCTGTCCTCTGTATGAAGGAGACAGACTGATCTCTGAGTCTGTTGTCTGTAGGAAGGCAGAGACGGGTCTGAGTCTGTTGTCTATATGAAGGCACAGACTGATCTCTGAGCATGGTGCCAACTGTGGGAAGGCACAGACTAAAAGCGGTTGCATAAATCTTAGCTTAGAGTAGCAGCCCGGGATGGAAGAAAATAAACAGGTCTTTCATATATCAGCGAACTATCTGGGGAGTGAGAGAGAGAGTGACAGAGAGCTGGGGAGAGAGCTAGGGAGTGCGCAAGAGAGGGGAAAGATAACTTGTCACTCATCCTTGGCTTCAAGTCTAGGTTTTTTTTTTCACATAGAAAAAACATTGCAGCAGGTTTGTGGAGTGAGAGTTGGAACTAGGCTTCTCTTCCAGACCTACTTCAGCTGAGGTGAATGACTGACTTCTGAGTTTGAGGTTAAAGGAGAACTCTGGCGAGTTTTAACCCCATTATCGTTTTCCTGAGGGTCACCCCATGTTGAGGATGCGCAGGGATGCACAGCCACTGTGGCTAGAGGCTGGGAGCGCATCCGTTCTGCTATCGGCTAGTAAGGGCTTTCTGGATATGTCAACGAGGTAATCTGAGGTGAGTGACTCCATACAAAACAAAGTTTATACTGTTTCGCCACACTATTTGAGTTAAACGAGCACGGTGGTGTCTCGTAAGGAACCAACTCGTGTTACGTAGGTCTTGGAATGGTTTTATGAATGTGTTCAGAGGCCCCAAAAGCGGATAAAGAGCTTGCCCCCATAGGTTAGCTTTATAGCTATTCCGTAGCGCCGGCGGCCAGTGCAGATCTCTGGCTAGGTCTAATCAATTTTCGTCTGGTTATTTACTTCCCTCAACACGGGGTGACCCTTAGGAAAACTTTAAAAATCGCCAGAGTTCTCCTTTAACACCACAGGTGTCCTGGACGAGTGCTCTGTCTCCGTCCAAACCAAAGCACCATGATCTCACCAGCCCCCACCCCCCCTCCCCTCGTCACCAGGCCGTCATTACCTCAGTGGACAGATAATCAACAAAGCAAATGTAGGTCTGCCGGAGGAAGACAAGAAAAGAAAATGAATTACTCCCATCGCTATGGAAACTACAGACCAAAATAGGGCAAGAACACGCAGAATGCACTTTAAAAGAAAGTGTTTTTCCTTCTTATCCGTTTTTTTTTGTTGTTGCTGTATTACATAATGTTCACACAAATGATTTTGTAATTTGCATTGTTATCTTCTTCAATAAAAAACGCAATTACATTTATCGATTTATTAGGCAGATTACTGAGGAGCTCAGCTCTGTGTGTGTGTGTGTGTGTGTGTGTGTGTGTGTGTGTGTGTGTGTGTGTGTGTGTGTGTGTGTGTGTGTGTGTGTGTTCTTCCCTTTTATGCAAAACGATCGCATTGGATTAAATAAACAGCCCAAGCAACCTTTGTGGAAAGCCAAGTATGATCCAAGGTTACAGTATTACCTATCATCACAGACGGTATGATGTCACCAAACAGAGACAAAGGAACAGGAAACACATCCCTGACTGGGACTTTGCCTCCAAAAGCTTTTTCAAACGGGAAGGGGAATGTAGTCTTCACCCGCCAACAGAGTGGTGTCTCATATCGGGGTGGTTTGATAAGCAGCAGCAGAGGAAAAGCTTTCAACAGAAAGTGGTCCTTCTATCACGCCACTGCTCAGCCTGATTCAATAGGAAAAACAGAGACTGTGTGGAAAACAACAAATGATGTCACCGTCATAGTGGCAGCATGACACGGACAAAGCGTTCTGGGCGGATGTCTCCATTAGGAGGCTGACCACTAGCATGCACCTCTTAATCACCGGGTCATTTCCTTCGTTTTCACAGTTTTGCTTGAACTCTACCTGAACAGAGTGCATGAAAACCTGTGATCTGAGTTGATCTGTGTTGACTGTTTGATCTGTATTGATTTGTATTGATCTGTACTGATCTGTATTGACTGTATTGACCTGTAGTGACCTGTAGTGATCTGTTTGATCTGTATTGATTGTACTGATCTGTATTGACTGTATTGACCGTGGTGATCTGTAGTGACCTGTAGTGATCTGTAGTGATCTGTAGTGATCTGTATTGACTGTATTGACCTGTATTGACCTGTAGTGATCTGTTTGATCTGTATTGATCATATTGATTGTACTGATCTGTAATGATCTGTATTGACTGTATTGACCGTGGTGATCTGTACTGATCTGTACTGATCTGTATTGACTGTATTGATCTGTAATGATCTGTATTGATCTGTAATGGTCTGTATTGATCTGTAATGGTCTGTATTGACTGTACTGTCGGAGCCCCTCAGGCTCAGCAGACCCCCCCCACAGTGAGGACAGGGCCCCCCTCACCCCGCTGGTGCTCCGCCACGCTGGCCCGCAGCAGGCAGCTGAGCTGGTGGCCGTTGAGGTGCAGGAAGCGCAGGCGGTCGCGGAGCGGCGCCTCCTCCACCACGGCCGGGATCAGGCGGCCAACGCTGTTCAGCGAGATGGGCAGGCCCAGGCCCAGGGCCAGGGTGGGGGGCAGGTCCACCTGCTCCACCACGCCCGGCGTCTCCATCCCCACTGGAACACACGAACACACACACACACACACACACACACACACTTAAAGATCGGCCCCGCTTAAAAATGCTCAGACACAGAAACACAACGATAAAGAACTAGCCCACTGCAAACACACAAACACAAAGCGATGAAGATGCTACGGTTGTTTTGGTACAGGAAAAGTTTGGGTTCAGTTCAACTCAACTCCACTCCAACTAACTGTGGTATAACTAATAATATTTCTACTGCTAATTCAGCTCATTTAAAATAACGAATAGTGCACATTTGACGAGGTTAATTCAATCAAAGTCACAAGGATGAAACGACTCGATAATGACATCCTGTAATAACACTTAACCATAAAATACTATATTCGTTTTATCAACTTTTTTATTAGTTGATAAAGTTTAGGATAGTTTCAACATCCATGACATGAATTACAGGCCTTACACTTTTGAATCAAGCAAGCATGTGGAGCTTGGTCAATATGTTTTTATTGATCTGCACTTTTGGCTTGCGTCAAGCTTCAATAGAAATTTAATTGGCAAATCCGTTTATTGTTTCAGAGTTTGCTCTTAGTTTGATTGAAAAAAATTAAAGTGAGGCCAAATGCTTCAAATAAAGTGGAATTGCATCAGAACACGCCTGAGGCCGCTCTGCCACAGCACCCCAGTATTTGTTGCATTCAAGCTAATAAATCATTGTGCTAGGCTAGCCTTTAAGGCTAACTGACTGGATCAAGCTTTTAAAAGGAGGAAATGAAGGCACTTAATGCCCTGCTGTAAGCCTCCAGAACCATTACCGTGGCTAGTACCAGAACAATAACAGAACTATGTTTAAAGCCTGTTGGAGGGAGTGAACCCGATGGTTTCATGGATTCCTGTTCGTATTTCCCATAGAAGTTGCGCGTTTGGCTGCAGGGACGCCTGCTCTGCTCAGTCGGCGCTGAAGCAAGAGGCCTATGGGGCCCGGGCTCTGGCAGCAAGCCAGGCGGCAAAACAAGCTCCTCTTGCTGTAGTTTCCTGACAAAGACTCAATCGAAGTCCAGATTTTAATCAATAGCGCTCTGCTGGCCACAGCAATAAAATGTTACATCTAAGGCATGGAAATAGGTCTAAGAATCAATGGAAGTATCCCTTTAGGAAAACCTGACGAACCTCTCCCCTTCCCGGACTCCGATAAAGAAAGTATACTACTTGTGATCTTCGTTCCATAATGCCTGTTTTCTGTGGTCCAAGAGCAGCTCAGCTCATTACTCTAACAGTGGAGAAGGACGTCACAGGCTCTTAACTTCTGATCACAGGAAAAAAAGTCAGAGTTCTGCTTTCTGCTGAAACTGTGAACTATCGAGGGGGCATGAAAGTGTCTGTAAACGCTGCTCCTCAAAGTGGTTCTGGGTGTATTTCGGTTCCTGGTCCCTTCTCCTGACCCCGCTTGTGTAAGGCAACGTTTTGTATTAACCTTACAATGTTTGTCTCAGGTTTTTTCGAGGGAAACCATTCAAGCGGTGACCTGCTTCCACGCGTCGCTATCTATTTCCATCATAATATTTCAAACCCAATTTATGAAATACAAACATCACTCGGGAGACGAGGTATTTGATTGTTTCGCTACATATTATTTTTTTTCCTCGTAAAAAGGCAAGGTTGTCGCTCGTTCATTCGCCTGCCGCCAAGGTCGCATCGTAGAGGCAAGATAAAGAGTTCCTCTGTAGAGAACAGGGCCCAGGCAATGCACCAGCGTTTTTTCTAGACTCAGGAATAAAACTGTATGCAGGCCCTGTGTGTGTGCCTTTGTGGAGGAGACCTTCTGCCACTAAAAGCAACGTGTGTGCACTTCTATACACGCACGACTTCCCTACTGCTAAACCATCTAAACCATGAAATAAAAGGACACCCCCGGCTGATGAGACGTGTCTTGTTCTTTCATCTTCTGCCTTATGTTGCCAGCCAAAACTACCGTACACCCCATGACAGGACAATCCTTTGATACAGTAATTCCAATGTTTGCCGTGTTCAATTACTAGGAGTTACGTGTGCATTTGGGCTACTAAGTTTCTTTCATTCACAACTCGGGAGCCGAAATTAATTATGTTCAAGGTGGGACCTGTAGTTTTGTCGGGAGCGACAGCCTCTCTGGCAGTCGCGTCAGTCTCAGTCTTTAAAGTCATTCGGGGGAGCGGCGGGTGTTTCGCTCCACCCCGGCTTTCTGTTGCGGCGTGATTCATGAGTCTACGCGAGCGCGACGGAAATACACTGTTTCTCCGCCGTGGAATGATAGCCGAGAAAGAAGTAATTATCACATTTACACGTGGTCCTAACCGCATTCATCACACTGACGACGATATGTTAATGCACTCTCACACATCTCGCCCGCCACCCCTCCAGTGGAGACGAGTGCGCGTCTGCATGCGATGACGTTGACCTATATAGCCCAAAAGTAGCGACGAGCGCAAGGTGCAGTTTCTCCTCACTCGGTGGATGCAGGGGTTTTTTTCCTCTCCATTTAAGGCACCTGATGGGTAAACCTATACCTGATGGGTTGCATACGCGTAAAATACCGTGAAATAGTGTACCAAATGTGTGACTTTAAGTGTCTGACTGTACTTATCTGTACCATGCTTACTGTAGTGCTAACACACACACACACACACTCACACCCCACTACGGTTAATGAGGTGTCTGTGTGTGTGTGTGTGTGTAAAAACACAAAAAACTATCTCCGAAAAAATATTTACAGGACTATTTTCTAAATAACTCGTCAAATAATAATTCGTCAAACAGACACACACGCGCACCCCTACGGTTAATGAGGGGGGTGTGTGTGTGTGTGCGTGCGTGCGTGCGCGTGCCTCTGTGCCTGTGTGTAAACTGTGTGTGCGTGCCTGCGTGTGTGCGTGTGGTGTCAGCCACACGAGGACCAGCGCAGGGGGCCGAGGTCAGACATTAGGCGAGTCTCCGGCGGTCCAACGTGACCGGGTCCCTCGTTAAGTCCGCGACGATAAACCCTCTGAAAACACCTTGCTCCCCACATCACTGAGAGTTTGGTACACACACTCATCTGTGTCTGTGTGTCTGTGTGTCTGTGTGTGGGTGGAGCGGGAGTAAACACAGGGGATCGCAATTATCCTGTTTCTGGACAAATCGTCGACCTTTCTGCCAAGGAGTTATGTCTTCGTCCCCTGTGTATGTGTTTATCCGTCTGTGTGTCTTGTGTGTGCGTCGGTGTGTGTGTCTTGTGTGTTCGTCCGTCTGTGTGTCTGTGTGTTGGATCTCTCAAAACGTTTTTGCACCTATGTTATGACCCAGGGTCATCATTTAGCATTTTTCAGTGTTGATGTGTGGATTTTTCTGTGCTGTTGTTCTTCCCTGCCTGATGAGGGTGGTGGTGCTACCACCCTTAGGCTCTCTCTCTCTCCAGGTGCTGTTCCTCCCTGCCTGAGGGTGGTGCTACCACCATCGGTGTTTCCCCAGGTGCTGGCTGCCGATTGGTGAATGGACTGGTGGAGCTGCTATAAATGGCCGCCGCTTGAGACATTCACTCTCTTCTCTTGACCCTACTCCCAACTGCACCAGGCTTTGTTGTATTTCATTGTATGGTATTGTATTGTGTTGAACTTTAGCAGTCCAGTTAGTTGTAGGGGTGAGTAGCTCTCTTGGTTTGTCTCCTTTTCACCTGTTTATTTTATAGGGAGTCAGGTTAGAAACCTGTAATCTTTGTTTTCTTTGGTTAGGTAAGCTAGTTTGGGTCAGATTGTTCTGTTTGTTGTTTTGGGCCATGCTCACCCTGAAGCTCAATGCTACCATTTATCTTTAAAGATTGAATAAATTAACTTATGTTGGACTGCAGCTCTGTGTGCCTGGTCATCTTTGGGAGTGGGGGAAAGAGGGGAGCATCTTTTGTTATGTTCGGTTCCCCTAGGCCGGTCGTAACACCTATTTCGGTGGGTAGGTTGGTGATGGGCCAAGTAGCAAGAGGTTAACTTTTCATGCCAATCAGTCAAAAGAGGGTGCGGCAGTGGTCGGTATACATCCGAAAAAAATGTGCATGATTTCCCAAATATACCCCCACAAAATGTACCTGAACCATATGCCAACATATTTCATGACGATGGTTGCTGACCTTCCCCAGCCCCGCCCACGTCCGGTTTCTTCATGTGTTGGCTGCGGTCCATGCGCCACTGAGCACATTTTCTCGTGTTTTCTTTTTGTAGCTGACATCATTTGCTGACAGAAAGATGCGGAGAAGGGAAGTCTGAGGCCCCCCTGCTAGAGCTGCTGCCCCCCCCTAACCCCGGATAAGCGCTTTTGAACATGACGATGAGGCTCATGTGCTGTCCCCGTGGCGCTGATAACAGCGCCGTCTCCAGATCCTTGCCACTCAAAGAAACGACAGTCGGTTTGTCCACAGCACAGGCTGAGGTGAAGGTTAGGAAGCTTGCGAGGAGCCGAGCACACACAGAGAGAGAGAGAGAGAGCGAGAGAGCGAGAGCGAGAGAGAGAGAGAGACGCACGCACGCTCACGGGAGCAACAGGAGTACCGGAGACGGCTTACCTTTCCTCCTGAAGGCGGGGCTGACCAGCACCAGCGGGGTGTTGACCTCGGGATCCGACGAGCCGCCGTGGCTGCCCGTCTCCGACATGCCGTGGTCGCCGCACAGCACCAGCAGGTAGGGCAGGGCGCCCTCCGCCTCCTGGATGGGGGGGACGGGGACGGGGAAGGGTTAATGGAGCTCCAGCCGCACCGCTCACACATGATTAATGCAGCGCTCGCCCCGGCATGCACCGCACTGGCTAACAACCAACTGGCGCATCGGCTCACCTTCCGCCAGCACCAACCCCCCCCCCACCCCCACCACGGACCGGAAAGACCCTGAAACACTCCACACATCCAGCATCCTCAATTAGGCTGTGTGGGAGAGGTGCTGCTTTTTATAACCAAAAACTAAATTAAGATCGACAAGACGGTACCACCTGTTGGAGATGCAACTGTGATTGGGCTGAAAGAAATACCAGGTGTTACAAAATCACCTCTTCAGGAAAGATCTCGAGTGGAGTCAAGACAACGCTCGAGATGTCATCCAATCAGAAGCCAGCATTGCAATTACCCGTTTGCTGTTTGTTTTTTTTTGCTATCTCGACGTCAGTGTTTTTTCGACGGCGGGGGTTTGATTTAAGGGACGGCTCTGCGGAGCGGGAGGCAGAGTTAAACTCTCGCCGGCTCACTGCCTTGCCGCCCCCGGGGCTGAGCCGAGTGGGTGACGTGACAAACAGAGGAGCACGCGTTCATCGCGGGGAGGATGTGTGACGGGCTTTGATCTCGCCCGAGTTCCTCGCTCCCTCATTCCCTTTCAACTTCCTGATGAGAACGCACTTGGCGGAGGTGGGGAGAGGGTGACAGGGACGTCCTGGAGGCTATGGGAGCTGTGCAGGTGGTGGAAGGAGGTGGCGGATGAGGTGGGGGAGGAATTGGGGGGGGGGGGGGGGGGGGGGGGGGGTTGGTGCTGGTGGAGGGTAGTGGTGGAGGTGGTAGTGGTGTAGGGTGGTGGCGGTGGTTTTGGGGGTGGTGGTGTTAGAGGTGATGTTGATGGCGGTGGGGGGGTGTGGTGATGGTGGTAGTGATGGTGGGTGGAGGGGGGGTTGGTGTAGGGCAGTGGTAGTGGTGGGGGTGGTGATGGTGGAGGGTGGTGGTGGTGGTGATGGTGGAGGGGGGTGGTGGTGGTGGAGGGGGGTTGGTGTAGGGGTTGGTGGTGGTGGTGGTGGTGGTGGAGGGTGGTGGTGGTGGTGGAGGAGGAGGAGGAGGAGGTGGGGTGGTGGTGGTGGTGTTGTTGGTGGGTCAACTCCACCAGAACGGATCAGAGATGCTGTAGCCTCCCTGTGATACATGCACACATACATGTGGAGGGCAGCGAGGATTGATTTTGAAGACATTCACGAACCAAAGTCGAGAGACGATGAGAGAGAGATAGGAGGACGCCGCGCGGAGGAGCTCTGTCCTAGATCCAGTCGCTGACCTCTGGGACGGCACGGGGGGGCCCTTGCTGCGGGCGTCCTCAGACGCCAACGCCGCAACAACATCCGGCCTCCTATCTATGAATAGTGCAGAAGTTGACTCCTGCTCTCCGAGATAAAAGCCACGAGGAGCCGGCTCAGGGGAGATGCTTTCCTTTGCTTCACAGGGAAGCTTTTTTTAAACCGATCCCATCCACACAATACATAACAACGGGTGATTCAGATCGGAATGTATTACCCTAGCGCTGCAGGCCTGCGCATCCCCCCCCCTACGGACAGCCTTGTCTCTAATCCATCCATGTTTCCGTGCACTAATGCTGCACAGCTCAGTTCCCCCCGGAATAGTGTTGTTCCACAATGACAGAAACAAAAAAAAAAAAAAGGCATGTGCAGAAACAAGTGTTTCTTTTTGCAGACCCAGCTCATCGTGACCGACGGTACAGGTGTTGTGCAGATGGGCCCCGGCTCCCCGGCCGCATCCGGACTTTAATACAGCTGACGCACTGTGTTGCACCAGACGAGACGTTCGGAGCCTACTGAGTGAAGCATCCTCTTCCACCTTTTGAGGATTTTTAATGGGGCAGAGTGCGATAGCCTGCACTGCAGGTACAAGCCATACACGTCCACACACACAGACACACCGACACACACACACACACACACCCACCCCTCTAAAAGCCAGCCTCTGAATGTCTACACCTCGCCGCCGTGCGTGGACGGATCCGGCAGCTCTTTTGTAACTCGGGGATGAGGCTGAGAAACCAGACGCCTCGTTTAGACGGACACTACAAAAGGGAGCGGGCTGCGAGCCGAGGCCTGGCCAGGGGGGGAAGAGACGCCAGCGCCGACCTGAGAGCTCATCCCTCATCAGGGTTAAAAAAAAAAAAAATTAAAATTAAAAGCCCGAGCAACACGCCAGTTTTACCTCCGCGCCTCTTCCCGGAGCGCTGTCTGAAGCCCCTGCCGGGGGGTTTATCCATATTTAGGTCAGCCTGGCGCCACACTAAAGTACCGCTCGCCGTCCGCACATGTTGCTGTAGACGGCAGGAGCTCCGTCAAACGGATCACCGGCGGAACAGCCGGCGCGGCGCCATGCATTTGGTCTGGACGCATAACCGAGCTATTCCCTTTGCCGTCGCCGAACAACACCCCCCCTCCCCCCACCGTCACCACCACCACCACCGGCTTACACAGACACGAAGCATCTGATGGGACTGCTCACTATCCCTGAGAACTTTTCGCAAATGTCGTTTTCCATCGCAGCTCAACTTTATTGTAATCGTTTTGTGTTTCGCAATGACAAAAACGGTTTGCATGGATGCCTTTCGCCGTGGCTCGCTGAAAGGAAACTTTTGCCTTGTTTCTCTCACCCTCCATCTCCCCGCTCTGGTTCACAGGCCCCAGCGGAGGTGAGGACTGAGACGGTGAGATGTGTGGACTCACGTTTGCATGACCAGATGCGGGCTGAAAGACAGCTAGACGGCATCTGCTCTCACCACATGTTGTAGCCGATTGCACATAAAAAAAACATCTTCCCCGCACACCAAGACACCTATGCACACGCTTACACGTGTTCTCTCACACACACCCACCCCCATACACACACACACACACACACACACACACACACACACACACACACACACACACACACACACACACACACACACACACACACACACACACACACACACACACACACCAGTAGTACCGAGTAAAAAATGATTAGTTTCAAAGGGACAGAACGGAATAAATAACACAGGCGGTGTTGTTTGGACTTGAATACATAAACCAGAGAAGCAACCACAGGTCCTCCGATATTTCCCAACCTCCCACCACGACCCTTGCTAAGACCTCTTGTTATTCATTCAGGTGTGTTTCTGTGGAGGGGGAGTGGGGGGGGGGGGGGGGGGATTCACCTTAGAGACGAGCGCGCCGTGGATCTTCTTCAACACGTCGTCCATCTCCAGCAGCTTGGGCCGGACCAGGGCGCTGCGGGGCCCACTCACGTGCCCGATGTGGTCCAGGCCCAGGTAGTGCAGGATCAGGACGTCCCAGTCGTCCCGCTTCAGGGTGCTGTCCAGGTGGCGCGTCACGTTGTTGTCCACCTGGACGGACGGACGCCCGGGGAGGTGGAGGGGGGGGGGGGGGGGGGGAGAGGTTAGAAGTAGTTGACACTAATGCGGAGGTGTTGGGTGACTCAGGCTCGTGCACGTCAGCCCAGAGCCAGACAGCCTGAGTCACCCAGGTGGATGATGTCGTCGGTTCAAATGCAGGGGAGGAAGGCTCTGACCGATCACCTGAGGAACACGCACCACGACAACACGCACCACGACGAGGACGTCTGCGATGGGGACATCATTGCAAAGTCTTCAGTCTGCAGAAATGTGTCGTGCGCTTCTTTTGTATATCGTGTGATTCACTTGGCACATGAAAACATGACGCAACAGTCAGTGGACGGTGACACCCAGTCCTCTCTCTCTCTCGAGTGGCGGAATTCAGTCGGACAGAAGCGAGAGCAATCAGGTTTTGAAAGCAATACGATATCAAAGACCTCCGTTCCTGTGACACATTCACTCACTACGACGGGCCGAGCCGTGCCGACCGAACGAGCCAGGCTGACCCTACATTTTACACTTTACATTCAGGGGATTTTGCTGCCGCTTTTATCCAAAGCAGCCATTACAACCATTCATTCACACGCTCACACAGCGACGGTGGAGTCGACCATGCAGGGACGACAGCCGGCTCGTCAGGAGCAGTCGGGGCCGAGGTGTGTTGTTCGAGGGGCACCTCGACACTCGGCTAGGACGCGCCGGGGATCCGAAACCAGCAACCCTTCCGGTTACCAGCCGACACCGCCCTACCTCCTGAGCCACTGTCGACCCCCTTACCTCGGTGTAGTCGGACACGAAGAAGGAGGTGGTGCCGTCGCGCTCCATGAACAGCTTGGGGAAGAGGCGCAGCCAGGTGTCGTCCCCGTAGAAGATCATCCTCTTGCCCGCCGCCTTGGCCTGCCAGAGGAGGTTGTCCTCCAGCAGCGCCGGCGAGTTGAGGTTCATGACCACGTCGATGAAGCCCGGGATGCTGCCCGTGGTGAGAGCCTGGAGGAGGGGGAGGAGGAGGAGGAGGAGGAGGGGAGGAGGGACACCCCGATGTCAGTTGCTTCTCCGGACCACAGGGGCCTCCGATTTAACGTTTTTTTTTTTAAGCCTATTGAGCTGACTAAGCACTGTGTTGAAAAGTGCCTTTGGGTTAATGCAATCACTAAAAAGCATCCCGCGCGTACTAGCGAACCCAGCACACGTACCGAGCATGACAAGTAGCGACTGGCACCGGTTGCTGCAAACAAGATGTAAGTAATCACTAAAAGCATCTAGCATGTCCCAGCAAACCCAGCCATCGCGTCAAACATGACAAGGATTACTGGCACACGTTTGCTGCCAACAAGATGTACCCATTTCTTGGGCTTGCGTCACGACACACGCTAAATAAAACAAGGCGCTACACAACAACGACATCTCCTGCCACCACCCTCCCCCTCGCCACCATGCAAACGCCACCGGCTGGACTGACAGGGGAAACAATTGGCCAATTTGGGCGTCGTGGACGGCTTGTTGTGCTGCGCCCCCGCTCAGCCTCGTCCACACAACAAGGGGGTGGGGGGGGGGGGGGGAGAGGCAACAGGAGGTGTCCGGATCATCCCAGAGAACCACACGGAGAAGACGCCAGCCGGCTTCCTGCCCCCCCCTCAGGTGTTAAGGTGCTCTGCCTATCGGAACGAGGGCTGCTTTATGGCTGTGATTAGCATATGCTGGCAGATGCTTCGGTTGGCGTCGTTCAGATTGTTGCAGATTGTTCCTGTCTGCGTGGCTAACAAACTACGCCGTACTTAAAGATTCCTTCATTTTCCACGTTTACACCGGGAATTCCCAGGAGCAGCCAGCCTAAGCGATTAAATTAGCACTAATTTAATTGCCTTCCAGTTTTAGTGTTTGCTAACAAACACACACACATATTGACCGAGTTGTCCTTTAAAGTAGGCTGATCAGATTAACCCAGTGTGGCAACTTCTCTTAACCTTTACAAGACCTTATTCATGGAGTTACAATTTCATTAAATGCACTTCCCACAATGTTTGTTAAAATTAAGTTACTAAGTGATTTCTCCTGCAGACGGTTCAGATTAACAGAGATAGGTGCATGGTAGTGGACCGGTCTCCTGGTCTATTAGACCAGACCAGGAGAAGAAAACCAAAGCCTGTCCCAATCAGAAAACAACATTTGTTTACAGTGAAACAGTTGACCCATATTAATGACAAATTAGCATACTGAAATCTCACTGACTGTACACAGACAAACATGTCATTAAAATGAATTAATAAATAAATCAACGACGGGACGAAATGTTCAAAAGAGGAAAAACAAGTCGGCAGCTCTGATAGAAGCTGTGCTCCCCTCGGTCCACTAACCGCACCGGGACACGCATGTAAATCAGGCGACCATCAACATACTAGCCAAGCCACAGGGTTGGGATACGTATACATCAAGAGACTTTGGTTTTCTGAATTGTCTTGTAAATGCTCTTTCTCATTAGATTGCCTAGTCTTCCATTCCTTCTAAACATAGTTTGACAACTTTAGACTGGACTCCTTTGTAAGATAGCCCAGAATATACCACACATACACCTGGTAGTAATGTAACTGGTTGATCTGGAATAACAGTTTTGGATTATTATATGATTGTCATGGTCTTTATTATAAAAGACCAAACTAAAACAGGAAGCCTGTTTGGCTCTGGAGAGAAATCGAAGGGAACTGCGCATCATATTCATGCGGCAGTTGTGGCACTAATAAAGGGCTGCAAAACAACATTTCTCCAGAAAAATATGAACACAGGGTTTGTTTTTATTTTGGGATGCACACTGCCAAGTATATCCCCATAATATGGTAATTAAGTGTTTGTAACTATGCTTAAGGAGACATTGATGAAGCCAACTCTTTTCTTAGGAACTTTCCACTTAAGTCCGACTGCTTGGCAGATGTTGGGCAGCGAGGGACCTCCCTTTGTGGTCTTCCTCTATTTACTGGAGAAGACACACTTTTGAATTATGTCATCTAACGGCAGGCCGTAGGACAGTGGCATCTCAAAAATAGCACACACTTAATCCACAGTCTGTGATGAATGTACTAGGGCAGATGTATATATAGGCCGCAGTGGTTCCAGTGTACAGTACTGCAGCACACTGTGTGTGTGCACTGTAAACAAATTGAACCGGAGAGGCAGACATATTCTTAATGTAATGACTATGATGTCTAAACAGATTTGGATTAGTTAGCTGTGTCATACCAGTTAACTGGGTGCAATGCAGTGATAAAATGATAGCGCTCATGGTGACATGACTGTAATCTACATCGCCCCCTGCTGACGAACCATAAGAATGCAATTCTGCTTTTTATAACGCCTCTTCAGTGTTTAAGGACAGCAATAAAGGTTGATGAAAGCAATCTTTTAGGCTTAATCATATGTCTGTTATCGCTTATACAAACATTAAACATTAAGGTGACAACCATCCAATGTTTGAGAATTTGTTTCTGCAATTAACAAGGCAATTCTTGTCTTACTTTTACCTTCAGTGCATTTAACTTAAGCCTTTTTTAATTGTCACACGAGTAGAAGTGAATCATTTTACGGCTGATTCAGCATCTCCAGTGTGTCATCAGCTTTTTTTTTGCTTGTGGTGAACACATTAGCATGTACGATAAATAGCCCTGTGAGACATGATTTGAATAGACCTCGTTGACGGGGCGTCTAATGGGGCCATTAATACCTTTCTTTAAGGCATTAGGGATCCTGTTATCTGGGGGTGAGGGAGAGGCCGGGTCGCCAACTCCTCCTCTCCCACTAGGATTCATCCCATTACCACTGAAGCGTGTTGAGTAATGCTTTGAATATTGATCTGATCCAGGTAGGGCAGGGCTGGAGAACTGCTAGCCTAGTAGAATAGTGTATAATGATTATTTTTGGATTTTTTTTTGCAACTTTTTGTGACTTCAGACATCCATAAAGCAATACAATTGAAGAGGTTGACATTTGATCAAACTGACTCCGCTGTGTGTAGTGGCGACCCTGTACAAACGGTGTGGTCCCCGGTCGTTCATATAGTCATTGTTAAAATTACTGCAAATCTGCAAGGAATTCATGCAATGAAAATGTGTTTGTTCAACAGCAAGGTGTTTGTCTGCTTCTGCTCTGCCCTTTAATATCAACACCGCACGGTGTGATTCATCTTTGACTGCTTGCGCAAACCTGTCATATGCATGCCCCTCTCACTCTCATCCTCCTGCATGCTGCCATGGATACTGAGCCATACAGTAACACTGTCCAGTGTCAGGGTTCAGCTGGACTCCCGGAGTCTTTGTGGCCCTAAGCTGTCTCTATTTCAAACGAGGGCTCTTGTGTTTTCTGGAAGGTTGTGTCCATCCAGCGAACCTTTCTCCCCTGACAGCATGCCTCAACAACTCTGCTCTGGCAGAACTCTGGTTTACTCTCACTGGTTCTGTTTGTGTCAGTGAATCCACTTCTTCAAATGTCTTTGGGGAAAAAAAGAGATATTGCTCTTCAGTACTGAAAAGTTATTCTCACATTCCGTAGTCAAAAGTCTAGCAGGGGGGAAAATAAACTGCTGATATTCTTGCCTGAAAGGTATATTAGGTAGTGTCAGGGAGAGTACTCTGAGTTTCTTGAAAGTGCATATTCAGATGCAGTAGTCGCCACCTGAATTACTCAATGCCAATTTAAAGCATGGTTTAATGCAAGGGTTTGCCCTCAATTTGGAGATTCATATTAAAACAGCTTGTGGCGTCTTTGCCCTCATGAGATTTTCAGCAAATCTGCATATATCTTGAGGGTCATTGTGACCCCATATCTGTCTGCTCTGAATGTGGAAATTAATTTCCAATGTCTTGTCTACAAGCAGAACACGTAAGCTTACGAGATGGCTCTCACCACCCCACAGCCTCCTCTTACCTTGATGCGAGGCATGGTGACCGTGGGGGGTCTCGCCTTCGCCACAAAGCTGTGTGTGGACCCCCGTTCAACGAGGTGGCGTGTGTAGGGCATGTTCCCCCGTCCGTTGGGCCCAAATACAAAGTCCTCCCGGAGTGCGTCCACCAACATGATGACCACCCTCTTGAACAGCGGGGCCGGGAGTTGTGATGCGTTGTGCGGACCACCTGCAAACGGATGGATAGACTGCATTTAAACAGCGCTTTACTAACATGTGGCCACGCTGTTGTAAACTGCTTTACAATATCGCCTAACATTCACCCATTTATAGACACATTCGCACAACGACGGCAGAGTCAGCCATGCAAGGCGACAGCCAGCTCGTCGGGAGCAGTTAGGGTGAGGCGTCTTGCTCAGGGACACCGCAACATTCCGGGGAGGAGCCAGGGATCGAACCAGCAACCTTCAAGTTACCAGCCAACCCGCTCATGGCCGTTTTCATTTGTCGTGGATAGCAGGTGCAATATGTAATCAGCGATGAGGAGCAGTAATGCATTAGGTGTTCAGAGCAGAGATGAGGAGCAGTAATGCATAGCGTCTCAGACCAGAGATCAGGAGCAGGACATTAGGGTCTCAGACCAGAGATCAGGAGCAGGACATTAGGGTCTCAGACCAGAGATCAGGAGCAGGACATTAGGGTCTCAGACCAGAGATCAGGAGCAGGACATTAGGGTTTCAGACCAGAGATCAGGAGCAGGACATTAGGGTCTCAGACCAGAGATCAGGAGCAGGACATTAGGGTCTCAGACCAGAGATCAGGAGCAGGACATTAGGGTTTCAGACCAGAGATCAGGAGCAGGACATTAGGGTTTCAGACCAGAGATCAGGAGTAGGTAGACTGTAATGCATTGGGGCTTCAGACCAGCGATTAGGAGCAGTAATGCATTTAGGGTTTAGGACCAGAGATGAGGAGCAGGGCTGTGGGTCTCAGACCAGAGATGAGGAGCAGACTGTATGATGGTCTCACCCACCTGTCAGGGGCTCGGCGGGCAGGTCTGACAGCTTGTTCTTGGCTGAGACGGAGGATTTCACCGGCACCGGGAAGAAGCCCCGGAGGAAGAGTGCAATGCCCAGAACCTGGGCCATCATGATGAAGGAAGCGAACACAGACGTGCGGATCTTCATGTTGACGTTGGACTCGGAGTGAGGAAGTTTAAAGAAGAGATGTGGGCAGCTAGCAAGTGGCAATGAAATGTCTGGAGACTATATACAAATGTAATTTGTATAATTTTCCATATTTATATGAGCAAACGGCATATCGGAAGTCAAAACTAACGGCGTTCTACAATGTCAAATAATAGGTTTGCGGATTAAATAAAGAGCGAGCATTGAGATTAAAGCTTTATCCAAATGTTGTGAGCTGTTTCCGGGTACACTGCAACTACGGATGGCGTTTAGACTCAAACAGAACCAGTGCGCTCGTCCCGTCTCCAGAGAATGTGCTTCTGAATTGGCTGTACAAGTCACATACTGGAAGTTTGTAATATTGTGTGTCACACCTGAATTAATAATAATAATCATCGAAAAAATATATATATTCATATTATTGATGATCAAGGTTTTTTATAGCAATGTTTTTTCCATGATTATGATTCCAGCTATAGTTCATAATAATTAAAATCCCTCTATTGAGCTTTTCAGGTGACTTATATTGTCAGTTATTCCAGTATGTTTAACACTCTGTCCTACTAAACACGATGCAATATTTATCACAAATGATATAAATAACATGTCATTTAAATGTATTTGTCAATTCAGCCCAAAAAACGTATCAGTACATAAAAAGAATAGAGTAACTAGCATGGATGAAAATTAAACCATCTAAATCATGAATGAGAGTTGTATTCATTTACATTTAGGGAATTTAGCAGACATATTTATCCAACGCGACTTACAATTAGTACATTTGTCAGAAGAGGGTGAAATCTCTTCAACCATCTCCTCAACCTTCTCCTAAACGTCCAGGGAGAGTGGAAGGAGCACACAACACACACACTGTAGCAGCAGTAGAATCGTTTATTGGGGTCAGAGAAGCCCCTCGGAGCGCGGCGTGAAGCTACTTGTCGGTCCTCTTGAGGACGTTGATGAAGGCGTCTTTGGGCACGTCGATGTTCCCGATGCGCCGCATCTTCTTCTTGCCCTCCGCCTGCCTCTTGAGCAGCTTCAGCTTGCGTGTGATGTCCCCGCCGTACTGCGGACGTAAACGCATATCACGACCCACGTCTTTAAAACGGTCCGGAGCGCGGGGAAACGCCTCCGGGGGTTTAAAGGTTTCACAAAAGATCTGCTTATCGGTTTTACTTACGCATTTGGCGAGGACGTTCTTTCTAAACGGCTTTATCCTAAAAACAAGGCACAAAACCAAATGTATGGATTTAACACAATATCTTGATATGAGCATGATAATAAATGGTTAAAAAACGTATTTAGTTTTCCAAAATATGAGTCCTATTTACAGTCAGACCTGGCTATAATCTTATTTGTTTTTGTAAGATTTATTTTTTAAGGGTTTATCCTTTTTGTTGTAGTGAGTAGGACAGGAAGGTATGGGAGAGGGAGGGAAAGACATGCAGCAAAGGACCACGGGGCAGGAATCAAACCCGGGTTAGCTGCGGTAAGGACCGGGCCTCAATGGTACGTTCTCTACCCCGGTGAACGACCGGGGAGCCCCAGATCTGGCTTCACTCTAACAGAGTCAAACCAGAACGTATCCAGAACGGCATGTCCAGGACGCTCTACTACACGCCCCGACCCCAGATCCCGTCACTCACGTCTCTCTGGCGATGACCTTGCTCCCGATGGCGGCCTGGACTGCGATCTCAAACATCTGCCTTGGGATGGAGCCTTTGAGACGCTCACACATGGCCTTCCCCATGCTGTAGGCCCTCTGTCTGCGGATTCAGCACCAGATAAAACACCTCAGAGCGTAACACGGTACAGTACATGATAAATATAACAGAATGGAATGGATGGACTGGAACTGGAAGAGTTTAATGGAATTACGAAAAAACTGATGTGAATATGATGTATGATATAGAGAAAGAAACTCTATGATCAACTGACAATAGTCCTCTCATCCTTAAGCATCCTTTACACGCCTAGTTATGAGAAAATGAGTTATTATGCTGCCGTCGTTCAATTAGACTTAAAATCTGGCGGTCATGATGAGCCGTCGTCTTAATTGATTCCATCACGATACCACTCAAAGACATGAAGTGAGGGAAAGAATCATCTCCCAGCCCTTGAAGAGAATGTCTTCACTGTCTGAACCCCAGAGAACATGAAGTATCTTCAAGCAAAGGGCCCCTCTAAATGGATATACTCTGTTTAACAGGGCGTCCTGGCCTAGCTTGTGCCTGCTGGTCACGTATCATAACTTTTGACAGCTCTGGCATCCGCCTGTAAAGAGACAGACTGCGCTGTGATTGGCACGTCGCCTAGAAAAGAGCAGCGAACCGGGAGGTGTGATTGGCCACGCTCCAGGGAGCAGGCCGCTGCTGGACTAGCGTAGCGCCCTTCAATTAGCTTAGCGGCTAGGGTAATACATTAAATACAGATTGGCCCATCCCACTTCTTTTGCAAGCATCTTACGGAGAACGTCCTTGTGCCGGGAAGGTGAAAGAAGGAAAGCGCTCCGCCCATCTTGGTGTGCCAGTGCCAAGTAGGGCGGCGCCTACAGGGTGCACCATGTTCTACACAATCCCATTATATTAATGGGTTTGGCGTATGCTTATTCAAGTCAATTACATTTCGCACACGTGTTTTATATCATATTAACATGTTTTGTTTTCTCTTTATTTAAGTCAATTACATTTAGCCAATGTGTTAATATACATACACATATACTGACAATGACGGATTATATGGGAAATCAATGATTTTGAGAAACTGAAAGTATGAAAACTGATTCAGGAAAAAACCCATAGCTTTATCAAAAAAATATTTATAGGCCTATGTGATTTTTTGGGGGGGATTTTTATACAACATCCTATGAGACAATGGGTTTTTATACATCATCTAAACAGATAAAGTACCTGTGCACAATCATGGTGAGCTCCTCTACAGATTTCCCATTCAGCAGGATATCCATCTTGATCAAATCAGCAGCCTGGTAGCCTGCATTCTCATAATCAAAGCTGTGGAGGGGAACACAGAGACTCAGCCTCGTACATTAGACGATAACAAGCCCATAGCAAAGGTTTGGGTTTGGGTTATAATGTTGAGTTAATGACAGTCGATTTAGCCACACTTCGTCCTCAACTCTATCCACAGTAAACAATGCCGAGACCAGCTGTTCCCTATTTTATTCCCTTCACATATAATCCCAACTCGTATTATGTTACTCCACCAAATCGTCCCGTTACCTGGCATAACCGGACGACAAGGACTTGAGGAGATCGTAGAAATCCACCACGATTTCATTCAAAGGGAAGGTGTACTTCATCATAACTCGATGCTCATCGATGTACAGCATATTCTCCTGCGTTGCTCTGCGATTCTGCGACAGAGAGAGAGAGAGAGAGAGAGAGAGTGTGTTGATTGTTGTTCATTTAGTCATTATATTAACAATATCTTCAAAAAGTGTATGAGTATAAGTTTTTTTAATGGATGCATCTCCTTTTCTACACAATAGGCCTACGTATCTAAAAGGAAAGAAAATAATAAAAAATGGCAAAGGAAATTGAAAAAACAACACCACTGCAAGTTAAGGACTTTTTTTTGTTGTTGCATAAACTTGTTTCATAAACTTGGGCAATATGTCAAAGAATGTTTAATTGTTGAAGTCATTAGAACAACAACACAACCCATTGTTAATCATCCCAATATCTTTAGCTCTGACTCAGCTACTATTTTCTATTTCCATTTAGTTTGTTATTCTTGTTATGCTACCATTACTTCTCTCCATTATGGCCCCCGTTGCACTCCTACCCTTCCCTGGATGGAGGGGTCCCTCTTTCTATGTTCCTTCTCAAGGTTTCTTCCCCGTCCATTTGACTTGTTCCCTGCCCTTTGTGTTGAGGCATGCCATAGTAAAAGGTTCAGTATAGCAGTGTACCAGGCAGAGGCTCATGATCTGTCCGGTGAAGGTGTCCGGGGTCAGGATGGTTCCCACCACCATGGGCTCCAGGTACTCCGAGACCACCGAGCGCTCCGGGAACTGAGCCGGGTTCACAATGGTGATCTCCTCGCTGCCGTGCTCCTGAGGTTAAGACAGAACACGCCGCAAATCCCTGCATTAGATGAACAGAATCCATCAACCAGCCTGTTAAAAATAAGTGAGAGAAGTTCACGACCGTAGACTCAGAGGTGCTTTAATATCTGAGAGTGGCAGAGAGAGAGAGAGAGAGAGCGGAAAAGAGCAGCATTTTGAAACGTGCCGTTAAGATGATTACGTGTGCGCTGATGTGATTGAAAGGCACGATAGATTCCAGTCAGGGAATGGATGCCCTGATAGGGGGTCGCAACTTGAAACAGATATTCCCACATCGACGTTCACTCACTAATAGCTGAAGGATGGCTATGGCATTTCAGAAAAATTACAGCACTTCAATTTGACCTACAGCAACTTTAAAATAAAATAAACTATAGTAAAGTGGCATCATATAATTGTTATCTTTTATACTATCTAATTAGTTTACTGTATTTATGTCATTACATATTTGATTGGACTTACTGGGAAACCTTATTATCCAATTTGATGGGATACATGGGTTCTCTTTATTCTGGAAGGTGCAATTTAGAATATTACAGTATTTAAGGGTTTCAGATACTGCTCTTTTCCCCACATTTAGTGTGACACCGTTTTGGTTTATAGCCTTGTAAAATCAAGTATAGAAATGCATAAATTGTCCAAATTATTGAGGCTTCCAAAATGTGATGCCAAACTGGCTGAGGTGGGGCTGGCAGCGGCTCAAAGCACCACTGCACCACTGTCTCTCTCTCTCACTCTCTGGCTGTCTGTCGACAGGAATAGGAAGAGCTGACAGCAGAAGGGGGAGCACTGCACTGCTCGTCAACCAGCACAGCACATCCCTGACAGCTCCATACAGGTCCATAGGAGCCCGGCTACCATGGAGTCCCCTACCTTGATGAGTCTGGCTGAGGACAGCCTGGCCATGTAGGGCACCGTGGGGGCCGTCACCACCACGTTGGCGTTGTACTCCTGCTCCAGCCTCTGGTTGAACACCTCCATGTGGAGCAGGCCCAGGAAGCCCAGCCTGCAGGGACGGGGTTTGTGGGAGAGAGGGAGTTTCAAGGCTCATTGTTAAAACCCTATGTGATTTTCTGGTAAAACTATCCACTAGCCCTGCAGGCGTCTTTGAAGTGTGTGTGTGTGTGTGTGTGTGTGTGTGTGTGTGTGTGTGTGTGTGTGTCTGTGTGTTAAACTATACTGTATATCTCTTTGTGTCATTTGTAAAGAGGATTCATTTGCATATACCGATCGTTAACTATTTAATGAAAGCAACCAGGCATTATAACCCAATGAAATGGCACCATCATGGGGAAGGGGATGGTTATTGCAAGTTTTATTGTATAATGTTTGCAGTTTGCATTTAAATATGCTTTCATTTGTATTAATGTCGTTGTGTAGAAGTGCTGTGAGGTGATGTAAGCCACATCCCTTCCTGTGCAAGACTATTACTCATTAAACAAATGGAAATTAATTAAACCAAACATCGCTTTGAAATGAGGTTGTAAGAGAATGAATTAAGTTAGACAATGAGCAGGGTTTAATCCAGGCTGAAGACAACATCTCAGCAGTGTTTCTTCAGAGTTGGAGTACAGTACAGTAGCAATCTGTATTACAGTACTGATAAGGAGCACAGTGGTAATACATACACCTGTTCAGAGTTCACCTAGACTCATATCCACCCCCTCCCACCCCTCCTACTTATTGTCGTACGTCCTGGCACTAAATGTGGGCACTTATTGTATGTCGTACTTAGTTATAGTACTTAGTTGTGTAGCTTCTCATCCTAGCTATCTTTGTTGTATATGGTTGTATATAATGGGTTAACCTAGCGATTGTTAGTGCTTGGTTCTATGAACATCCTTACTGTACCGACAGAGATATATTGTTGTTTAACCTTCTTCTGACAAATACTTATTGTAAGTCACTTTGGATAAAAGCGTCTGCTAAATGCCCTACATGTAAATGTAAATGGATACTATATATGTGTATATAATATTTACCTCCAGCCGGCTCCCAGAGCCATGCTGCTGTCCTTCTGCACCGTCACGCTGGAGTCATTGAGCGTCAGTTTGTCTATGGCACTACGGAGGCCGGTGTACTCTGATTGGTCCATGGGATACATGCCTGGGATACATGCCAATACAGAGACAGAGAGGCACGGGGAGAGAGAGACACAGAAACTGAGATGTTTGTGATTTGGCAATATAAATATATGCTTTTCATTCCAATAAAGCCCTTTGAATCCTGAATCTAGAGAAAGAGGGAGACAGGGGAGACAGAGAGAGAGACAGGGGAGAGAGAGCTAGATGTGGGAGAGTGAAGTCAGTCATACAGGAACAGCAGGCTGCTTTTCATTTGATCTTGGATGTAGTAGTTTGGCTCTAGCTATGCTATATAGTGCCTGGGCCAGAAACAATAATGTGCAAGGGGTGGAATAACGCAGTGATTCCTGATTTGTTACAGACATATTCTTCCAAAGAGAAACTAATTCCCGACTGGCAAGATAGAGTTTTCAGACTTTAATAATAATATTTCTATATTGGCAGGTCTACTGCACGGGTTTGATTTTAAACCCTTACAGACACTTAGTCTAATGACGTTGGTGTCCTGAGAGGACGTTTTAAAGTGCCGTCCCACCGGCTCCAGGAAAGGTTCACCAGGGCTGGCCAAGTATATGTTTGCTGCTGGCCAAGGATGGATGGGACACTAGGAAGCCCATCCTGACGCACGTCTACAGATCTCCGCCCGAACCAATAGTATTTCTCAAAACTAATTTTAAGCACAAGACAGAGAAATGCCTCTTCCACCCAGATCTGACCAGAGTTTAAGCAAGGCAAGGTGCTTCACGTAAGAACATTGTCATACAATAAAATGAAATAATAAAAGAAAATAGATAAATAAAAGAAAATAAAGGCAAAGTAAAAAAAAGGCATTGTAGTAAAAGGGCAAAAGTGAAAGTGCCATGTATTGAAGATTTAGCAGAAAGCTAAAGTAAACACAAAAGTCTCAACATCCATGCTCTGTCTGCTCATCGTGCGCTCACTGCCTGAAGCACCTTTAGATGTATCACATTCTAAACCCCAAATGAATCCAGCGTTATATATAAATATATAGAATACATCTACTTTGTGAAGCGTTAGCGTAGCAGTGGGGTCCTCACCAGCGAACACCATGGCCTTGGCGGGCTTGAACCCGGGCAGGGCGTCCACGGGGTGCTGCTGGTGGTACAGTGTGTCCCCGATCTGAGCCTCCTTCACGTCCTTCATCCCCGCGACCATGTAGCCCACCTGCCCAGCGTACCTACACACACACACACACACACACACACACACACACACACACACACACACACACACACACACACACACACACACACGATGGATGGGGCTTATTGACTGGTTATTGACCGGTTACATTAACATTGAGGGCATTGCTTTTATCCAAAGCGACTTACAATAAGTACATTTGTCAGAAGAAAGAGAAACAACAATATATCACTGTGGGTACATTAAGGATGTTCATAGAAACAAGTGCCAAGCACTAACAATCACTAGGTTAACCCATTCGCCGTATACAACAAAGATAGCTAGGATAAGATGCTGCACAACTAAGTACCATAACTAAGTACGACATACAATAAGTGCGTAAATTAAGTGCCAGGACGTACAACATACAATAAGTAGGAGGGGTGGGACGGGGTGGCTCTGCAGAGTCTAGGTGAACTCTGAACAGGTGAGTCTTGAGTCTTTTCGCGGAGGCTGGTGAGCGACTCCACAGTGCTGACATCGGCAGGGGTTCATGGACCGAACATTGACCGGTTATCGTCATCTAGCGGTTTATGTTCCAGCACTGGTCTGGCCCCAGTATAAACACAGACATCAGCGCATTGTACTTACTGTAGCTCTCCAATGGACAAATTGAAAAAAACAGACATTCATTATTCATCAACTGCTTCCTGTGGTCCGTCTGGCTCAGACATAGCATCTTGTTCCCAGAGTAGAACTGATTATCGAGCAGGGACTAAGGAGTGACGGGGACGGGGGGGTGACGGGGCTTACAGTCCGCCTGTGGGCTGCTCGTGCGGCCGGAGGAGCCCCAGCTCCTGGACCTCGTAGCTCTTCCCCAGGAACGCCGAGGCGATGCGGTCGCCTTTCCGCACCTGGCCCCCGAACACGGCCACGTTGGCCACCACCCCGCGGTAGTGGTCAAAGCCCGAGTCGAACACCAGCGCTTTGAAGACGTCATCCTTCGAGGCCGTCGGCCTGCGGTCGATCAGGACACAAGCGAGAAATGTCAGTCTGCCCGGTTTAAAACAGTATGAGCAATAAATAAAGAATTCATTAATTGGACTTGAGACGACTCACGGTGGGATTCTCTCCACGACGTCCTGGAGCACTCGGTCAACATTGGTTCCAAGTTTAGCTGAAATCTGAAGGGAAGGTGAATATTAATAATGAACGTTCAAAGTGTTTGATGCCGGATCAGACTTGCCGCACTGGGTGAGATTATACCAGGTCTAAAACCCTGGCTCGGTCTGACCTTCTTGAGGGAATGTCAAAGTATAATTCAGTAGAACATAAAAGCAAGTTAAGCTACCCCTAGGAAAAGTAGGTTGAGAAAAACGACTTTTCCAAAAGAAACTAAAGGTATCAAACCCCATCAGAATCAATTTTTCAGTTTTTAAGTAATACTATTCCAGTGATGAAGTGATAATGAGCTATCTTAGCTGACAGCTCCCTCTGTAATGCAAAGGGATGCGGTGCAATGGATCCTGCATCGCAGTGTTGATAGGCTAAAAGTTCCCTTGATCTGATTATTTCAGCGACAGAGATGATGATAAGACTGCAGGGGAACTCTGTCGACTAAGCAGAGGAGCTGTTCGCCCACGCGCTCTGTCTACCTCATCACCTAACCCTCACTGAAAACCACACAGGGGTGGAGAACTGCATGCGTTGTCGACGCACCCGTATACACTCCTCGCGTGGAATGTCAAACACCTTCTCGATCTGGGCCTCGACCCTCTCTGGGTCTGCGTTTTTCAGATCGATCTGAAAAGAAAAAGATCCAGAACATTGAGACCCAACCCCTGATTCAGTTGTAGAGGGACATAATTGTGTTTTTGATACTGCATTGGGCAAAATTCTACCGATACAAATGGGTCTTGGAACAATGTGTGTAGTTCAAAATGAACATTTTCTGCATAGCAACACCCCATTCTGGTTAGGCATCAGATATTGCTGAATCTTAACTGAGCTCCTTTGGTATCAGAAAGGGATCAACGAAAATCCTTAGTGTAACAAAAATGCAACAACAACCATGCAACCTTGGTCCAGGTAGTATAGAAAGAGAGCCATATTTCAATAAATTACGTAAGGATGTCAAAGGTTTGATTTAGTTTCAGTACAGTGTTCATAGTCAAGCAGCTAGAAGTACCTTGTTGATGACAGGGATGATGGTCAGCCCAGCCTCAAAAGCGAGGTAGAAGTTAGCTACAGTCTGGGCCTGAATGCCCTGCAAAACATCAACAGAACATGAACAGTCACCCTGCATCCAATAGACACAATAGGGTGTGTGTGTGTGTGTGTGTGTGTGTGTGTGTGTGTGTGTGTGTGTGTGTGTGTGTGTGTGTGTGTGTGTGTGTGTGTGTGTGTGTGTGTGTGTGTGTGTGCGTGTGCGTGTGTATGTGTGTGTGTCGGTCTGTCGGTCTGTCAGGGTGTGTGTGTTTGTCAGGGTGTGTGTGTGTGGGTCGGCCTGTCAGGGGGTGTGTGTGTGTGTGTGTGTGTGTGTGTGTGTGTGTGTGTGTGTGTGTGTGTGTGTGTGTGTGTGTGTGTGTGTGTGTGTGTGTGTGTCTGTCTGTCAGGGTGTGTGTGTGTGTGTGTGTGTGTGTGTGTGTGTTGGCAGCAGGTACCTGGTTGGCATCGACAATCAATAGAACACCTTGGCAAGCAGAAATCGATCTGGACACTTCATAACTAAAGTCAACATGACCCTGAGGAAAGCAACATAATCAAACTCAACATCAATGCTTGACGCATAAATCTGATCATACAAAAAATACCTTTGATTGTGAATTTTTTATTGTGGATTCTCTTTTTAATTGTGACGATTGATAAAATAAATATTATAACCCATAAATAATTTATTTCTTGGATCACATTTTCTTTGCACAACGTTGCTGCCACCTAGTGACAGAAGAGCTCAATGATTTGTATACCTCTTTCTAACCCATTCTGCCCACATACAGATTCAGCTGTGTAGGTGGTAGACATACCGGCGTGTCGATGAGGTTAAGGAGATACCGATGTCCCTGGTGGGTGTAGAACAGGGAGGCCGTCTGGGCCTTCACTGTGATGCCCCTCTCCCGCTCCACCTGGAGCTTGTCCAACACCTGCTTGTTCTTCTCCGTCGTTACTATTGCACCTATTTGAAGATGAAACCAAAGTCTCTCTCTTTGAACCAGGTACAGGTTGGAGTACTTCTATTAGTAGTACTATTACTTCTTCCTGTGAAATTTACCCAATGTCTGTCAAAGTAGTTTTGCGAATAGTAATACTGAAAAGAAGAATATACAACATAACACTGATACGATCAATCTACCTTAGTGACTTCTACCTTGCTCTTAACATATGTTTAAATATATTGCAATTGCTTATTTGGTATGTTATTAATTTGTTTTCATGTAATTTCATCTCAATCATTTAATGTTGATTTGTATTTGACAATAAAACTAACCAATTGCCAACAAGCTATATAAATTTGTATAAAAGTGTGTCAGCTTGGCTAAATTATAAATAGCGGTCGGCCCAGCAGGTAAACCCACCTGTTATCTCCAACAGCCGGTCAGCGAGGGTGCTTTTCCCATGATCAATGTGAGCAATGATGCTAAAATTTCTGATTCTTTCCACAGGGAACTTGGATAAATCAATAGCATCCTAAGAAAAAGAAGAAGCCTGCGAATTAATAAATGAACTATTCACTGGCTAGTGCATCTTATTCTGTATGCATAACCAATGAACACATGTTCTGCAGTTCTCTCTTGATTATCTCAATAGTCTGCCATCAAACAAACATTCTGATAAGAAAAAGGTGAAATTAGGAGTGAACTTATTAAACCAAAAGTGTATTCGTGAGGTAGAAAGGATACTTCAGCTTATTGGGCAAATATTGGGCAGTTAGACATAGAGTATGCATATGAAATATCCCAGCAGACCCTGTCTCATTGAGTCTTTAGATGGAAGGTCCTGGCTTAGAGAAGTCTCGACCAGGACAAGTAACGGTACAGATTGATCCTGAGAGAAGTCTGGACCAGGACAATTAACGGTACAGATTGATCCTGAGAGGAGTCTGGACCAGGACAGATAACGGTATTAATGACATAAGTCACCTTGTCGCTCTGCGTGCTGATCGGCTGCACACTGCTGGAGAACACGGGGAGATGTTTCATCCATCGGTGTCTCAGCATTGTCTGCGTTATGCTGTAGCCTTGTATCTTCCTTTTGTACACTTTGAACTCCAGAATGCGTCTAAACCAGGGTGTTTTAGAGCCCTGTTTCAGATGAGACAACGCCATGGTGGCCATTCAGGCTAATACTAAACCCTACAGGCTAGCAGACTCGGTGACAGCAACACTGTCACTTTGAACGAAGATCACTTTTAATCTATTTGACATTTTTCATAGCAAAACTGGTTACAGTCAGAGCAAATTATGTTCAAACATGGACCCAGAAATATTGTGAATAAAACGTGTTTTATTATTAAATTCGTGCCCGCTGTCACGATAGCTGCATGAGTTGTCAGGGTGCCGCCATTTTGGGGTGAGAGGTTGCGAGCAAGGAATGCTGGGAAATGGAGTTTACATTCTTATGTCATTGTCAAGAAACATGTCAAATAAAAATGTCAAACGTGTGTGAAAGCCTTATGTGAGAGTAACATATGTATGTATGTGTTGTATAATACATATAAATTCGTGTATAGTATGAATCATATCAAATTAGTTGAATGATCGATATTTGGTGCCTGTGAGTTGGAGAATCCCGCCTACAACCGGCAGTCTGAGGGATAAAAATGGGTCTCGGTTGCTACGACAACAAAGCTCCCTTAAGCAGAATAGATAGAAAAGATATAAGGCCCCTATTTCAAAGGCATCCTATAGCTTCTGGCAATAGCATCTATAATAAGAATCAAACATTAAATTCTTAACCTTTATAATATTACAAACTGAATACATCCAAATGACTTGAGTCAGACAGGAGCCATACAGTCATCATAATACCCAGCATTAAGCCAGCCAGACTCCATCAGTATTGATTTCTGTAAGGCCGCCCCAGTGAGGCTCTTAGTGGGTCTGGGGTGGTCTAAGGACACATTATGAGGAGAGCTTTCACTGCCTCATGCAGCACTTTGATTTGTGGTCCAACCCTTCAGCATCTCAGTTTCAGAAACTCCCAACAGGGAAGTATGAGTCAGCTTGGCTTATTAACTTCTGACGTACAATAAATACAACATTAGATAAGTCTATGTAGGCCTACATAGTATTTCATTAATACACAGGATTAGATGTTATAATCCCTTGTGCCAAAATCGAAGGAAAACACATATTCAGAAGCCCCTGCCCAAACTAACCTTGCAAGCACACTGGCCAATAAGCTACCAACTAATGGTGAAAAACACAAGACAAATGGCCCATCTAACAGTAGTATGCAGTATGAGGTCAAAATGTAATGTCTGTAGTATGGCAAAGAATAAAAAGTATATATGCGTATTTAGTATGAATAATTTTTAATATGTATTTTTTTAAGAATTGTAATATTTCGTTTATTAGAAACAATTGACACATACATTAATCAAGCATAAACTTCCTGAACAATCATCTATCTGGAATGTTTGTTAAAGTATTCTGGGAGGACTTGAGAAAAACTATTTATAAATAAATAAATAAATAGACTTTACAAATAAATATTTGCAAATAAATTGTGTATAGGCTATATATATATATATATATATATATGCATATATGTATATATATATATACACATACAACTTCAGCTACATGCAAAGTTTGATAAACTATCAAATTAGGCAAACATTTTACTTGAAATAATGTTAACCATACTAAAATAGCTACAGAGAAGAGCTGGCAGATATCTGCTCAGGGAAAAGGAAAATATGGTGTATGCATACTGAGATCAATATTATTGTAATTTTTTTCATAAAAAATAACTTCAATAGCAGACAGTCTGACCAGTGTCTCAGCAAATTAACATCAGGTAGAGCGGAAATTGTGCAATTTGGACCAATATTTCTGAATTAAAACCCCGAATGAATACAACTTCAAAACAAAAATGTGTGGTATCAGCTAACTAGTTGACTACATCCTTAAAACGTAGAGCAACGTACGGTCGATTTTGTGTTATGGAGAGTAATACCCACACCAAATACAAAGATACTAAAATAATTTATATAAAATATAAATATATTTTATTTTTGATGCAGGGGACATTCAGGAAAGTCTGTCTACTCTGGAAAGTTCTTAGTTTATCATAGGATGCATTTTATGGATATGTTAGCCTATATATATGTATATGTTCTGCTGTAGCCAAACGACTTGAAGGTCCAGTGTGTGGGCCACTAGGGGTGCGGTTGTTGCCGTTGTTTAAAAAGCGTCATTAGTTGTAATCACACAAGGTTGATTTTTCAGTTGAAACAATCACAATCAGGTATCATTTTCATAGTCAGCATGGACACTGCACATGTTGTACCACATGGCGGAGATAACAACTTATTGTGTTTCTCAACACACAATCTTCTTACATCCATAGTGGAAAAACGCCATTCAAAGAACATCATCACTATCTGTTGTGTTGATCATTTGTCTCGATAGCAATCGGCACTAAAAGCCAATGTTAACTTGCACTGCGGTACATAAATGTTACTTTTGATAACATTTCAGTGAGCAGTTGTTTCACAACAGTTTCGTTTTGGACACCAACTTTTGCACATGAATTTATTTTAGAAAGTACACCCACACCCAATCATAATCCACCTCATCTGCAACCTTCCATTTGCTACACTATTATACACTTGAATTACAAAGTGTGTGAATCTCCATTCTAACTGAATCCCAGGACACAGGATACCTCCGTGAATAGAAGAAGCACGCTCATCTTCACTGGCTATACAAGGTCTGTACGAGAGAGGGTTAGGCTGTTAGGAAACTCATAGCATAACACCAAGGGACACATGCAGATGTGTGGATCTTTGTCTAGCCAGCGGTTGATTTTGACGTACGAGAGATGTTTACGCTTCCCAAACACGTTACAGTGTAACGCCACAGTGTGTGGAACACTGGTCGTAAAACTGAGTCTTGGGGATAACATGCCCCCCCTCCGTCCTAGAATTCCAAGCCCGAAACATATTTTTTATATTGAATTGAAAACTTGTCTCCTCTGGAGTTGTTTGTCTGCTCTGGGCTACTGTAGAAACATGGTGGTGCAACATGGCGGCCCCCATAGAGGAGGACCCGCTCCCCATGTAGACATAAAAGGCTCATTCTCAGGTTAAAAAAACACAAAGATTCTTATTTTTACTGGATTATTAACTTATTTAAAGATACTTATGAATATTATATTAAACTTTTTCCAAGTCCGTTCCGCTAGATGCCACGAGATTCTTCACACTCCGTCTTTACTACTTGAATGTGTTGCAACCCGATGATACTTTCTGAGACTTACTTTTAGGTATTTTTTAAAATCTTATTGCCATTTTATATAGCTAATCAAATAATATCCCAATATGAGTAATATGATGAGTCGATTTTGATTTGGAGAAGAAATTGTTCTGAAGCAGAAATGAACTCAAAGGGTTGACATTTCCTGAGGTCATTTTGTGAATAAAACCATAACCAGAAGAAAAGGCCCTAATCCCAACCCTAGGCCTTTCCAAACACAATATTCTACAAGTATAATTTTGCATTGGCTTGGACAGAAAAAAGCCAGGCCACTGTTAAATAGTCACGTATTCAGTACCTGTACCGCCTCCCTTAGAACTTAAACACTAACAAACAATCACTCACCATCAAATACGTCTCAGTTTCACTTTGACATTTAACTGCAACCATACGTTCAAAGACCGGCACTCTATAGATTTAATAGATGTAACCACACAGTATATGTTTATATAACAATTAAACCGTGAGTATAAATATACGTACACATTTACAAAAGCAGTGTTTTTCAAAAGTGCTGCAGACAGTGGTTTATAAAACGGGAGATGCCACAGGCTCACACAATGTAACCAAGCACTCAACTCTTTGTGTGTGTGTGTGTGTGCAGTTGCTGGAAGCAGTATTTGGCATGTCTTTAGTCCACCAACCAGTACCCGAGTGAAAAAAATAAAGAAAAGAGGCCTCTTAGGTGGATGGTACCATGTCCTTTATCACCGGTTCTCTGTTCAGATACGTAGCCCAGTACACCAGGTTGAAGCTACTGAAGAGAACCGGGAACATAATCCGGGAGATCCGGTCGATTTTACTAACGCTGTTGAACGTCTTCTCGGGGGTCTTCCCGGGCGCTTTGGCCTTGTGGGGGTCGGCGGCGCCCCCCTTGGCGATGGTGGGGAGCATGGAGGAGTCCTTGGTGATGTTGGGCGCGTAGTTGGCCACGGCTACAGCGTAGGCGTTGTTCTTCTTCGCCACCGACGCCTTCTCCTTTTTCTGTGGACGGACCAAAGGACGTGTTTAAAGGGGTGATATCATGCTTTTTCAACTTTTCCCTTTGCTTTAGACTGTTATATGACGCGTGTATACATGTTTTACGTCTCTAGGGGGCAGTATTGGCGCCCACCGAGAACGCCCCTCAATGAGTGCCTGAAACAGCTTGTTTGCGCCCAAACTTTACTTTCGTAACAGTGCGACTCAGACTGTGCAGAACGGCGGTGCTCAAGTGCAGAAGTCCCTCCCGGCTACCAGCAATGTTTACAACTTCTTGGGGGTGTGAATTTGCCGACACAATTGCAACAGATTGGGCGTGCTGACCAATCACAGCAGACTGGGCTTCTCGGGAGGGGGGCCTTAAAGCGACACGATACAAAAGAGACTGTTTTTGAAAGATGCTGAAATTGGTTTCGCAGAAATTAACAGTGTGAGAATAATAAGGGCTATTTCTAACATACAGGTATGTAACGCTATTCTAGTAGTACCCCCAAATGCAATTATTAACCCTAAAAAAGCATGATATGGGATTTTTTAAAGATGGCGCAGAGGAACCCATAGGCTGGTGTTATATTTCCAACAGGATTGTGATTCCAGCGTCTGGATCATCATCATGGTGTAGCCACTAGCTTGGTAGCTCCAATGGCAGTATTATGGGAAAAAAATATCCTAAACAAAATAGTTTGGTACTCCCAAAAGTACCTGGGTTGCCTCTTGCCTATCATGTCTACAACTGTCTCTCCAAAAGGAGACCGCGTATTCCGTACAGCACCCGTGCATGGCAACATAGTGGAGCGGATCAGTTTCCATTTCCATTTAGGGCATTTAGCAGACGCTTGTCTGAGGAAGGAGAAACAACAATATATCGCTGTCGGTACAGTAAGGATGTTCATAGAACCAAGTGCCAAGCACTAACAATCGCTAGGTTCACCCATTCCCCGTATACAACAAAGATAGCTAGGATGAGACGCTACACAATGCTAAGTACTATTTTCTTTTTTTTTGAATGCCAGGACGTACAACAGACAATAAGTGCGTACATTAAGAGCCAGGACATGCAAGATATAATAAGCGCGTACATTAAGAGCCAGGACAGCTTGCATCGTTCAGGTAAAGCATCAATATCAGTGCAGCCTCGTTTCTCTGCTCAGTAAGGGTGCTTGCATGGTACTTGTGTTCCTTGGTGAGCTACGCCAATGAGCAGAGCCATTGAATATAACCGCATAACCATGTACGCTATAGCCTCCTTTTGTTCTAAATATTGACTTTGTTGGAAGAGCGCCTTTTGTAATCCTTGTCTACATGACTGTAATCCTTTCTTTACCCGGCGTGTACTATGTGACTTAGCTATGTCATTATTTGATCGCGGTCTAAACCAAAAAGCAATTTGGTAGAGCGCAATGAGTGACGTCAATTTATTCCATCTTAAGAAATGGAAAACGTTGGTTCAACAGATGGTTAGACTTAAGGGCCAGCGCGCAAGTTTGAATCCCTACAGGAACCAAAGCCTTTTGGTGTCCCGGGTCTGGTCGCGGGCACCTTGTCGTTGATGATGCTCTTGCCGTCCCACGCCCAGCCGCGCTTGGTGAAGTAGTTGACGGTGGCGAACTCGATGAGGGCGGAGAAGACGAAGGCGTAGCAGACAGCAATGAACCAGTCCATGGCGGTGGCGTACGCCACCTTGGGAAGGGAGTTCCGCGCGCTGATGCTGAGGGTGGTCATCGTGAGCACAGTGGTCACACCTGGGAACAGAGAGAAAGGACCCGCTGAGAGAAGGGGATTCGCCCTTTGTTTTAGGGAAAGCATTTTGGTTCAGGAGAGCAGGGGTTCTGAATATTTTTTGTTCCAAGGACCGGCATATTCATCAAAAGATTTGGAGGACCGTTAGTCAATTTTAATGCCTTCATTTTAAGATGCATTATTTTTAAACAAAAGATGTGGCTGTTTTTCAAGATGGTTTACTTGTCATATTCACAACAATTAAAGCAACAGCAATGAAATGACTCAGGCTCCCTTCAACAATACAATAATATGAAATAATACAATTTATAAGAGAAACACAAGAAAAGTCACCTGAGATTATTTTTGTTCTAACGCTTTTAACGGGTCCACGGACCGACTCGGGTCCGGGGACCAGGGGTTGGGTCATTACAACCACAGGGCAGTTTGTGTTTTCCTCATATGTACTTTCTCAAATGTCTGTTAAGGGTTGGGGGGGGGGAGGGGGTTTGTACATTCAGATGTTCGAGCGTGAGTACATAGCGCAGTAATCAGACACACAAGGAGGCCCAATGACAACCACAGGGACAATGGGGTCACCTTTTGTTGAAAGCGCAATTACCGGGATTCGACCTCGTGCTTATAGTACACAGGTGCTTAAAAAAACACAACAACATACGTTCTCCTGAGGATTAACGCGGATAAAACACGATCGTTCACCATTACCGCCCACGGCCCCCTCGCCAAGGCTCCGCTTCTGGTTTAAAAATAAATATGACTTTCTCTCTCTTGCTCCACTCTTAACCGTGCGTTCCTTGTCTCCCAGTGTCCCCAGAGCCTGGCTTTGCTATTAGCCCTCGCTGACCAGTGACCTTCACCAGCACCATCGCAGTGGAAGGAAGAGGGACGGTGGGGCGGTACTTTAGTATTCATAGCCTACACATTTCCTACACACAAACCGTGGCCCCCCCCTGAATCTTCATACCTGTACTTTCCACGGGCGCTGTACTGCTGCCATGTGCAAGGCGGCCATTAATTCAGTTTGACTTATAAACAAGTGGAGCGATAGGTCACTCTGCCCCCATGTACACTGAGGCGTATGTGTGGTTTACATGTTGACATTCTTGGTGAATAACAAGCAGCGCGGCATGGCAGGCGTGCTCTAGGACATAATAACATCACACACGCTTCCCTTGTCTCTCGTCTCGAGGTTACGTCTACTTTAATCTCGGTATTAATATTATAAAAGTGGTAAACCCAGGGAGCAGGACTGGAGCGACATCCAAGGCAACGTTGAAATACATATTTATGCGCGGTGCACTGTGTTAGTATTGATGTTTCATGTACGCTGTCAATGCAGCCGTTTTCATGGCTTGGCAAAATCCCATAACCTCGTTCACCATGGTTACATTTGTATGATTCTACTGTGCAGTCTGTGTGTTAACGTCATTTCGTCATTTCGAAACTATACGCAGGAATGATCTCCAGTTGGAGATGGAGGTTCTGGTGGGCGATCACAATGCAAGTTTTATCTAATCTAACCTATAAGGTGTTTGGGCAGAACGTGTTGTTAATGTTATGTTATGTTATGTTAAATGTAGAAGCGAGACGTTTTGCCTTGCTCAAAGGGAGCACTCAAATAGAACAGATTGCAGGAGAAGAGGAACCAGCACGGACCTGCCAAACACACCCTTTGTATTCCATAATCAAAGCACACATAATCAGCGCGCACACACACACACGCACGCACGCACGCACGCACGCACGCACGCACGCACGCACGCACGCACGCACGCACGCACGCACGCACGCACGCACGCACGCACACACACACACACACACACACACACACACACACACACACACACACACACACACACACACACACACACACACACACACACACACACACACACACACACACACACACACACACACGTCAACGTAAGATGTGTTATTTTGAAACTATGAAAAATATCCGAGATTTATTCTATTTTTGTTTTGCAGTGGAACTGACTGTCACCCCTGACCCAGAATAGATGAATATAAAACAGATAGCGCTCTGTCTGCCCGGCGATTGGCAAACAAACCGCAAGCCTCCATGTTTGTGATGTTTGTGTGTGTGTCTGTGCGTGTGCGTGTGCGTGTGCGTGTGTGTGTGTGTGTGTGTGTGTGTGCGTGTGTGTGTGCACAGTGATCGCTGGTTCGTTTTGACAAGTATTAGGCGAGTTCTGCTTTTAGCTGCCTGGGCGTGTTGGCCGAGCTCAGGCGTTGATACAAGATCCAGGCCGGTATCCTGTCACTTGTGCTATATTAAAACACGTATTTTAATGATCACCATGAATGATATTTGTTATTCTTCCTAGCAGTAGGTTGTATGTTTGAGGATTGAGCTTGATCTCGACTACACAAGACTGCACTGTAAACATTTATAGCATATATTATCAATAATGTCAACCTCAACAAACGTTGCCATTTACATCTTGCATTTACATCTTTTTTTTTCACATTTCTTCACACTCGCTGTAAGTATCTTCTGTACTTTTTTAATTGTTTAAACGTTTTTTAATTGTAACTTGCATATTCCTATTGCTGTTCCTTGTGAGGCTGTTGGTTTGGGGCGTGTCGTGGAGTGAATGAAGACTACTCACCGAACACGGTCCTGGCCGGCACTGACTCTCGGTTGAGCCAGAAGGACACCTGGGAGAGGATGACGGTCATGATGCATGGCAGGTAGGTCTGGATCACAAAGTAGCCGATCTTCCTCTTCAGATGGAAATGAGCTGTCATGACAGTGTATTCACCTGCAGGGTGGAGCAGGGGGGGCACATTGGAATTTGAATTACAATTATGATGTTCATTGAAAGGAGGCTTCTTGCCGATATAATATCTCTCAGGGGATATAATAGAATCCTTGCAAATATGCAGATGGTTCTAGACTTGATAGCAATATGTGTGTAAAGGTTACACTGGAATATTTATAAGAGAGAAAATGTATTCCTCACAATACAATACAAAAATATTCCCGTTTTATTTATAATGATTTTGATCATCTCTGCATGGAGACATCTGCAATAATGTAAATATAGAGTAAGTGTAATAACCTTAGTCAAAAGGACAAGATGCAATTATGTTATATGTCTGTAATGTAACCTAATGTAACCTCAAAGTATTATATTATTACAATTATTATATTATTACAATTATTCATATTTCGCTGTCATCCTTACATGTAGCATTTCTTTGCATTAAACCTTTATTTAAACAGGTACGTTTCCATAGGCAAGGATGACCAACAATAAGATTGACAGGAGAGGGTCCCCATGGAAACATGTCCCCATGGAAATGTCTGAACAAAGGAACTCAACACGGCGGGAAGACATAAGAGCAGGAGGAAGAAGAAGGAGACTTTCTACTGAATCACGCCATCGGAGAATGTGACAAGCACAGACACGTCCTGATGGCGTAATCTACACCTGCCTCTGATTGGCTGTTATATATGTACATACATTAGGAGCAGGCAGACAGGGCTGTACTGGCGGCAAGTGTTGCCGGTTCAGACCCGCCCAGTGGATATTGATTGGCAGTCGATCAGGGAAACGGTGCACGGCGATGCGAGAGAGCTTTATGTGCTGTGTGGTTATTAATAGGAGAGCCGTGTGTGTGTGTGTGTGTGTGTGTGTGTGTGTGTGTGTGTGTGTGTGTGTGTGTGTGTGTGTGTGTGTGTGTGTGTGTGTGTGTGTGTGTGTGACTCCGAACCCTTTTGCATTGTAGGCTTTGCTTCGCCATCCGAGCGGACGGGCATTGTCTCAGCTCAGTTATGCATGGTTATAGCGTGCCGATGTGTATAAGCTTGCCTCCATCGGGTCACCCTTGGAACATAAGATCCTGAGTCTCATGGGCACTCACCGGGTTTATCTAAGAGGTTAAGTAGAAGAAAATAATCGAATAATAATCGTTTCAGAGCTTCTGTGTCGTCTGGACTGTCTGTGCTATCTGCAGATTGCATACTCAGTATCTACTGTACATTGTATACTTTACAGCATACAATGTACAGGAGATACTGCTTTGGTGCAGTAGCACACAAATATACCATGCACGATCGTGATCGTAATAAAAATGATAAAAATGTCACCCAAATTGGTGATTAACGCCACGGTCCAGTGGAGTGCGGCTGCTCTGTGAGTGTGTCTCCGGTGAGCGAGGTGAGTGCCTCTACCGTCGTACACTCAGGAACAGGGAACCATCCACAGGTCACTCAGTGAGGCGGCACGACGGCCATGCGATGTTAGCTCCTCGTGTGTTCTTGGAACCCCGTCTCTATGGATCCCACAATGGGGTTATCAATGATTCATCTTATTTTGACTTGGATTTTTTCAGTTACTTTTCCATAACGTCTGGTACTTCGAGTATTTCTCCCTCACTGAACAGAACAACGATGGCCTGTGGTTATTTACGCACACTGCCCAGTGTGCCGGTTCATACCTGTACCTCTCTCTTGTGATTGGTCGCAGCAAACTGAACACAACCAATGGGGGGCCATCCTGCAAAGTCAAAAGTCGGCCCAGTGTGCGTTTCCTATTTCGAGACGAATTTTGAGCGCACGGATGTTAGACAAACATCAAACCGTGATAAAGATCACGTAGCAAAAGGCAACGACGCACCCTGTTTAACATTAAAGCAAATCCTGTCTTCCAAAGCTCTTTTCATATCAATATCATAATCAATATGTTGATCGCAACACACGGTGCGATTTACTGCACTCAGCGCCAAGCCCTTAGCGCTAAGGGCTCCGCTCCGCGCTCGGTAAATCACACTGCGTCGCTTCTTGACAACAGCATGAAACACCGCCGGTGTTGCCGTCGCCGACGACGACGACACGCGCCTTCCGAAAGAGAAGCCAAGTTTAGACATGAGAGGAGGGAAGAGATGTGTTACCCATGGCAACGGCACAGAGAAACACCACTCGTTTGCCCGCGATTCCGAAACGAAGGCCGTGATACACACACGGGAGCGTGCGCACGTACACACATACCGACACACACACACACACACACACACAAACGTGCACGCTCACACATGCACATGCACACACATGTACCCACACACGCACACGCAGGCACAGACACACAGACATATACACATACCGACACACACACACACACACACACACACACACACACACACACACACACACACACACACACACACACACACACACACACACACACACACACACACACACACACACACACACACACCACACACACCCACACCGCCACTTGGCAAACAGGGAAGTCTTCTTTTAGCCGCGGGTGGTGTGTGTGGAGAGAGGGGTGCGGGGCGGGGGAGGTGTGCGTAAGAGGTGGTGGAGGGGGGTTCTTCCAAGAGCTAATCCCAAAAGATTTCTTAAACCCTTCTCTTTTTTTGCACACACACACACACACACACACACACACACACAGACACATGCACGCGCACACCCACACACACAAGTTGTGCAGCTTGCATTTTAATAGTTACATTAAGCCTAAGTGTATCTCCCCATACAAACAAACTGATGCACTTGCGCGCTCTCTCACACACACACACACACACACACACACACACACACACACACACACACACACACACACACACACACACACACACACACACACACACACACACACACACAATGGAAATGCACTCTAATGCCTACACTGATGTCCTGATGGAATTCAGAGACAGGATAAGTATGTTGTGTGGAGCCTATGGAGCTCCTTATCGCCGCTAATTTAATTAGCATGCCTGTTCCCGGTGCCTGCCTTCTGACTGGGTGGGGAGGAGGAGGGGGGGAGGAGGAGGGGAGGAGGAGAAGGGGGAAGGAAGAGGAGGAGGAGGAGGAGGGGGGGAGGAGGAGGAAGGAAGAGGAGGAGGAGGAGGAGGGGGTGGGGGAGGAGGAGGAGGGGGTGGAGGAGGAGGAGGAGGAAGAAGAGGGGGAGGAGAGGGAGGAGGAGTGAAGAGGGGGAGTGAATAGGGGAGGAGGAAGAGGGGTGATGAAGAGGGGGAGGAGCATGAAGGAGAGGGGGAGGAGGAGGAGGAGGAAGAAGGGGGGAGGAGGAGGCGAGGAAAGCGAGGAGGGAGCAACATAGCCATGGAATGCGGCCGTGCATTCCCCCTCAGCGACGCTCTGAGAAGCTGTGTTATTATGTTTATTTTTTATTTATTCACCCGTCGACAAACGTCGTACGATGACGTACACCTGCAGACTTTGTGGAGAATAAAAATGAATACAACAAACCGGTCACAGAAAAGAGAAGCGTATGAGGCCTTAAGGTTAGGGATGAAGATGAAGATGACGGTTGCCTGGTTCCATCACTGCTGGGACGCCGGGTCACTGCTGAGCTATTGCCGGTAGAAAGTGCGCTAAATTGCTGATTGCTGAGTTTGACGTGACAGTCTTGGGGGTACAGCCGGATTGGCATTAGCTCTCCTGCTAGCGCAGATGAGACTTGCTTTGCCAGACGCCGGTCCGCGTGCGCTGAAAGACGCGCTCGGCGTTCCTGATTTGACTCTGGGAAACCTCGGAGTGACACGGTCAACATGGGAGCCAGGGCAGACCTTGGGGACTCCAGGCGATTCCTTAATTAGTATTTCACCCCAACGCTCCCATCACTCCAGGGGACCGGTGGAGCTCATTGATGAAGGATGAATTTTTAATAAACATTCCAGCTAGGATAATTGGAACAGTTCTGCCGCATTCCAAGAACTTAATCTATCGTTCTTTGGACACCTTTGCCAAAGAAATCAAAAAATAAGCTCTTGTGGTAAAAAAAAAAAAGACAAACCAATCTGCCTTTAAACTTTAAATTTTAAGGAGGCAGCGTCCCTTTCGCTGCCGCGCACTCTGCTGTCTCTCTGAATATTTGTTTTTCGACAGAGATTTGTTAAGTGTTCCCACTTTGTACCTGCACTCTGTATAATTACATTCTCTGGCTGTTTTAATACTTGAGAGAGAGAGAGTCCCTGCCATTTCACTTGAGCAACATTGAGCAACGCCTGCCGTCCTTATAGGATGTGGGTCTCCAGCCGACCGCAAATAAAGCGAGCAGCTGAACACAGAGGTGTCTTCAACATGTCGCCACACACACACACACACACACACACACACACACACACACACACACACACACACACACACACACACACACACACACACACACACACACACACACACACACACACACACACACACACACACACACACGCAAGCCTGAGAGCACATTCATCCGTGCCAAATGACCTAGTTTGCCTCGCACGTCACACTCCACAACACTGACACTGTCGTAATTAATGATTCATTTAATTGTCAGCCAAACAAGGGACGCGGCTTGACTAGTTAAACCTAAAAACAATGAGAGAGATAATTGGCAGATGCATTCTATTCCGTGCCCCGGTGCACGCCTCTTATCCTATATAATAGCATTTAGCTGAGCTAAAAGGATGAGTGACTGGCTGCGATGGAGCCCGGGATTCTCTCACTGGGGCATTCATTCACTGGGGGAACACAGAGCGGTGGTAATCCATAGCTACAGGTAGTAGGTATGGACCGGGGACGCTCACAGTAACGTAACGTAACACAGTAACACATCACACACAACACACACATGACCTAGTCTCACAGCTGCGGCCCCTGCTGTCTGAGAGTCCGCCGGAGAGCCCATGGCTCCTTTCAAGAACACAAACTATTGTGCCATGTTTTTATAAAAGGGTTTACATCATGCTGTCCAACTTTGTTGCTTTGAATTCGTTAAGAATGTTAAAAATGACAATGGACATAAAGGGATGTCTTTGGGATTTTTCCCCGAAGACTTTCCCATCATTATGGGTCAAAGTGAACAGCGAGTATTTAGCGATTGTAAAGGGCTGCACTGTAATCCTGTGTGGCAACAGAGCCCTGTCAACATACGTCCTCTAAAACAGCTTGTTCCTGCAACTGACTACAACACTCCCATCGTGGCTATAAGTGTCTGACAAAAGTGTGGAAAGGATCCCCCAAATAAAACGTCTTGTGCGAGGTGTCTCGAGTTGTGGCAGGGAGAGAACAGTGAGAAATGTACGTGAGAGTTGGAGAGAGTGAGTGAGCGAGAGTGCCGGGCGAGAGTTTATTGTGTTGGACAGACTACAGAAGGCGTAGCTGGCGTTATCTAAAATATTTAGGCGAAAGAGGGCAGAATTTCCTGCAAAAAACTTTCCAACTCCTCAGAGCGTGAGATTTCAGAGCGAGACTTCTCCTCGGGTGAGACGTGGTAATACACAATAACTAACAGACCGGATCGGGCCGAGCGCGGAGGGGAGATCAGAACCATGGACAGCGGCCTTCCCCCGACAGGGAAACGCCGGGAGAAGTCCTCGACATCATCGTTTTATCCGGCACACCTGCTGCACGTCTGGCCATGGGGAAAACCCGCCGGCCACGAGGCCATGAGAGAGTTGTCAAGCTACAAAGGAAGAGAGAACCTCTCCCCAGGAGGAAGGATGGTGGCAACTTCCCTTACGTACGCTAAGCGGGCCCTGAAGAAGAAGAAGGTGAGGGGCCAGACTAAGACTTGGTTCACCAAGACCCCGATGAATATTCAAAAAGAGAGGAGGAGGAGAGACCCTGCCCAGAGGAAGACCGCAAAGGAGTATGTGCGTGAACCACTCTTCCCAACGCCATCACATCTATTCAACAATCGACATTTCTCCTTGCCCAAACTTTCACCCGAAGAATCGGCTTCAGTGTGTCATGAGCACTTTGCCCCCACATCCCCTGAGTGTAAGGACAGGAAATAGAGAGGACTCAGGTCTTCTTCAATGACCTGAGTGGGGCTCACACCATAAGACTGGTTCAATGTATGTATGTATGTGACTTAATTCAACAAGCCCTTTATGAAAGAGGAGCGTGCCTTTATTCTAGCATCTGAATTCCAATTAAAACCAAGGTTCCTCCTCCCCCTCCCCCTCCTCCCTCTCCATCCCCCCCCTCCTCCTCCTCCTCCTCCTCCCCCTCCATCTCCTCCCCCTCGTCCTCCCTCTCCTCCCCCTCCTCCTCCTCCCCCTCCTCCCTCTCCATCTCCTCCTCCTCCTCCCCCTCCTCCTCCCCCTCCATCTCCTCCTCCTCCCCCTCCTCCTCCTCCCCCTCCTCCTCCATCTCCTCCTTGGCTAGAACCAGCCTGTCCACCTCCCCTCTGGTCAACGTCAGGTGCGTCTTGCCGGCCTCTCTCCGCTGTACGAGTGAAGAGCTGCTTCCTTCCTCCATTTATCTATTTATTTGTCTTCTCTTTCCCCACCAGGGGACCAGAGGACAGCTTTCTTTTGTCATTTAATGCACTGCTGCACTTTTAGTGAGAGCTGTCTTTTTTCTTTTTCTTTGTCCCCTCCTGCGTCTCGCAGCCTCCTATTTAAGACCGCTGCTTGGATGAACAACAGCAATACCTTGCTGGCCGCTCTCCTCCTCCCCTCCCCCCCTTCCTCCCCTCCCCTCCCCCCCCCCCCCCTCCCCTTGTTTGTACTCTGGTGACAGCTAGGAGAGACAGCTGTGCTCCCGCCATATGTTCCGTTCCACCTCAACTTCTCCTGTGTGTGTCTGTGTGTGTGTGTGTGTGGGAGTGTGTGAGACACACACACACAATAATGAGGACACACACACACACCCACACACACACACACACACGCACACACACAAACCCGAGGGATGAAACCTTCTCCTCATCCTCCACTCAAACTGTGAACGTGTCCAAACTGTTAATGAGCCAATCCAGCACCACAGGACGTCTGTGTGTGTGTGTGTGTGTGTATACGGGACGTCTTGGTGTGTGTATACGGGACGTCTTTGTGTGTATGAGACGTCTTGGTGTGTGTATACAGGACATCTTGGTGTGTGTGTGTATACAAGACGGCTTGGTGTGTGTATATAAGACGTCTTGGTGTGTGTATATAAAACGTGTTGGTGTGTGTATACGGGACGTCTTGGTGTGTGTATATAAGACGTCTTGGTGTGTATGAGACATCTTGGTGTGTGTATATAAGACGCCTTGGTGTGTGTATATAAAACGTGTTGGTGTGTGTATACGGGACGTCTTTGTGTGTATGAGATGTCTTGGTGTGTGTATACGGGACGTCTTGGTGTGTGTATATAAGACGTCTTGGTGTGTGTATACGGGACGTCTTGGTGTGTGTTGGCGCACTGGCTCAGGAGGTAGAGCGGGATCGGCTGGTAACCGGAAGGTTGCTAGTTCGATCCCCGGCTCCTCCTGGCCTGAGCGTCGAGGCGTCCCCTGAGCGAGACTCGCCTCACCCTGACTGCTCCCGACGAGCCGGCCGTTACCCGTGCGTGGTTCACTCAACCGTCGGCGTGTGAATGTGTGCGTGAACGGGTGAATGTCAGGTAGTATCGTTAGGCGCTGTATAAATGCAGTCCGTTTACCATTTCGGTAAAATGATCTTTTGGGGCTTCTTACACTCAAATATGTTGCTGTAGCACACACAAAGCCCAGGTGCAACGGCCCCCCAACTCTCCATCTCCCCCCCCCCCCGCCCCCTCCCTCTCTCTCTCTCCCTCTCCATCTCCATCTCCCCCCCCACCCCCCACCTCCCCCTCCCCCTCCCTCTCCATCCCCCCCCCCCCCCCCCCCCTCCCTCCCTCCATCTCCATCTCCCCCCCCCCCCCCCCCCCCCTCCCTCTCCATCTCCATCTCCATCTCCCCATCTGACCAGCATGCGAGGGCTCCCCCCTCTCTCTCTGCAGGGGGCTCACCGGTGCTGGACTTCATGGTCTCCTGGCCCACGGTCTGGCCCAGCAGGTCGTACTGGTTGAGGCGGGAGCTCTCCCCCTCCACCACCACCGAGTCCGAGGCGTTGCGGGTCCAGGCGTACGTCACCTCCGAGATGGTGTAGGCGTCTGCGGGGCAGGAAAAGCAATCAATGCCAGACGGGGCCCGTAGCGTCGGGGGAAGGGGGGGGGGCGGGGTCTGAGGGTTTAATATCACGCCTGCGAGCTACACCAGCATTCTATATCCAATTTTGCATCGCCCAGGTAATTTAATTAAGCACAAATTATTTAAACACCCTGAAGGAATATATATATACAATTCCGGCGACTTATGTTTCCTCCCATTAGCTCTAGAGGCATTCTCCCTCGGCTCTTAAAGCACTCGCCTGCTTGATGCCAGGTCCTTCATATTTAGTACAACACCTATTTTAAGAAATGTATTCTGCATGGACAAGACCCTCTACATGTTGTGTTTAATATTTGAGCCACTAGAACTAATCTCCTAGATACATAGATACCGTTCAAACACGATGTTCCTTGTCATTTAGAACGTGATCCTTCAACCAGACTGACCAAATTGGAGCTGAGCTTTGGGTACGTATTCCTAATGCTCTACAAGAAAAAGTGTATTGATTCACATTGCTTATCGTTACATAGTATCGCCGTGGTGATGCTAGTTGACAACTCAATTTCCTCAAGGACCTATAAGCCCAGCCTATCTTCTCCTGGGCTTAATAAAAAATAAACGACAATAACAACATTGCTTGTATGTTACACAGGCACACTCTCCACATGCGTTTGGTGCTGGGGTCATGAGTTTCTGGTTAGGGGAAACACATTTTCAGTTTCGTTTAGGGTCGACATTGCTCATCGAAATGCACTTACAGCTGCCGAATTTCAGAGGGCAGGAATGGAAGTCCATGGGAAAGTCCTCCAGGTGCATGGGGCACTCCGCATGGACCGTTAACCTGTTTCCAATCACACGCACGCACACACACACGCACGCACACGCACACAGGCATGACCCACACACAGAAACACACATGCAATCCAATCACACATGCACACACACACACGTAAACACGTGCACACAGGCATGACCCACGTACACATACAGACACACACACACACACACAAACACACATGCAATCATACACGCACACGTAAACATGTTCACGCAGGCATGAACCACACACACACACATACAAACACACAAGCAATCAGGCATGGCCCACACACACACACACACACACACACACACACACACACACACACACACACACACACACACACACACACACACACACACACACACACACACATTAATATGAGTGCAGCCACACACGCACACACACACAATGTACTGTAATCAGCAGAAGCAAGGTAAACAAGTCAGCCAGTGCTGACAATATTTGATCTCAGATCAGATAGCTCAGAGCCTCGTTGATAAGATGTATTTTAAGCTTTGTAATATCGTACGCTAGCCTTCATGGCCAAACAACCAGCACGCCGTTGACGTGGTAATCTGTTTCATATTAGAATTGATTCACGTGAAATTAAATGCTCATCCAGAGCACAATCTCTCCCGACCTGCTACCTGCAGATCAATGCTAGGGTCACGTCCTGTGGGAGTTGCAACGCTGTGCGGAATATATAGACCCCCTATTCTTTACGTATATCATTAGCATATAGCGTCAGTTGGCCGACGTCTGATCAAAGGTCAGACCCCGTCGGTGGGAGAAAGGAAGAGATCAACTATCCTCTCAGAATTAATAAAGAACTCGAAACCGAATCAAGAGGGAAGTGGATTGTTTGATTGAAGGAATGTCGTGTGAATTTAGGCTCGGGTATTTTCTTGCTCATTTGAACGTTACTCCCTTCACATTTACATTTTAGGGCATTTGGCTGACGCTTTTATCCAAAGCGACTTACAACTGTATCATACGCACACATTCACACACCGACGGCGGAGTCGACCGCGCAGGGCGTCAGCCAGCACGCCGGGGTGAGGCGTCTTCAACAGGGACACCTCGACACTCGAATCAAACCGGATCGAACCGGCAGCCTTCAGGTTACCCGCCGACCCGCTCTCTCTCTCTCCTGAGGCTAACCAGGCCCTCACCTCATGGTGTACAGCAGCGTGCCGTCCTCCTGGATACGCAGCAGCTTGTTGGGCATGGTCATGTTGTGCGCCACCGACTTCTTGCCGTTGTGGAAGAAGGTGTCGGGCGTCCAGATCTTGCTCGCCATCAGGTTGTTGAGGCGCAGGATGTTCATCGGCCCGTCGAAGCGCAGCCGCTCGTCCTTCCAGCTCTGCCTGAAGAACACGTCTATGGTGTACTCCTGTGGGAGGGGGGGAGAGTTCACTATTAACACGTCTATGGTGTACTCCTGTGGGAGGGGGGGAGAGTTCACTATTAACACGTCTATGGTGTACTCCTGTGGGGGGGGAGAGCGCTCACTATTAATACATGGAACTAAAGGAGATTTTCTCATCCTTATCTTCAACACTGCTTATCCGGGGTCGGGTCGCGGGGGCAGCAGCTCAAGCATGGGGCCCCAGACTTCCCTTTCCCGGGCCACACTGACCAGCTCTGACGGGGGGGGGGGGGTTCCCGAGGCGTTTCCAGGTCAATGTGGAGATATGATCTCTCCACCTAGTCCTGGGTCTTCCCCGAGGTCTCCTCCTCCTCCCAGTGGGCATCCTTACCAGATCAACCCCCTCGACTGACTCCTTTCTAAGCAGAGGAGCAGCGGCTCTGCTCCGGTTCCTCGCGGACGGCTGAGCTTCTCACCTCTAAGCGAGACGCCAGCCATCCTCCCAACCCCACTGGGTGTTGGATGGACTATCATGGACTAAATTAGAGACAGACTCTCCTTTCTGAGCAGGTCTCTCCCTTCTGCCAATCAATCGTAGTTCTAGATTAAGGAACTAATCATGGTTCATTAACAAGCTGCCTTTGAAGAGTGACGACCCACTCTAAAACTAAGCTCTGTCACACCATTAAAGAAACGTTAAGGTTACAAATGCAGTTCATCAGTACCCTGTAGTGTGGGGGTTGCCTGATTGGGTTGATTCAGCCCGTTTTCCAGTGTGAGGATCATTTATGGTTCTGGTGTATGTGGGTTTGTCTGGGTTTAGGAGTGCAGTGGGGACTTACAGTCCACTCCATCCCCCCCACACACACACACTGCCTGACCTACAATCCCTCACGCAGTCAAAAAAAAGCCCAGCACTCAGCCAGGGCTCGAGGGCATAAAGCCAATGCACTGTAAAGTCTGTGCGTGTGTCTGTGGGCGTGTGGCACGTGCACGCCAAAGAGAGCGAGGGCGAGGGCGAGAGGCTGGGAGACGACATGCGTGTGAGGGAGAGACAGACAAGGAGAAAGGAGAGCGAGAGGGCCTCTCAGCTGCTAATGCAGAGGAGGATGTCTGGCTGCTCTGTGGTCCCAACATGCATCTGGTCAGGCGCTGTGCCACCAGAGACCAAGCGGCTTGTTGTTCATACCCTGAGCTCCTGCTACAAGTCAAGTCAAAGCAGAACCACTTAAGGGTTCTGCAGCCGACTAACCGGTCCTCTAACGGGCTTCCAGGACGTGGACGGATCAATCAGGGGCCAGGAGTAGTGATGGGTCGTCTGCGACCGAATCAGTTCGAAGGAAAGACTCTTTAACAAGAACGAACCGACTCGCCGTTCACTGTGTTAAGTTATCAGAGTGGTGAAGGGCCTGGGCAACAACATCCCACTTCCGAACATGAAGCACTCCTCAGCTGAAAGGCACTTAGTTGTAATGTTGTGTGTTGATTGATGACCGTTTGCACGATCGTTTGAGAACGAGGGAGGAGCTGAGTCTGACTGACTCATGATTCACCGCTACCGGAAACGAGACTGAACGAACAAACAAACAAACGATTCTGAACGATTCTTCTTGGCAAACTGACCGACGCGAACTGAATCGAGGAAAATAATCATGAAATCCATCACTAGCCAGTTTATGGCTAGTGAAATATTTTTTTTTCACGTATCCTCTGGAACATTTTCCAAAGGCAGGTCTTTAACCAACACATCAGTCTCAGACTGCGTCTTCTCACCGTGGCTTAAATCAATGGGCCTCATGCATAAATGACCCGGGCTCTGTTGTAATTTACTATGCGAGTATCGACTCCATCGAGGAGGTGGCATGTTTCTCTCATGTTTCCTCCTCCAGCGAGCCTGCCACTGCGCTGAGCAGCGGGCTCCTTCATGATTTAGACACCACGGCACTTGCAGCGTTGCAAACAGCCATTCTAATGACAAAAATGACATCAATACCGTGATCAATAGTTTAATAACGTGATAAATAGTTCCTCTGGGATGTTCCCCGAGGTGTCCATGCAAGGTGATGAATGCAGAGGGGGGGGGGGGGGGGGGGCGGGGGGGATGGTGCGATGTGCGGGGCTGGATATTGGATTCCAACAGAAGGTGTGGCCAGAACATGGATGACAGTCGGCTCTGGTCTTACCATGTCTGTGTCGGAGACCGGTCCAAAGCTGGTGACGTAGATGTTTGTTTTGACCTCCGTCACACGATCTGTACAGAAAAACAACAAAATAATTTAGGTTTCAAAACCCTAGACATAGGCAATATATGAAGTAGAATTTGCTTTAGATCATCACAGCTTTGTGCCTCCATCAAATGAATTCATATGTGCACGTGTCCAGAGCATCAACTGTGTTTTAATCTGTAAACTTAAATGAAAGCTTTCTGGTTCACACTCGGTACCAAATTATTGCCGACCCCTTTTATTTGAACGGGAGCCATCATTCATCCTCAAGGCATCCCCCCCCTGAACACACGCTCTCTGATAGGCTCAGCGCTTCTGGGGTACAGCATCCTCCAACACCACCCCCCCCCACACCGGCCCCCCCCCTTAGCCGCTCTCTCTCCAGCAGTCTTCCCTCAATAATTGCTGAGGCTGGATCTCTTCTGCTCGGGCCTCTTCAAAAAGCTTTCACTGTGTTTCATTTCATGTTTTTATTTATTTATTAACGGCGCTCTGAAAGAGATCATGGCTCCAAAGTGCTCTCCTCCAGCGGCACTCGCGTTCCCACAAACCCAAACGCATAATTGATACGCTGCCTTATTCATGAGCGTGTGTAAACCGCGGGGCGGGGTCGGGGCGGCAAGAAGCCCGCTGACCCGGTTTGCGATCCATTTAGCCGCGCGCTGCGCCGGGCTGCATGCATGTATAACGCGGCGGCCCCTTTTAAACGCATGCTGTAAATCATGTCTGGAGCGCGGACCGCGGCGGGGCCGGTGGTGGAGGCGACGCGCGCTGTAACTGCGACTGTGAGCCGCGCTCCGTCGCGGGACTGATGTATTTTTTAAGAGAGGAGACAGAGCAGCTTGTGCGCAAAGCAGATGGTTTGTAGGACATACGCTGGAACACGACATGTGTGACAACCCGCGTAAAACATGATGGAGGCTTCGCGGAATTACAACCGTAGCAGTGTTGCGGGGGAATCGCACGCGCGCACACGCACGCACGCACACACACAAACACAGTGTATCATGTTTAAAACAAAACACACACACACACACACACACACACACACACACACACACACACACACACACACACACACACACACACACACACACACACACACACACACACACACACACACACACACACACACACACACAGATACAAACAAAGTGTATCATGTTTAAATCACACAGACATACACAAACAAAGTGTACACACACATACATACATACATACATATATAAACACAGTACATCATGTTTAAAACACACACACACACACACACACACACATTCATACACAAACACAGTGACTGTATAATGTTTTAAAACACATACGCACACGCACACAAGTCAAAGTCAAAGCCATTGCATCCATAACAATGGAAATTACATTGTTTATGCCCACCGTCATGCCAACATAAAAAATAACCTCAGTTGAGGGTAGATGGTATAAACATGCATCTGCACCTATAGTAACAGGCACTGATATAATAATAAATGAACACTATAAGATAATAAGTTAACATTAATCACACAGACATACAATTAAACAAATTCTACAAAAGTACGTACGTATGTGCTGCCTAACCCTTTGTGGTATAAAAGAGAGAGCATACCGCTTAGTGCATGTCACCGGTGGTCTTAGTCGACCACGACGTACCATAACCTTGTTGCCCAAACACGCACGCACACAAACAGTGCATCATGTTTAAAACACACACACACACACATTCATACACAAACACAGTGTAAAATGTCAAAAACACACACATTCATACATAAACACAGTGTAAAATGTCAAAAACACACACACACACACACACACACACACACACACACACACACACACACACACACACACACACACACACACACACACACACACACACACACACACACACACACACACACACACACACACACACACTGCATTGTGTTTAAAACACACAAGGCCTCATCATATGGGTTGATGAGGTTACTCCTTAAACTGCTCTTTTGGATCACAGAGTGAGTCAGCGAGGCCGAGACCGCAAAAAGGTCAACAGAACCGATACTCAAGACGCTGCAGAAACTATAGAGCCCTCCAGGCCGTCCGCCTTCCATCCACTGTCCTGCACACTCACGGGCCAGCTCCAGGACACTTAGAGGAGCGGACCGGCACGAGAGAGGCTCTCAGGGGACTCAGGCCTCTCTTCAGAGAGAGGATCCAGAGTGCATTACGAGCCGGGGATGGACTCGATATTTATAGGAATGCGGAAAACTGAAACACTGAAAGATCAGTTCTTCACCGTCGTCGACGAAGGACTTGGTAGTCTGAACGCTGTGCTGCAGCCCGGCGTTCTGCCAAAAAGTGCTACCTTATGTGTTCGGTGGCGTATTGGCTCTGTGGACAAATTGCCTCCATCAAACGATGCTCCCATTACAGAACCACGTTATTTTACACCACTACTCGCCACATTTTACTTGTAAGAATACAGGGAGCATATTTTGATACTGTATTATAACGTCTTTATTGGAGATTTCAGGGGTACAGTGTGTGTATTTTAAACCACGACTACACCGCGGATCAACAGTGTCGTCATGCGCATGCGCAGAAACATTAGGCAGCAACATTTGATAGGTAGCATAAATTGGCAGGACACTGGCCAACTGGCCTTATAAAGCGTTCATGATTCGTCCGAGGGAACCTGTCTGTATTTCACTAAATCTCCACTTTTAATTGGGATTAGGAGATACGGGAGCCAGCAGTGTGTGTGTGTGTGTGTGTGTGTGTGTGTGTGTGTGTGTGTGTGTGTGTGTGTGTGTGTGTGTGTGTGTGTGTGTGTGTGTGTGTGTGTGTGTGTTGCAGCGTGTAACCGGCTGTCGGGACCCCAGTGGCAGCCATTCAGGTGCCTGTATTTATTAATTTATTTAGCAGAGAACACACCGACACGCCTATCGTAATTGGCACCAGTCCTGAGCCGATGGGATCCAAGACATCTGGTCACAGACGTGCGTGTGTTGTGGTTCCACGCAACGGCGATGTCACCGGTGTGATCAAGCAGCACTGTGAATCCTAAAATAAGATGAAACATGTATTTGATTGGACTGCTGCATCTGAAGTTAGTGTATGTGTACGCTCGCCTTCCTGCTGCTTTGAGTCAAGCTGATCTGTCAGGAGCGGCGGAGGCACGCTTCATATACAGCCTCACGTCTCCTCGGGCATGACGCACCGACTTCAGGATTACATCAGTACCGTTTGGACTTAGTAGTAGTTTGATCTTTAAATAGTATTTTGTTTCTGTACTATGTATGTGGGGTGAATACAATATTATTCTTTGTATTATTCGCAATGCGAATTTGAAATGTGTGTGGCTTTCAACGATAATTCTTGAGAGACTGTAAGAAAAAGGAAAGCCTACAATAAATAAAAATGATGATTGATGGTCTAGGTGTAAGAAAGAAAGAAAGAAAGAAAGAAAGAAAGAAAGAAAGAGAAGTGCACTGGAAGCTCCTGACAGCGAGAGTCTCAGTGACGTGACTTGTACCAAACGGTCCGTTACACATTGCTGCCTTGGAGATCGGCTCGCTTGCACGCGACGAAGGAACTGCCATTGGTTTTAAACACAAAGAGGCTTTCTGGTACTCAGCGTTTTAGTCCCAACAAAGAAGGAGAGGAGGCAGTGTGGGCGTAGCTAGAAGAATGTCAAAAGGGCAAGAATATTCCATTATCGTTTTTATTGCTCAAGTTTGTCATTTTAGTTTTCTGTGAATTCTCGGGTCATTTGGTCAGAGATTGTTTTTTAGTTGCTCTACGTAATTGTGCGTAGGAGGGTTGTGTCATTGACAGAACACATTCATTAGTCATTCAACACAGAACGCGAGCACACACACGGCAAAGAGAAATAATCATGGTTAAAAGGAGAGTACATCATATAGGGACATTTCTTTGCTTTTTATAAACATTTAATAATGCTGGAGAATATCTATACCGAAATACATCCTGGTTTAAATACAAATTGACACTTTATTTGAATTATCTTTGATATCACTTGGGGGATTTATCTGGTGGCGTTGTTGTGATTTAAGAGATTGAAGGCACTGATGTCGCTGACGAGTGAATCAAGCTCTTTGATTGGCAGCCACCCTGCGTTATGAAGCAGAGCTTCAGAGGAGCCTGTGTGGCCGGCTGCTCACTATTTGGCATCCCCAACCCGGGGTGTTGATATAAAACACTACAGAAGAGTAATACAGGAGCTCCCCAGTCGGCGTGGTACAGCAGGGGCAGGAGACTACTGGTTCCAACCAAAGGATTCCCCCTCCCCCTCTCCCTCTCCCTCACTTTGACTTCAATTTGCCACTGAAGTCATTTCTCTTGTCACTGCTGTCATTTTTTTCTTCTCTTTCAACAACAAAATGAATATAAATGAATGCCCGAGCCAGAATAAATCACACACAGTGCACTTTCCAGCTCAGGTCCTTGGTGGCCCTGGTGTGATTGTAAACAGTAATAACTCAACATATATACAGCATGCTGTTCATGTACAGCCCTGTCGCTGTCTGAAAACACTGCCTTCAGGGCTGGTGTCAGAAACCAAGAATAGATCCCCACCCCCCAAAACCCACCTAGCGCCCACACGGCATCTCGTGGGCTGGGCTGATGGCCATGCACATTTCCATCTCAGATGGCCCCAAAGCCTTCAGGAGCCTGGGCTTTGGGGGGGGGGGGGAGGAGCTACAAGCTGTTCTTCACTCTCTATATTGTCATGTTAAATGTTTTTTAGTAAGTATATAAGTGTGCCATCGGAGGACGCATGCCTCTACATGTTCTTACAACACAATGTGATGCATTCACTTTGAGCACGGGGAATCTAACCCCTAACCCCTCCCGGGTTAAAGGAGAACGTCAGGATTCTTCTATACCTTCACCGATTTTTTCCGATCATTTGAGGTCAAACTGACGAATGCAGACAATCTTTTTTTGAAATTGGTCCAGAATTGAGCAGGAACATTGGAGTCATAATCAGCGAAAAAGGGGTGCAATGTAATCCTTTGGGGCGATAGCACCCCATCAATGTACCTCCTCTAACAGGGCTGGTTTTGGCCACAGACAGCCTCAGATTGTATATCATTATGGAATCATTATTAAGGATCCCTATTTTTCTTTACCTTTTGCTGGATTCTGGTCTGTTTGTTATTGTGTCCAACCAAGTCTCGCTCAAGTCTCACTCAAGTCTTGTTTAAGTCTTGCTTGAGTCTCGCTCGAGTGCGACTGACTTGAGTTGACTTGACTTGCAGCTAGAGATCAGAGGAAACGTGAACAGCTGGAGAGAAGAGGATCTGTTGAGTGGGACTACAGAAGGTGTAGCTTAGTTTTATCTTAAAGATTAACGGGAAGGCTTGATACTGGACCAGGTTCCAAAACGGTTGTCTGCATTTGTCCCTTAGACCTAAAACAATCAGAAAATAGGTTGAAAAAAAACCTTCAAACCCTCCTTTGCTTGGCATGGCTCTACCGATTGAGCTCCAAGACCAATGAATCTTGTGTGTCTTTCCCCAGTTACCTCTATACTATACTATGTCAATAAACATGTGACAGACAAGCACCCATGAAACACATCATAGCCGTCCTTGTGGTATCTCGGCCCTATAATCTCCTGAGCTGTTCCCACGGGTCAATATCAGAGGGGATTTAGGGAGGATTCAAAATTTGTACAGAGAGAGAGCAGACACAGCAACCAAACAACCCAAAAAGCTCCTCATTCTATCAATCATTTTACATTTAGAGCGTTTAGCAGACGCTTTTATCCAAAGGGACTTACAACAAATACAGTTGTCAGAAGAGAAACAACAATGTATCGCGTACGGTACAGTAACAATCGCTAAGTTTACCCATTCTCCGTAGACAATAAAGATAACAAGGCAAAGATGACAAAGATGCGACACAACTTAGTACTATTTTTTTAAGTGCCAGGACGTACGACATACAATAAGTGCGTTATTCTCTTCTTCCTCCCTCCCTGTGTGTCTTCGCCATTCAGAAGCATTGCATTTCACGCACCTGTGATTGACAAGAAGGATTGATTGCCCAAAGCAATCAGGAATAGATACCCAGATTCGTCAGGTCTTCCATCTAAACGCTCTCGTACAGAGGCCTGTGCAGTCGACCCAGGCACACATTCTCACAGAGCATTCCCCTCGCTAATAGCTGACGGATGGCCATGTCATTTCAAACTAATTACATTCAAATAATGGCTCTGGAATCTGAACTATTTCACCTTCAAATATGTTTAACCGTGCTACACAAATTAAGATATCGTTACATGTGAATCATCCGAGCGTTGGGTGAGAAACGTCCACAGATAATGTGATGAGCCAGGGAAGACATGAACATCAACCATGTGGGTGTTAGCGGTTTAATAATCACAGAGCAAACGCCCCTTCATCCCTCTTGCGGACCAATACCGCCTGGCTTGCGATTGGTTATTGGCAAGGCGATTAGTCTCCCTGGAGACTCCTTAAGTTCAGAGGAGCCAATCACCTCGCTCATGAATATTGAATGGGACACAATGGCAGTTAGGAGGTAACCTTCAACACCTGGAGATTAACCATGTGGTGGTGGTGGGGGGGGGGGGGGGGGGGGGGTCCTGTATGGACAGGTTCCTGTAGGGGGGTGAGGAGGGGGGGGGGGAATATGCTGACTGTGGTAAAATGGGATGATAACATGGATGAATCCTTTGTACAGATCGAAATATTGAAATGATTTAGATTGAAATTGATTTAATGGAAAAACATTTTCTGATGCCGAATGCACACCTTGATGCCACTAATTAACATACTGAGAAGTAAATGAGGGATTTATATCCATTACTGTAACGGGAGCACGGTCAGACTACTGTACAAAAAAACACCACTTTTATTAACTTAGGGTTACCTCAAACAAGGTAGATGTGTGTGTGTGTGTGTGTGTGTGTGTGTGTGTGTGTGTGTGTGTGTGTGTGTGTGTGTGTGTGTGTGTGTGTGTGTGTGTGTGTGTGTGTGTGTGTGAGGGGGGGGGGGGGGTACTTTACTTTAGTCAAGAAAACATTTAAACATAACACAGCCATAAAAATGTCTATAACCATCATCTATCAATATTCACTTCATTGTCGTTGCCTCACTGATTTTCTAGGTCAATTATTTGTTTTCCTCGCGCAATCAACAAATCAATGAATAAGAACAAAGTATTGGATTTGGTTTGTGGCCACCTGAAATTGGGCCTCTCCAATCTCAAGCCCTTCTCACCCCCCAGTCCATTGACACCAGCAAACGCTCATCTCTTAACACAGCCGAGGGACCGGTTTGAATTCTGTTTCATCCGCCTTGAAATATTAACACCACGACTCAGAGCCACGGTACAGCGGTAAAACGCGGTACTGCACTTTGTTTTTCTCATTGGCCGAAATGAGCACCACGTATTTTCGCTAGTATCAACGGTGGCACCCTCTTCAAAAGGAAAGCATTGACTTTGTAGGACATGTTGCAAGTGAACTTGACTCACCGCCGAGTCCGGGCCGCAGGCGGTTGTCGTAGCCGTCCAGAAGTCTGTCCAGTATTCTTGTAAACAGGGTGATGTTGTTTTTGAAGGCATCAGCTGCGGAGTCACCCTCACCCTGCACTGGCCTGGGTGACAATTCAGGGGGACGACGTTACTCTCACACAGGGTGACGTTACTCTCACACAGAGTGACGTTACTCTCACACAGAGTGACGTTACTCTCACACAGAGTGAAGTTACTCTCACACAGGGTGACAGTGTTACTCTCACACAGAGTGACAGCGTTACTCTCACACAGGGTGACAGAGTTACTCTCACACAGGGTGACAGGGTTACTCTCACACAGGGTGACAGCGTTACTCTCACACAGGGTGACAGGGTTACTCTCACACAGGGTGACAGGGTTACTCTCACACAGGGTGACAGAGTTACTCTCACACAGGGTGACAGGGTTACTCTCACACAGGGTGACAGAGTTACTCTCACACAGGGTGACAGGGTTACTCTCACACAGGGTGACAGCGTTACTCTCACACAGGGTGACAGGGTTACTCTCACACAGGGTGACAGCGTTACTCTCACACAGAGTGACATTACTCTCACACAGGGTGACAGAGTTACTCTCACACAGGGTGACAGGGTTACTCTCACACAGCGTTACTCTCACACAGGGTGACAGCGTTACTCTCACACAGGGTGACAGCGTTACTCTCACACAGGGCTCCTCTCATACACAGACAAACAAACTAGATTCACCCTGTTGACGTTTCCTGTTTTCTTTTGCAGAGAAAAAGGGTCATCAACATAAGCAGGGAACCCTGAGTTGCGTGTGCACATTAAGGCGAGCACACACACACACACACACACACACACACACACACACACACACAAAAAGACATACACGCGCGAGCGCGCACGCGCACGCAGGCACGCGCACACGGAACTCTCTCCCATCCACATGGATGACCCAGTTCAAGCAACAACATTTGCGCGCCATCTGATCTCGGCGCCAGAACACAATTGAATATGCAAATGTAATCAGAGCTGCGGATCCGTGGTAAATGAAGGCTGGCCGGGTCGTGTATATCATATAGCCGCGGACAGCCTTCTGCCATTCAACCGCCTGCTTAATGCAATGTGGGATTTAGGGTGATAGGGTCGGGCCAAAGGGCTTTTACCATCTTTGAAAACTAACTGCATCCGTTCTCTTTGTTTTGATGCATATACTATCTGCACATTGGGTTACTTATTCATGGTACCACGTGACTTTAATTCCTCATAATTGTGGATATGAGCACAGCGCATCTGATCGAGTCAAATGCATCGTGAATCCACGAGCAAATCGAACAGGACCGACTGTCCCTGACTAGTGGAGACTGAACCCCCACGGAGCGCCTCTATACTAATGACTTACCTTGTTTCCCAGACAGCTGTCAACGCGAGAACGATCAGAAGTATGGAGGCGCGCTCCCGATCCCCCATGGCCGCGAGAACACCTACACACACACACACACACACACACACACACACACACACACACACACACACACACGTACACAAAGGCACACGCACGCACGCAGGCACGTACACACACACACACACACACACACACACACACACACACACACACACACACACACACACACACACACACACACACGCACGCACAACAGCACACGCACAAAAGCACACGCACACAGGCACGTGCACATTAAGACACACATACACACACAAACACGCACACACACACACAGGCGCGCGGGCACACATAAGGAAAGGCTATAATGTCCGAGGTCTCCATCATCCAGCTGAGAAGAACGTTTGAAATATAACGTCTGAGCAACACATGTAGCAACATTTCAGAAGGCGCTCTGGATGCACAAAGAGGAGACTCCAATTGGCGCTAATTAGTATTCACGTCCGACGCCTTCGCCGAGCGAACACCACTGCTCACATCTGGTCCAAATCATTCCCCCAGTCAAAGAAAGGAGCGTTTCTCAGAGATGCGCTCGACATATGGAAGTCAGGGGGAGACGCTCTCCGTGTGCTTACCTTTCAACATTGCCCACAGCGAAAGGCAAACGGGAAGAAATCTTCTCCCACGCTTTTTTTTGGCTTTGTCTTCAAATAATAAATAATAAAATAAAACTACCTTTGTCCGAGAAAAACACCAACCCGGAGTGGGCAAAGTGCGGGCCGGTGAGATACAGCACGGTTTGTCCGAGGTGTTAGAAGTTGAAAGCGATTGAGCGGTGTTCCCGGTGAATTAAAATAAAAGAGCGCAAGTCTCCAGAAGAACAGCGCCTGCAACCGCTCATCAATTATAAGGCAAGTCAATGGCAACGCACGTGAACGGCTGCATAGTTTTAAGCGCAGATCACCGCACGCGTTTACATTGTATTGAGCCCAAACCTGAACTAAAGCGCATGTTTAGCGTTAAATGACCCAGTGCTCAGCCTGCAACCCATCAGTAACCCCGATGTGAGTCGTGATAAGAAAGACGCACATCTCAGTGTCCCTCATCTCGACACAAAAACTACAAAGGATGACGCGGAGACACTGGGTCCTAAAGATAGAAGGCTATTTGTGTCGTGGTCTAGCGTGAAGATGAGGGGAAATATATATATATATATGTATATATATATATAAAAGGGTTATTGCTATAGTGTTGTGTGCTAATAATATTATCCAGCAACGTAATACAAGTATAAATACTGAGTGCATCTTAGTGCACTGTGTGTGTGTGTGTGTGTGTGTGTGTGTGTGTGTGTGTGTGTGTCTGTGTGTCTGTGTGTGCGTGTGCATGTGTATGTGTATGTGTACGTGTGTGTGTGTGTGTGTGTGTGTGTGTGTGTGTGTGTGTG